>NC_069703.1:25813980-26154453 GCF_023699985.2 Odocoileus virginianus
TGTATGTGTATGTGTGTGTATGTGTGTATGTTTCTGTATGTGTGTGTGTGTGTGTGTGTGTGTCTATGTGTGTATGTGTGTGTGTGCGTGTGTATGTGTGTATGGGTGTGTGTGTGTGTGTGTCCGTATGTATGTGTGTATGTGTATGTGTGTATGTGTGTGTGTCTATGTGTGTGTGTGTGTGTGTTGGTGTGTATGTGTGTATGTGTGTGTTTGTGTGTATGTGTATGTGTGTGTGTGTGTGTGTATGAGTGTGTGTGTGTGTGTGTGTGTTCTTTATTGTGGAGCTTCCCAGGTATCAGCAGTGGTAAAGAACCTGCCTGCCAATGCAGGAGACATAAGAGATGTGGGTTCAATCCCTGGGACGGCTAGATCCCCTGGAGGAGGGAAGGACAATACACTCCAGTATTCTTGCCTGGAGAATCCCATGGACAGAGGGGTCTGGCGGGCTACTCTCCGTAGAATTGCAGAGTTGGACACGACTGAAATGACTGAGCACACACACACATCCTCTATTGCATTTATATTTTGGAAGTTTAAGTTGCTCCAGGGCACATCTTATTCTATGATTAAGATTATTTTTTAATCAGTTTTAATTTATGCTTTTATACTCTTGCAACTCTTTGGAAAGTACCAAAAGGTTAAGTGGCTCTAAATTGCCAGATTATAGCCAAGAGCTGCCTCCTCCTTTCAGCCCACTCTTTAGCCATTTTGCAATAGATATTTATTCATTAAATATCTTTTGCAACAGGTGTCTATTCCCTTCATCCATATTAGGAAACCTAAGGTCAGAGCAATTCTATGCTGTGTCTACCCTGCTGACTCCAAGGTCAAGTTCCCATTCTGAACTCTCTGCTGAACTCTGGCCCTATACTTCCACCCACTTTCTTGAATATCTACTTGCATGCCTCAACTGTGTGCTCCACTCAACACCTACCAAACCAAACACATCATCCCCCACTCCCTCTGCCCCACCTTACTCAAACCTGCTCCTCTTGTGGTCCTTTTGTTCACTAATATCATCACCTTCCTCCTATTGCCCAAGCAGAATACCTGGGAGGCATCCTCTGCTCCACCCTTGCTCCAGTTTCCCAAGTCCAGTGGGGCAACAAATCCTGCCAATCCTTCTCTACCATAGTTCTTTTAGAACACCAGCATCCAGAACAGAATCTGGTACCTCTTAGTGTCTTTGTACGTTCTGAGTGAATTAAAGTTCTATTTGGCTATAATGGTGGGCCAGGTCACCGCTCTGGCTGCTTTCAGCTGGAGAAGAATCCACAGTTCTGGACCCTTTCCTGGTAGGTGGAGCCCGGGTGAAAAGCTTGAGAAAAGAACACTTCTCCTCCCATGCAAGCAGTTGCCAGACGAGAAGAAATAATCTCTTACCTAAACAACTCTGCCTTGCAGTGTCAGGTCGCTCCACTCTGTTTTCCAACTCTGCTTTTGTTGGGTGTATTTTTGTTTTGTTTTTGGCATGTCTCTTCATGCCAGCATCACCACCCTCAAATTCTACCCTACGGCCCCCAAAGGCCTTCACACCCAGGAACTTGCAGTCAAGGCAGACCAGGTGTATTTAAGATGAAAATCCCAAGTGCTAGCCACAGAGACCAAACGTTTAGGAGATCCCGTGATAGAACATTCCAGAAAACACCCTGGGCGATCCCCTTAGATTAAGCCAGGCACAGAGACAAGAGGCTGCAGAGATGACCTGAAAATATAAGCCACGAGTGCCTTCTCCTGGGCCAGAGACAGACAGACTGTATTAAATCTGAGGAAAGAAAGAAATCGAAGTTGGTGGGAAGGTGCAACAGAGAGGCAGAGAGATGTGAAGGGCAGCTCCCCGGGCAGAGTTCAGTGGGAAAATGAAAGGCAAACATAAACAAAGACAAGCAATCTTTCCTGGGCAAATAAAGGAACTAAAACGTTATAGCTCTACTGAGGGTTTGGGAAGCCTTTTCTCTCTCTGCCTCCTTTGTTATGTTTTATTTTCCATTGCTCCTTTTCTCTTCTGTTTGTGTTTCTCTATTTTAAATCCCTCTGTCTCCCTGTCCTCTATCTCCCCGCACACAACACACACACCACACACACACACACACAGCCACTTACTATGCCTGCTTAAAGAACTTCGCTAAACGTCAGCCAAAGCAAACAACTTGCTGAGTCAAACAAGGATAGGAAGACAGGTGAGAATTATATCTGGGTCTTTCTCTGAGTCTGAAGGTTCTTGCTTCATGTAACTACATTCCTCCCCTCCTTCCCTGTAATTTGGGAGGTAACTTAACCCTAAACAGAAACAATGGAATGGTGATGGCAGATACCCTTAATTATAAATGAACAGCCACAAAATATCCCCATAGTAGGAGAAAGAGGGCCCCAACTTCCTAGCACTGAAAATAAGACCTTAAATCAGGCAGAAGGGATGGGGATTCCCATAGAAAGTCTGGGAGAAGGCTTGGAGCCTTCAAGTGGCACCAAATATAGACGAGAACATGCATGTGGAGGGCCTTGGTGCACGTGGGCTGGTGGGAAAGGAACCAGACAGGCTCTTATGCCCCACCTCGACCCTCACAAGGTACCTGGAGGTTCCAAACATAAACTGTCAGCTGCCCAGCTCAGAATTAGAAAGAAGACACAACTGCACAGAATTTGCTTTCTCATGGACTCCTGTAACCTCTCTCTGGGGGATACTGGGAAATATATGAAAACTGTAACTTGAGTGTGCAACTCATAGTGAGACTCAAGGGCAGGGACAACTAAAAAGTTTAACCACGGCTTAGGTTGGGGCTGAAGGAGGGGGATGTTTGCTGGCATGACAGAAAAAGAGATCATAAAACAGGGCAGGGTTTTGATAACTCTGTGCCCAGGGTCTGGCCCACGGTGAACTTTCAGTTCGCACCAGTTTTGTCTTTTTTCCATTGTGATGAGACTGACTTAGACAGCATCCAACCTACCAAGTTAAACACCTGTTCATTCAGGCAAAAAAGTCACAGCCCTTCCCGCTTTTGCAGATAGAGAGGAGAGAGGCCATGTGGGTGGCATTTTGAAAAGGCTCAGACTCGGATATTTTTAGTGTGGATTAAAGGAGATGCACATCTTTTGATATTCCAGTGTTGCCAAGACCTACACAGAAGCTAAGAGTAAAAGAAGAGTGGAAACCTATACTTTAGGGCCTGAACCTTGAATATTGGCCAGAGGCTCAACTGGGACTTCACTGGTGGTCCAGTGGTTAAGAAGCCAGCTTGCAGTGCAGGGACACAGGTTTGATCCCTGCTCGGGGAACTAAGATCCCACACGCTGTGAAGCAGCTATGCCTACACACCAGAAGAGAGCCCGTGCACCGCAGCAAAAAGTCCCACATGACACAGCGAAGATCCCGTAGTGTCACAACTAACACCCGACTCCGCCAAATAAACAGATAATTTTTTTTTAAAAGAGGCTCAATTATCTGTATGAATCAGGTTGTAATATAAACCAGTAAGGGACACCAAAGCAGATTAAAAAACAAGCAGCAGAAAGCGATCTGGACAGAAGCAGCATAGAGATATACCCATATTGCAGCTCCTCTTGACTTGAGTTCATCAGTGTCTTAGGGGAGAGTTCAAACCAATACTGCCCCCATTTTTGGTCTCTTTTGTGTCATTTGTATATATATAATACATATGTATACATGGGCAACCTACTCCAACATTCATACCTGGAGAATCCCGCGAACAGAGGAGCCTGGCAAGCTACCCTCCATAAAGTCACAAAGAGTCAGACATGACTGACGTGATTTAGCACAGCATAGCACATGGGTTGTTCAGTGGTAAAGAATCTGCCTACTAATGCAGGAGTCGCAAGAGATATGAGTTCAATCCCTGGGTCAGGAAGATCTCCTGGAGGAGGAAATGGCCATCCATCCCAGTATTCTTGCTTGGAAAATCCCATAGACAAAGGAGCCTGGTGGGTCCATCTGATCACAAGAGTGGGACACAACTGAGCGACTGAGCAGGCAATCAACCAAATGCAAATACACATATACATATAGGGAGACAGGGGTTTCCCTGGTTTCCCTATGTTTTCCTAGCACAGTAAAGTCTTTTCAGGATTTTTACATCATTGCCTCATTCATCTTTCTAGGTAGGGAAGGTCATTTGTGCATGAATGCTCAGTCGCTCAGTTGTGGCCGATTTTTTACAACCCCTTGGACTGCCTGCGAGGCTCTGTTAATGGAATTTTCCAGGCAAGAATGCTGGAGTGGGTTGCCATTTCCTTTTCCAGGGGATCTTCCCGACCCAGGGATCAAACCCGTGTCTCCTGCATTGGCAGGTGGGTTCTTTACCACCTCACCACCTGGGAGGTGGCACAGTGTCTGCCTGCAATGTAGAAGACGGGTTCTATCCCTGGATTGGGAAGATCCCCTGGAGAAGGAAATGGCAACCCACTCCAGTATTCTTGCCTGGGAAATCCCATAGACAGAGACGCCTGGAGGGCTGCAGTCCACGGGGTCGCAAGTATGGGACCACACTTAGTGACTAAACCATCACCATCATATGCATATAGTGTATATATACTATCATGTATAGTGTATATTCTATTTGACTTAACAAACATTCCGTCACCTCAACCAAACACCCTGAAGTACTGTTAAGGAGCAGTACCTCAGACCTGCCTGAGAACTGAAGTCAGGATGAGGGTACTGAGAGCAGATAAGACTAGCAAGCGACACAGGTTCCCCTTAACCAGCACTCTTCCTGTCCAACTGTGACATGAATTTCAGGTGTGACAAAGCATTGGGAAACCCAAGGCTGCAGGAAAGAACAGCTCTACAGAATCACCTGGCGGCAAGATATAATGACACCTTTTATTTACGGACCTCCTTTCCTCCAAGGAGCTCAGAGCCTTGGAACAATACTACTTCATTAATGCTCTGAACTGCCAGAGGTGGGGGAGGAGGCGGAAAAGCATGTTTTTTCAGACTTGGAGATGAACAGCGATGAATGCACGGCTGCCATGCTGTTTCTGAGGTCTGATGGTTACTGGTGTCCAAGCTCACTGTCAGATGAAAGGGTTAAGTGACTTCTGAGACAAAATGTGTATGGTAAACCGGGAAGATGATTCATGTCCCTCTCTCATGCATTAATTTAGAGGTTCTTAAGGTGATGGCTGTTATTTTTCCAGAAGGGACCGGGAGTGAGGGAAACACCTTTGTGGTCAGTGCTTTCAGGCCGTTTCTTCTCCCTCTAGAATTTCAGTGTGGTTGAAGTCCCTGCCACCAGTTCAGTCCCCCTGCTCCTGTTTCCTCTAGTAATAATCTAGCCCCCTCCTGCTTATTATCCCTTATTCTCTGATTGATTTCAACATCTTTCTCTCTGTCACAAACTTCCTGATATCAATTTTATTGACTTCAACCTCCATAAAGAGGTCCCCAGTAATGAACGTGTGTCAGCCCCGGTAGACGACAAACTCAGGTGATGCATCTCCTGGCCTCCAGAAGCCCCACTCTAAGAGCAGGACTAGGGCTTCCCAGGTGGCACAGTGGTAAAGAACCCATCTGCCAAGGCAGGAGACACAAGAGACACGGGTTTGATCCCTGAGTTGGGAAGATCTCCTGGAGGAGGAAATGGTAACCTGCTTGGGTATCCTTGCCTGGAAAATTTCATGGACAGAGGAGTCTAGTGGCTACAGTCCCTGGGGTCACAAAGAGTGGGACACGACTGAGGAACTAACACACCAACAGCAGGACCATGATATTTCGGTTCTGCTATCACCGAGAGCTCAAACACCCTTGATCCAGCAGTCCTCAGAAAGTCTGAGCACTCCCTTTCCGCCAGGACCCTGGTGCCTGGGAGATGGCCACAGGCCTCTTTGGGGAAAGTTCAGGAGAATGTGTATCATACAGGCTGGAAGGTTCTTGTCTTAGTTTGTTCAGACTGCTGTAAGAAAACACCACAGGCTGAGTGTCTTATAAATGACAGAAATGTATTTCTCATATTTCTCATAGTTCTGGAGGTGGGAAGTCGGAGATCAGGGGCCAGCATCCGTCCTTCTTTTGCTCATTGAATAATAGATGACATTTGTGGTACTCCACAGTTTGAAAATGCTTCCACATGAATTATTTCAGTTGACTCTCCCTCCAAACAATCTTGTTTAGATTGTCAAACAAGTGTTCCAAACCCATTTCACATTTCTGGAAAGAGAGGTTTGAGAAGCTTGCCCATGAAATCTGAAGCACTGCTGAGAAGCAAATGGGGAGTTTTCCAAGTTTTTTACTCTAAAGCCTAAACTTTTACACTCTGATTTATGATTGCAAACACTTATGATGATTTTTAAAGTAAACACACTCTGAAATTTAGTACAGAGAAAGATAATTCTGACTTTTGAAAAATGCCTTGTACAGAACTTTTTTGGTTTTTATTTCTGTCATTATCTATATTTGCCACAAGAGGGCTGACTAAGCGACTTTGTGCTTAATTTTGTCCTTGTCAAAAAGAAGCTGTTTTTACAGTTTGAAAGAAACTTTAGAAAATCACCAGTCTTGGTGTTCTATATCACTGGTTAAGTCAATAACTATTTCATACAAACTTATTCTTCAGTCATTTTGTTAAACTGTTTTGCTATGATTTGGTTCTTTTTCATATAAACTGTTTTTGTCTTCTGGTTCCATATTTCAAGCTGAACAGCTGCAAATATTTATTTGCATGATATTCAAAAACTACAATCTCTTTTTCTTAATTAGATTTAAATGGAAATGATTTGTTTTCTGTTTCTTTTTTTTTTCACATATCTTTGTACAAAGAGGCAAATGTCTTATATTATTTTCTCAGGAAAAGATTGTGGAGCTCTATAGGAAATGGAAGGTTTAGCAAGTCATTTTAAGTATAACCCACACCACTGCTTTAATATTTTATTATATTTAATATTTTATATTTTATTATAAAAATATTTTTGTTCACTTGGAGACTTGAAAAAAGCAATATTGAATGTAGAAAATTGAACCACAGAAATAGGTTTTGCATGTTTTCATTCAAATAGCAGCTATTAAAAAGATCATATTCCCCCTCCCCACCTCATGCGTGCATGCATGAGTGATCAGTCACTTCAGTCATGTCCGACTCTTCCATCCCATGGACTCTGGCCTGCCAGGATCCTCTGTCCAAATACTGGAGCAGGTTGCACTGCCTTCCTCCAGGGGATCATCCTGACTCAGGGATCCAACGGGTGTCTTCTGCATCTCCAGCATTGCAGGCAGATTCTATACCCACTGAGCCACCTGGGAAGCCCTCATTCAACCCCAAATTGGTCTCCAGAGAGGCAATGAGGGAAGGCCATTCAAGGAGGGGTGGTCCTGGCACTCCCCACCCCCAAGCTCCTCTGACCAGGAGGCAGAACCTCCAGTACTGGGTGGAATCATGAACAAGAAATCAACCTTACCCTGCAACTAAGCCAGCCCCAACTCCCACCCACGCCCACCCTGCCTCTAATTCCCGTAACAATAAAATAGCAAACATGGTGCTGCAATACCATGTGCCCAGCACCAATCCCAGTGCTTCACATATATTAACTCAGTTAAATCCCACAACAGCCCCGTGAGGTAAGGATTCTTGTTATCCTCATTTTATAAAGGAGGAAACTAAGATACAGAGAGATTACATCACTTGTCCAAGGTCAGTAACTCTTAAGTGGCATAGCACAGCTTGTACCTGGAAATCTTGAGTCCTGAGTCCTTGCTAACCCCTGACTTGCCCTGCCAAAGGTAGCTCCGCCCTGAATTCAAACTTCAACCCAACCCAGCCTTAACTTCCACCCTCAACTCTCACCATTCACACCTTATACCCTGACCCCACCAGTAACAGAAGCCTCTAGAGAGAAATTCCATTGCCACAAAATAGATGATGAATGATACCAGAAAGCAGGAAACTAAGAATGTGGGACAATTCATAGGGCAACTGACCTGGTTTCTTCAACAAGTCAGTGGTATAGAAAAACAAATTAAAAAGGAGGGAGGAATGCTCTAAATTCAAACTTAAAAATGCTAACAACCAAATATGAAATGTGGTTCCTGTTTGGATCCTGCCCAGCTTGAATAAATCAACCCCAAAAAGACCAAAAAAAAGAAAAATTAGTATTTCCCTAGTTAGTCTGAAAGACTGTCCAAACAATTAAACTACAACTATGTGTGAACAGCCAATGATGTTGGACCAATGGGTCCAGATTCTGGTAAGGCTTTGAAATGACCTGTGAAGGAACTTTGCTATTATATAAACATCATCATTTTCAGATTTCCGGATTTAACCTCAGGCAGAGTCCCAACAACAGAAGCTTTTCTTTCTATGGCTCACTAGGGCTCTCCTTCAATGGACTTCATTTTCAATCATCACCTATTACACACCCTGACATTTCTGCCTCTCTGCGCTTCCCCAATAGCTGCAACAATAACTGCAAAACGTGAAAGTAAGTGTTAGTCAATTAGTCATGTCCTACTCTTTGTGATTCCATGGACTGTAGCCCACCAGACTCCTCTGTCCATGGAATTCTCCAAGAATCCTGGAGTGGGTTGCCATTCCCTTCCCCAAGCGATCTTGGGTCTCCCTCATTGCAGGCAGATTCTTTACCATCTGAGCAACCAGGGAAACCCACAAATAGAAGAGATGAGCCCAAAGGATTCAATTTCTATCTCTGCTTCTCACTGCAGCCAAAATTAGTCAGATTTCTGATTTGGGGCTACCGAGAAAAGGCTAAGTAATTTTTGGGAAAAGATCAATATTATTTTGGAAGATGGAGGAACTGTAACCAAATAAATGAATAGAATTCTGAAAGTCAAAAGGCGTGAGGAAGGAGTCATACTCTAACAGCAAGTAGAATATATACTAATAGACATAAAAATTATGTAACACGATATACACATTATAGTATAATATAATTTTCCCAGGAATTTTTAAATACTTTCACCATTATATTTCTCAAGATATAAGAATTGCTGGGTATGTACCCGTCACCCAGAATGGCAATCTATTATTGTTGAACACAATTTTTGCTCACTTTTACAATGGTCACATCTTAGAGTACTGCAGTTTGGAAATACTGAAGTTACTCAAAAGTAAAATTTAAATGTTGAAAAGATACATTCTAAAAGCAAAGTAAGTTTAATGTAATTCAATAATATGGACAATAGTGACCATACTTCCTCAACTTTAAGGAAGTATGCACATTTTTTCCACATTTAGCATATCTGAAATTGACATATATCTTAGAATCTACATCAATAGAATCTACAGTTGAAAATGGCAGCATTTTCGCTCTTTCTCAGTGGAATTTACACCAAGGGAAAGAAAGAATGCTGCATCTTAGAATCAATGGCTTATTAAATTTGGTGAAATACAGCATTAGATAAGAAACCAGAAATACTAGGAATGAGATGACCTCCTGAAACAACAACTAACACCCAGTAGGAAGCAGACCTCTGCTAGATAGTGTTTCTGGGCAATTGAAGAGGTTCTAATTGACTGTTTCAATTTGCAGTTTACTAAGACTGAGTAGTGATTATTCATTTGGTTGCATAAAGTTGAACACAAACAGGGCGGCTCTGTCTGCAGACTGTAAAGCAGGGTTTTCTGGTCTCTCCTGGTCTACCGCGCCCAATAAAAGCAGGCTTAAAGCGATTGCTATAGACATGAAGGAGTAAAAAGAAACATTGCCAAGTTACATCACCTCAGGCTTAGTAACCTATTTCAAGTAGCTTTGGCCACATCATAGAACCTAACTCAAGAAAGTGAGGAAAGAAAAAAAAAAAGAAAGCGAGGATGAAGGAATTATCTAGGTCAGGGTTTCTCAACCCTACACTATTGACATTTTGGACTAGATAATTTCTTTTGGGTGTGGAGGTATTGTCTTGTGCGTTATAGGATGTTTAGCAGCATTCCTGACCTCTACCCACTAAGTAAGTGTCAGTAGCACCATTCCCTGCCCCCTGCAAGTTTTGACAGCAATAATGTTCCCAGACACTGTGAAATGTTGCAGGGTAGGGTGGAATCACAACGGTATAGAAGTCCCAATCTATCTTCAGTTGGATTTCTATTTGAACTTGCTTGATAGTAAACTCCCAAAAATACGATATTCTCTAGATAAGAATACTGGAGGAGGAAGCCATTCCCTTCTACAGGGGATCTTTCCAACCCAGGAATCGAATCTGGGTTTCCTGCATCGCAGGCAGGTTCTTTATCATCTGAGCCCCCAGGGAAGCCCAAAATGTGTTGGTTGGCGTTCAAAACTAATTCATGATTCCTTGTCAGATATTTGTATAAGTATTTTTCCTCACTTAATTCTGAAAAAAAAAGAACTATGAGAAATTACTATTTCATCCTCATTTTCAGAAGAAGAAAATGAGTTTAGAGAGATTAAGTAGCAAGTAGAAGTTTGAAGCAGAGTTCAATCCAGCAATCTAACTCCTGACTTAATAACTCTCTACCACAAAAAGCAGACAACCATTTGTAAGACTCGTGCTTCTGTCGTACATATACATATTTATAACTACTATAAAATATATGTGTATTCAAGTTTTCAGAACTGATCTAATTTCAAGAAGATCAGATTTTCTGATGTCATGCTGTCGATAGGAAGGCAGAAGTTTCCAAGCAGAGGAGGCTGTCAGAGGGACAAATGTCAGATCGTTTATTCTTCTTGGTTGAAGGCTCAGGACTTGTCTCGGAGCACCACACCATCAGAGACAATGATCATTTTGATGTTCCCCCAGCTGGGGTGGAGCTGGTTCAAGGGGACAGGGGGTTCCTGCTGCAGTAAGAAGCTCCTGCTGCAGTAAAAAGTGAAGTTCTTGTCCCTGAACTAGTTTGCCTGCCCTGGCAGCACACGTGACATGAAAAATACAGGTGTTTCCATCAGGCAAGTATCGTTGGGGATTTCCCAGGGTTCTGAGCATTCTTTGGCATACTTTCAATAACTGACATCCAAACAATAAGAAAGCTGGTTTTCAGTGAGGTAATTACCCAGTAAGCCTGCACCATCTGGACACCTAAGCACTGTGTTACAACACACAGAACAAACGGCACACCTGAATAAGCTTACAGTCACTAAAACACTATTATCTTCAATGACAAGAATATGTCAAAATTATTGCTGCATGTAGGCAGGCTTAAACCACCTGCTCTAAAGCCATATTGCAGGTGCTTGCTCACTCTTTCTTTTGCAGGATGCTGGGGATCTTGAAAGTGTTTTTTTTTTTTTTTTTTTACTTATTAGTTTAGATCAGGAAATATCCACTAGAGTTTGGTCCAGATTCACAACCTCCAAATCAGGGACCAGCTCTACCCAGGAAGATCCAAGACAGAATCTTTGGCCTCATCACCAAGTGTTCCTGTTTGCAGGAATTAAATGGAAATTTCATACCAATCCCTTCACCACTGAGCAAACTTTCAGCTTTTTTACACAGAAATAATGCAGAAATATCTAAAAATAGAAGTATTTCAAAAACTGGGAGAGAATGGCTGTTCCATTTTCATTAGTGATCACAAGCCCATTGACAGTGGAGAATTCATTGAATGGTCAGTGATCATACTCAAGAAGTTTTAAGAACGCTTTGCTAAAGTCAATCAGCTTAGAAAGGGTAACTAACTTCTAAGGCTGTCTTGCCACTGTGAACAAATTTATTATACATACGTGTGAGTCTGCATGTGTGCATGCTAAGTCACTTCAGTTGTTTCCGATTCTTTGCAACCCCATGGACTGTAGCCCGGCAGGCTCCTCTGTCCATGGAATTTTCCAGGTAAGAATACTGGACTGGGTTGCCATTTCTTCCTTCAGGGGATCTTCCAACCCCGGGATCAAACCCACGTCTCTTATGTCTCCTGCATTGGCAGGCAGATTCTTTACCACGAACACCACCTGGGAAGCCCACCTGTGAGTTTACAATAAGTGAATTTGATGCGAGGACCAGGTCCAAATCCAGGGTATTTATTTTTCTTGAAAGCAATTTTATCTCTCTTTTAGACAATGTTTATCAATTTACTTAGTCTCTCTGTGCCTCAAGTTTCCTTCTATTTGTTAATTAACATGTAACTGTTGATTCTCCCATGTGCCAGACTATAGGCTCTGCAGGTAAAATGGCAAAGAAGTGAATTTAAAAAAAAATCTTTCCTTGCAGAGTTTACATTCAAGTGGAGAAAAATGTGCAATCAACAAATATGTAAGTATAATATATAGCATGTCAGATAGTTGTAAATTCTATGAAAGAAACAAAACAGGAAAGAAAATAGATAACCCTAATATAGAAGGGCATGAAAAGTATTGCAGTTTCAAATGGGGCTGTTCGAGTCTTTTCTTTAAGGTTGCATTTGAATAAAGTTCTGAAAGAGTGAAAGTGTGAGCCGTGTGGCTATCTGGGGGGAATGCATTTTAGAGGAAAAAGCAAGTGTAAAGGCCCTGGGGTACAAGGACATGTGGTGCGTTCCAGGAACAGCAAGGTGGTTGGTGTAGCTGGAGCTGAGTAAGCAAGGGGGAGGCAACAGGAGGCCGTATCTTGGCCTTTTAGGTCATAATAAGGACATAGGCTTAAAGCTCTAGACTTAGAGCATCAGAGTCTAGAGCGTTTGTTTGCAGCAGAGTGGCATGACTTGTACTTTAAAAGGATTATACTGTCTCCTAAGTGAGGATTAGACTATAGGGAAGCACAAAGGCAACTGCTTACTCATCAAAAATCATCAAGTAGCAGCCACTGAATAATCAAAGCACAAGATAACTATGCTGTTGTAGTTCTGTTGCTAAGTTATACCCGACTCTTTGCATCTCTGTGGACTGAAGTATGCCAGGCTTCCCTGTCCTTCACTATCTCCCAGAGTTTGCTCAGATTCATGTCCATTGAGTTGGTGATTCCATCCAACCATCTCATGCTCTGTCACCTTCTTCTCCTCCTGCCCTCAATCTTTTCCAACATCAGGGTCTTTTCCAATGAGTTGGCTCTTTGCATCAAGTAGCCAAAGTGTTGGAACTTCAGCTTCAGCATGAGTCCTCCCAATGAATATTCAGGGTTGATTTCCTTTAAGATTGACTGGCTTGATCTCTTTGCTGTCCAAGGGACTCCCTAGAGTCTTCTCTAGCACCACAATTCGAAAGCATCAATTCTTCAGCACTCAACCTTCTTTATGGTCCAGCTCTCACATCCGTACATGACTACTGGAAAAACTATAGCTTTGTCCATACAGACCTTTGTCAGAAAAGAGATGTCTCTGCTTTTTAATGCTGTCTGGGTTTGTCAGAGCTTTCCTTCCAAGAAGCAAGGAAGAAGCTCCTTCTACCAAAGAGCATATGGCTTGGGCTGAAATAAGACTGGTAAAAAAAAAAAATTTTAATGTGGACTAGGGGAAATGTTTCTTTTCTTTTTTTAATGAAATATTTATTTATTTTTGGCTATGCTGGTTCTCCATTGCTGTGTGGGCTTTTCTCTAGCTGCAGCCAGCAGGGGCTACTCTTTAGTTTGAGTACACTGGTTTCCCATTACAGTGTCTTCTCTTGTTGTACAGCATGGGCTCTAGGTGTGCAGACTTTAGTAGTTGCACCATGTGGATTCAATAGTTGTGGCTTGCAGGCTCTAGAGCACAGGCTCAATAGTTGTGTCACACATGCTTAGTTACTCTATGGCATGAGGACTCTTCTAAGATCAGGGATCAAAACCATGTTCCCTGCATTGGCAGGCAAACTCTTCACCACTAAGCAACCAGGCGAGTCCCAGATTGGTAAATATTATTGAATTCTAGGTATGTGATTGAGGTAGAGTCATCAGAATGTCAATGGAATGGATGTGGGATATGAAAGAAATCAAGGAAGATGCCAAGATTTTGGCTCAAGGAAATAGAGGATGGGGACTTCCCTGGTGGTCCAGTGGCTAAGACCCTGTGCTCCCAATGAAGGGGGCCTGGGTTTGACCCCTGGTCAGGGAACTAGATCCAACAAGTCAAAACAAAGAGTTCCCTTGCTGCAAATAAGACCCAACATAGCCAAATAAATAAACAAATAAATATTTTTTTAAAAAAAAATAGAAGGGTAGAGTTTCCCTTTCTAGAGATGGGGGAGACAGTGTGAGAAGCAGGTTTGCTAGGCAGGAGTGTGGGAGGAGACACTGAGGAAATCAGGAATTCCAACCAGGAAATGAAAAGTGTGGTCAGACTTGCAAAGGAACATGGTGAGTAAGTAATTTGTTGTATGAATCTGTAGTAGGGGACAGGTCTGCACTGGGAATAGAACTTTGGCAATCATCACGTTGTTATTGTTGTTGTTCAGTCACCAAGTCGTGTTCAACACTTCTTAATCCTGTGGACTGCAGCAAACCAGGCTACCCCGTCCCTCACCATCTCCCAGAGTTTGCCCAAGTTCATGTCCATAGAATCAGTGATGCCATCTAAACATTTCATCCTCTGTAGTTCCCTTCTCCTCCTGCCTTCAATCTTTCCCAGAATCAGGGTCTTTTCTAATGAGTCAGCTCTTCACATCAAGTGGCCAGAGTATTGGAGATTCAGCTTCATCATGAATCCTTCCAATGAATATCCAGGATTGATTTCCTTTAAGCTTGACTGGTTTGATCTCCTTGCTATCCAAACAACTCCCAAGAGTCTTCTCCAGCACCACAGTTTGAAAGCAACAATTCTTCATCACTCTGCCTTTTTTATGATCCAGCTCTCACAACTGTACATAACTACTGGGAAAACCATAGCCTTGACTATATGGACCTTAGCTGGCAAAGTGATGTCTTTGCATTTTAACACACTATCTAGGTTTGTAATAGGTTTCCTGCCAAGAAACAATCATCTTCTTCATGGCTGAATCATCACATAGAGATGGCATTTTTAACTCTGACACTAGATGAGGTCATCAAAGAGTAAGCCTCCAGAACTCAGTGGTCCATGCAACAATGAGGAAGCAGAGAGGAAGGCTGAGGAAGAGTTTCCGGTGATGTGGGAAAGCTGAGAACTGATAAAAGGAGGAGGAAATGAGCAGCTCTGTCAAACTCTTCTAACATCTTATGAGATGAGGATGGAATTGACCACAGGGATCACTGCACTGAGATCATTGATGACCTTGGCAAGAGTCTTTTCTTAAAAAGATAATTAGAAGAATTAAAAAGAATATAGACAGTTCTTTCAAGAAGTTTTGCCCTGAAAGTCCGAAGGAAAGGGACAATAGATGAAGAGAGATATGATGTCAAGACAAGCTTTTTAAAAATCAACTTGATTGAGATGTGACTCACATACAATACAGTTCATCAATTTCAGGTGTACAGTTCAACGAGTTTTGACAAATGTGTACATCTCTGTAAGTACTACCTCAATCAATATGTAAAATATTTTCATCACCTCAAAAACTACTTTGGTGCTTCTTCCCATCAATCAACCTCTCATCCCCAGACCCAGGCAACCATTGGTCTGCTTTCTGTCACTATAAATGATATTCAGATTTTGAGAGTTTCAAATAAATTAAATCATACAGTATGTCATCTTTCATGTCCAACTTATTTTGCTCAGCATATTGTTTCTGAGAATTATCCATGCTGATCTGTGAATTAGTACTACTTCCTTCCCACTGTTGAGTAGTATTCCATTGTATGGATATACCACAGCTTTTTATCCATTCATCTATTGACAGATATTTAATTATTTCCAGTTTGAGCTGTTATGAATAAAGCTGCTATAAACATTCATTTTAAGTCTTTTGTGAGTTTTTTCATTCTATCAGAGATATTTTTATTTCAAATCAAAGAAACATGGGAATTATAATTTCAATTATGGTAGTGCTGAGATTTCAAGTATGTCATAAAATCTTAGTATAGGGATGGCATAACTCCTTGAACAATAAGCAAGCATTCTTCACCTACAGTTATTTATTCAGTATTGTACTCTAGTAATTCATGAGGATATTGTCTCCAAGTAACACATAATCTAGTGGGAAAAAAGTGTACGTAAATTAAATGAAGGTGGACTTCTTAACAGAATGGGCAGTAAACTCAAGGGACTAATTGTCCAGAGAGACAAAACTGGCCACAACTATAACTTGGCTTAAGAAAATGTTTATAGATAGTGATATCATGAGTTATCATGTAAAGAATGAATATCCCAATGTTTAAAAAATAAGTCAGATACACTTATGACACATTCTTAGCCCTGAAGTTCACCATCCTCTCCATCACTGACTGCACCCATCATGCTCCCCAAGAAAGCTATTGTGGGTCATGAAGAAAGCCATCATGGATGCATTATTAGCAATTGGCAGCTTTCCTATCATTTGATGACCAACTGCTTGTGTGTGATCAGAGAAACTTAGCATGTTTGTTTCTGGTCCTGCCTGATTCACCTTTAGTGTGATCTGGTATAACTCTCCTAACTTTCTATGCTATGACTTCCATTTTTGTGAAATAGAAATACAACATCTGAGTAGGATTAATGAAGAAATGTTATAGGATGTGCTTCCTTGATAACAAAGTCAAGTGTGAGAACCGACAGCAAAATATTAGCATGAGGACATGAGTTTCTCTCTGTTTCCAAAACTTTAACTACTAAAAATATACTTATTACACCCTACTCCTGTCAACCCACTAGTAATTGGTGGGCAAAAGTGTACTGACATCTGAGAACTGACCTGGCACTTGCAACTAGTCTTTGATGTTGTTAAAAGTTGATCTGATGATCACAGTAGAGAATGGGATATCACGTTTAACATAATTTCACACAACATTGGCCTCAGACACGGTCACTCCAAGGCCACGATAAGGTGAGTCAAAAGAAGAGCATTTTCTAAATTTATCTAAGAAGAGACAAAAATCTGCTCATTATGCAATTCACAAAATACCAAATAATCCAGTTGCTCCTGGCTAGCGTGATTGACTGCTCGCTCTTTACTAATTACAGTTTTATCCTTGCTCTAGACTCTCCTCCCTATAGATAAGACTTATTGAGATGCCTACTCATAGAATTGTCCCTGCTTTCTGACAGAAGCCACTCTAGACACTCCCCCAAAGTCACCCAACCCAAGTCCAGATCCTATAATGTCATTTCTAACACGCTCTCATCAAGACATCCCACAGATCCCCACGTTGTCAGTTCTCCCTTACTACAATGAGCAACCAATTCAGCATGTTTAATTACATGTGTGCTCCTGATGGTCTATGGCCAGGAGACATTGATAATGCATTTGCTCCCAAATTTTCAGTACAGGAACAGGGAAGCAGGGTTCAAAATGTTACATTTCTCAGAAGTATTAACACTTGGCAAACCTTACTTTTATTTAAAAATCTTTCTGGGAAAAGGAAGTAATTTCCTACCAGTAAATGTAACGTCCCAATAAGGAATGGGATAGAGGAGGCAACGTTGAGACTGAGGATGTCAACCAGCGTTCCTCCTCAGATCCCTGCCTTCTCAGTCCTGGCCAGTTATAGACACAGCCCTGCCGACACTCTGAATCAATCAGCCCTGACCAGGGAAGGGATTAACACCAATGTGGAGAGTCTGGAATTCATCTTGCTGCTGCAAGCCTGGTGTTTGACGAGCCCCACGCACCAGGCTGCAGCTCTGTTCTCTCACCAAACTTCAGCCTCAATTTCCTGCTTAGTATTCCAGTCTACTGCTGGGTCTGGAGCTTTGCCTGGAACCATCAGAATCCACTGGGCAGGGATCCAACACCTTGTGGCATCCTTGCCCTTATCCCTGCCTTGGAGGTTGTAGCTTGTTCCTTCTATTCCCAGTTGTTGGCAGAGGTATCATTCCAAATGTGCTGATCTGCAGGAACCATGACGTGACTGACCTTTCTGACACTGCAAATTGTACCATTGGCTCTACAGGCCTTCTGCTGAGAAGTTCCCCAGCCCTGGGCCATCTGGTCCTAGGTTTCTCCAGCACTTCCTCGTGGCCAATGGCAGCACTCCTGACTGTGGGGCCCACCCAAGCTATAACAGCCCCAGCTCACCAGACACAGTTTATTCATATGCAACCGGACACCTTCCTTGGCCATCACCCAACAGAGAAAGTTGCTACAAGAACCAGCGTGCTGAGTTCTTAGGGCTTCCAGACATATTTTCAGATCCAGGGAAACAACAGGAAACAGGAGGGGGGTGCCTCCTACCACATCGAGTGCATATCAAGAAGTACAATCATTATTCTATACACCTACATCACTTTTGGGGAGCAACTAAATGCAACTTCAAAAATCCAATGACTTAAAAATACATAAGGAGTTGATCATTAGTTGAGTATTGACTACTTACTAGATATCTAAAGACCTCACAAGTACTCCATAAATATTTGTTGAACTAAGGAATAGATTTGACAGGTGGGAAAATTGAAGTCCAGTTTGTACTGCTTTTGCTCAGTATTACTCAACTAAAGAGCATAGAATTGAAACAAAACCAAACTCTCTTAGTTCTAACCTAGCATTCTACTAGAGCAATGTCTTCATTAAGTAGATATTGGTTAATTCATAACAGTACTAACCTCAAACCCCATTTTTGCTGGTCTTTTATCTCTAAAATTATTGAAGCTTTACTAGCTTTTGGAAACTAATATGGGTTGCTCAAGCATTTGATCAAGAAATATGCCACCTATGTACCTGAATTCTGTGGCAAAATTGAGATAAGAAGTCAATCATTACCAAAAGTCTAGAAACAATTTTATCATGCAAAATATTTAAATATAAAATAATATTATAAAATGCATAATATTTTCTTGTCCTTGAACTACAGAGTAGAAAGAAGTAGAAAGTATAGGAAACAAAGAGCCATGGGTGGAAGAGGTGGAGGCGGGCACAGAAAAAGGGTTGAAGGACAAAACCTTATTTGCAAATTTCCTAGAATTAACCCTATTCTCCCCTCTCATTGTTTCAGAAAAGGAAGCTTAACAGGAAGAATACAGGTTACACCACTGTACTTCCTAAAATGCTCAAGAGTTGCTGGAAAGAACACAACTCGTATTAAAACACAAACACCAGATGTGTTAGACCTAACTTTAATTTACACTGCACTAGAAAGAATCCCTTTAATCAGATGACTTGATTGCCTTGCTATTCAAAAATGTGGTCCTCCAAGGACCAGCAGCATCAGCATCACCTAGAAGTTTATAAGAAACGCAGGCTCTCAAGCACTCCCCAGATTTCGTCAGCAGAATTTGCAGCCTGTGAAGGTCCGTGGGTTATGCACATGACATCTGAGAGGATGTGCAGTTAGTGGTTCTAAGAGGCACACTTGACTGGTCCAGACAAGAGATAGTCTGGTTCCTAAACATCTTTAAAACACAGGTGGGAAAGAGAGCAGAGGATGGGAGAAGGTGTCAAAGACAAACTGGACTTCTTAGCGTGTTCCATAAAGAGCTGGTGACCTGAGAACACATGCTTCCATTGGAAATCAATTGCTTGTATAACAGATTGCTAAGACCTGTGAGATTCACTTGACAATGATGACATATGAACCATACAAGCAACATGTGTATAAGAATGAACTCAGACCCTTGTGACTCTCCTGTCAGCTGCAGCATTGGGTAAGAGAGGTTACAGAACTCTCCAAGGCACCCAAATTACAGCCAAGGTTGTGGTTTTTCAGTCTCTAAGTCATGTCCAACTCTTCTCAGCCTCAACATACCAGGCTCCCCTGTCCTGCACTATCTCCCTGAGTTTGCTCAGGTACACCCATGTACACTCAGGTACACCCAGGCATGAGGAGCCCTGTAACCTCATGTTCCTGTGAGTGCATGTCAGAGCTCTGATTTGTTTGCAAAACCCTCCAAGCTATGTAACATGCAGAAGTGTGCATTTACCTACAGAAAGAGAATCAAGAGCTGCTGCTCTAATGAAATAAACCACTTGTTTTCTCTTATTCCACTAAAACCAAATTGCCTAAACAGTATCTTTTCCAACATAATTACTTATGTTTAAGATGCAAATAAAAACAAGAAAAGTACTCCAGCCTCTATAATATGCCTCTCTTCTTCTTCTTCTTCTTTTTTTTTAAACCAACTATCTGCTTGGAAGCCTGACTACACAAACACCTGAAAGCTTTAATTATCTGTTTTTTCTGGGATGGAATCTAAACCTCAAGAATTAATGCAAATAGCTTCTTCAGCCAGTAGGGAGCAGTGAAGGGAAGCAGAAGAATTGCCTGCAGGCAACAGGCTTCTGTCCCTGGGGCAGATATAAACAAAACCAACCACTGTTAAGACTCTTGAGAGTCCCTTGGACTGGCAGAAGATAAGACTGGGCAATCCTAAAGGAAATCAACACTGAATATTTATTGGAAGAATTGATGCTGAAATTGAAGCTCCAATACTTTGGCCACCTGATGTGAAGAGACGACTCATTGGAAAAGACCCTGATGCTGGGAAAAGATTGAAGGCAGGAGGAGAAGGGGACGACAGAGGATGAGATGGTTGGATGGCATCACTGACTCAATGGACATGAATCTGAGCAAACTTCGGCAGATAGTAAAAGACAGGGAAGCCTGGCATGCTGCAGTCCATGGGGTTACAAAGAGTTGGACACAACCTAGTGACTCAACAACCACAATTAGAAACCAAAAAATCTGCTGTTGGGCCTGGTAGGAATGGGCATGCATGCTAAGTTGCTTCAGTCATGTCCATCTCTTTAGAACCCTATGGACCATAGCCTGCCAGGCTCCTCTGTTCGTGGGAGTCTCCAGACAAGAATACGGGAGTGGGTTGCTGTGCCCTCCACCAGAGGATCTTTTCAACTTAGAGATTGAACCCACATCTCTTACATCTACTTGAATTGGGAGATGGATTCTTTACCACTAGGGCCAATTGGGAAGCCCCAGGAAGGTAGCATGCCCTAAGGAGAGAGCACCTCATAAGAGGTAGAAATTACCCATGAGTTCAGAAGAGGGAAATTCCGGGAAGCATTTAGAAAGGAAAACAAAAGAGAAATCAACTGATTGCATCCTAGAGTGAGTAGTTCTTTCAGTCCAGGTTCATACTTCAAGCGTGGCTCATGGAGTTTCTTCTGACAGAACTAGGATTCATGTCATTTGAAAAAATTACTCAGCATGTAGCCACTATCTCCCACATCCTTCTTGCAGATGAAGCAGATGAAGCTCCTTGTTTCCCCCAGACCAACACAAGCAAGGTTGAGGACTTAACTTGCCAGTTACCCCATCATAAGAAGAGGTGATGGATTTTGGAGAGAGAGAAAGGGGATCGGGATGCAAGGAGGAAATCATTCCTCAACCAGCCAGAAAGCTTAAAAGCATGATGTCCATGATATAAGCATGTAACCACCTCACTCCTTTGTAAGACAATAACACCCTCTAACATTAGGAGTAAATTTGGACCCAGGCAAACCCCTAGGGATGGGTTCCAGGGCTCTATCTTTGTAAAAGTGATGTGAGCCTAAGTACTTTTTTTTTTTTTTTTGGTTTCTTTTTTTTTTTTTCATTTATTTTTATTAGTTGGAGGCTAATTACTTTACAATATTGTACTGGTTTTTGTTATACATTGACATGAATTAGCCATGGATCTACATGTATTCCCCATCCCGATCCCCCCTCCCACCTCCCTCTCCACCCGATCCCTCTGGGTCTTCCCAGTGCACCAGGTCCGAGCACTTGTCTCATGCATCCAACCTGGGCTGGTGATCTGTTTCACCCTAGATAATATACATGTTTCGATGCTGTTCTCTTGAAACATCCCACCCTTGCCTTCTCCCACAGAGTCCAAAAGTCTGTTCTGTACATCTGTGTCTCTTTTTCTGTTTTGCATATAGGGTTATTATTACCATCTTTCTAAATTCCATATATATGTGTTAGTATACTGTAATGGTCTTTATCTTTCTGGCTTACTTCACTCTGTATAATGGGCTCCAGTTTCATCCATCTCATTAGAACTGATTCGAATGAATTCTTTTTAATGGCTGAGTAATATTCCATGGTGTATATGTACCACAGCTTCCTTATCCATTCGTCTGCTGATGGGCATCTGGGTTGCTTCCATGTCCTGGCTATTATAAACAGTGCTGCGATGAACATTGGGGTGCACGTGTCTCTTTCAGATCTGGTTTCCTCGGTGTGTATGCCCAGAAGTGGGATTGCTGGGTCATATGGCAGTTCTATTTCCAGTTTTTTAAGAAATCTCCACACTGTTTTCCACAGTGGCTGTACTAGTTTGCATTCCCACCAACAGTGTAAGAGGGTTCCCTTTTATTCACACCTCTCCAGCATTTATTGTTTGTAGACTTTTGGATAGCAGCCATCCTGACTGGCGTGTAATGGTACCTCATTGTGGTTTTGATTTGCATTTCTCTGATAATGAGTGATGTTGAGCATCTTTTCATGTGTTTGTTAGCCACCTGTATATCTTCCTTGGAGAAATGTCTGTTGAGTTCTTTGGCCCATTTCTTGATTGGGTCATTTATTTTTCTGGAGTTGAGCTGGAGGAGTTGCTTGTATATTTTTGAGATTAATCCTTTGTCTGTTGCTTCGTTTGCTATTATTTTCTCCCAATCTGAGGGCTGTCTTTTCACCTTGCTTATAGTTTCCTTTGTTGTGAAAAAGCTTTTAAGTTTCATTAGGTCCCATTTGTTTATTTTTGCTTTTGTTTCTAATATTCTGGGATGTAGGTCATAGAGGATCCTGCTGTGATTTATGTCGGAGAGTGTTTTCCTATGTTCTCCTCTAGGAGTTTTATAGCTTCTGGTCTTACGTTTAGATCTTTAATCCATTTTGAGTTTATTTTTGTGTATGGTGTTAGAAAGTGTTCTAGTTTCATTCTTTTACAGGTGGTTGACCAGTTTTCCCAGCACCACTTGTTAAAGAGGTTGTCTTTTTTCCATTGTATATCCTTGCCTCCTTTGTCGAAGATAAGGTGACCATAGGTTCGTAGATTTATCTCTGGGCTTTCTATTCTGTTCCATTGATCTATATTTCTGTCTTTGTGCCAGTACCATACTGTCTTGATGACTGTGGCTTTGTAGTATAGCCTGAAGTCAGGCAGGTTGATTCCTCCAGTTCCATTCTTCTTTCTCAAGATTACTTTCGCTATTCTAGGATTTTTGTATTTCCATACAAATTGTGAAATTATTTGTTCTAGTTCTGTGAAAAATACCGTTGGTAGCTTGATAGGGATTGCATTGAATCTATAGATTGCTTTGGGTAGTATAGCCATTTTGACAATATTGATTCTTCCAATCCATGAACATGGTATATTTCTCCATCTGTTTGTGTCCTCTTTGATTTCTTTCATCAGTGATTTATAGTTTTCTATGTATAGGTCTTTTGTTTCTTTAGGTAGATATACTCCTAAGTATTTTATTCTTTTTGTTGCAATGGTGAATGGTATTGTTTCCTTAATTTCTCTTTCTGTTTTCTCATTGTTAGTGTATAGGAATGCAAGAGATTTCTGTGTGTTAATTTTATATCCTGCAACTTTGCTATATTCGTTGATTAGCTCTAGTAATTTTCTGGTAGAGTCTTTAGGGTTTTCTATGTAGAGGATCATGTCATCTGCAAACAGAGAGAGTTTCACTTCTTCTTTTCCTATCTGGATTCCTTTTACTTCTTTTTCTGCCCTGATTGCTGTGGCCAACACTTCCAAAACTATGTTGAATAGTAGTGGTGAGAGTGGGCACCCTTGTCTTGTTCCTGATTTCAGGGGAAATGCTTTCAATTTTTCACCATTGAGGGTAATGCTTGCTGTGGGTTTGTCATATATAGCTTTTATTATGTTGAGGTATGTTCCTTCTATTCCTGCTTTCTGGAGTGTTTTAATCATAAATGGATGTTGAATTTTGTCAAAGGCTTTTTCTGCTTCTATTGAGATAATCATACCAGTCATCTTTTCTGACCACAGTGCAGTAAGATTAGATCTCAATTACAGGAAAAAAATTATTTAAAATTCAAACATTTGGAGGCTAAACAACACGCTTCTGAATAACCAACAAATCATAGAAGAAATCAAAAAAGAAATCAAAATATGCATAGAAATGAATGAAAATGAAAACACAACAACCCAAAACCTATGGGACACTGTAAAAGCAGTGCTGAGGGGAAGATTCATAGCATTACAGGCCTACCTCAAGAAACAAGAAAAAAGTCAAATAAATAACCTAACTCTACACCTAAAGCAACTAGAGAAGGAAGAAATGAAGAACCCCAGGGTTAGTAGAAGGAAAGAAATCTTAAAAATTAGGGCAGAAATAAATGCAAAAGAAACTAAAGAGGCCATAGCAAAAATCAACAAAGCTAAAAGCTGTTTTTTAAAAAAAAAAATAAACAAAATTGACAAACCTTTAGCAAGACTCATTAAGAAACAAAGGGAGAAGAACCAAATTAACAAAATTAGAAATGAAAATGGAGAGATCACAACAGACAACACTGAAATACAAAGGATCATAAGAGACTACTACCAGCAGCTCTATGCCAATAAAATGGACAACTTGGAAGAAATGGACAAGTTCTTAGAGAAGTATAACTTTCCAAAACTGAACCAGGAAGAAATAGAAGATCTTAACAGACCCATCACAAGCAAGGAAATAGAAACTGTAATCAGAAATCTTCCAGCAAACAAAAGCCCAGGACCAGATGGCTTCACAGCAGAATTCTACCAAAAATTTAGAGAAGAGCTAACACCTATCTTACTCAAACTCTTCCAGAAAATTGCAGAAGAAGGTAAACTTCCAAACTCATTCTATGAGGCCACCATCACCCTAATTCCAAAACCAGACAAAGATGCCACAAAAAAAGAAAACTACAGGCCAATATCACTGATGAACATAGATGCAAAAATCCTTAACAAAATTCTAGCAAACAGAATCCAACAACATATTTAAAAAAATCATACACCATGACCAAGTGGGCTTTATCCCAGGAATGCAAGGATTCTTTAATATCTGCAAATCAATCAATGATATAAGCCTAAGTACTTAAATTTGAATCTGGTTTTCTAAATACTGTTTAAAACTAAAGTCCCCTCCCATTTAAATCCTCCTAATAAGTCTATCTATGCCCACATTACCAAACTTTCTCAATTTTAAATATTTGTTCCTGCTTTACATTAATATACACACTAGTGTGTGCCCAACTCTGCAACCCTTGGACTGTGGCCTGACAGGCTCCTCAGTCCATGGAATTATCCAAGCAAGAATACTGGGTAGGTTGCCATTTCCTACTCTAGGAGATCTTCCCCATCCAGGGACTGAACCCACATCTTGTGTCTCCTATATTGGCAGGTGGATTATTTACCACTGAGCCACCTGGGAAGCCCCTAGCAATGATCACAGTAGACACAATTTCATGACTGTTTGTTCTGTGTCAGAAACTCTACTAGGTACATTATATCAGTTCAGTTCAGTCACTCAGTCATGTATGACTCTTTGAGAACCCATGGACTGCAACACGCCAGGCTTCCCTGTCCATCACCAACTCTCAGAGCTTGCTTAAACTCACATCCACCGAGTTGGTGATGCCATCCAACCATCTCATCTTCTGCCATCCCCTTCTCCTCCTGTCTTCAATCTTTCCCAGCATCAAAGTCTTTTCCAAGGAGTCAGTTCCTCACATCTGGTGGCCAAAGTATTGGAGTTTTGGCTTCAGCATCAGTCCTTCCAAAGAATATTCAGGACTGATTTTCATTAGGATGGACTGGTTGGATCTTCTTGCAGTCCAAGAGACTCTCAAGAATCTTCTCCAACACCACAGTTCAAAAGCATCAGTTCTTCAGCACTCAGCTTTCTTTACAGTTCAACTCTCACATCCATACATGACAACTGGAGAAACCATAACCTTGATTAGATGGATCTTTGTTGGCAAAGTAATGTCTCTGCTTTTTAATATGCTGTCTAGGTTGGACATAAGTTTTCTTCCAAGAAGCAAGCATCTTTTAATTTCATGGCTGCAGTCACCATATGCAGTGACTTAAGAGCCCAAAAAAATAAAGTCTCTCATTGTTTTCATTGTTTCCCCATCTATTTGTCGTGAAGTGATGGGACTGGATACTATGATCTTAGTTTTTTGGGGTTTTGTTGTTGTTGTTTATTTTTTTAATTAGTTTTTTTTCCAATTCTTTTTTTTTTTTCATTTATTAGTTGGAGGCTAATTACTTTACAATATTGTAGTGGTTTTTGCCATACACTGACATGAATCAGCCATGGATTTACATGTGTTCCCCATCCCAATCCCCCCTCCCACCTTCTTCCCCATCCGATCCCTCTGGGTCTTCCCAGTGCATCAGCCCTGAGCACCCGTCTCATGCATCTAACCTGGGCTGGTGATCTGTTTCACTATAGATAATATACATGTTTTGATGCTGTTCTCTCCGAACATCCTACCCTCGCCTTTTCCCACAGAGTCCCAAAGTCTGTTCTGTATATCTGTGTCTCTTTTTCTGTTTTGCATATAGGGTTATCATTACCATCTTTTAAAATTCCATATATATGCATTAGTATACTGTATTGGTCTTTATCTTTCTGGCTTACTTCACTCTGTATAATGGGTTCCAGTTTCATCCATCTCATTAGAACTGATTCAAATGAATTCAAAATATACAAGCAACCTCTGCAACTCAATTCCAGAAAAATAAATGACCCAATCAAAAAATGGGCCAAAGAAACAGACATTTCTCCAAAGAAGACATACAGATGGCTAACAAACACATGAAAAGATGTTCAACATCACTCATTATCAGAGAAATGCAAATCAAAACTACAGTGAGGTACCATCTCACGCCAATCAGAATGGCTGCTATCCAAGTCTACAAGCAATAAATGCTGGAGAGGGTGTGGAGAAAAGGGAACCCTCTTACACTGTTGGTGGGAATGCAAACTAGTACAGCCACTATGGAGAACAGTGTGGAGATTCCTTAGAAAACTGGAAATAGAACTGCCATATGACCCAGCAATCCCACTCCTGGGAATACACACCGAGGAAACCAGATCTGAAAGAGACACATGCACCCCAATGTTCATCGCAGCACTGTTTATCATAGCCAGGACATGCAAGCAACCTAGATGCCCATCAGCAGACGAATGGATAAGGAAGCTATTGTACATATACACCATGGAATATTACTCAGCCATTAAAAAAATAATTAATTTATTTTAATTGGAGGCTAATTGCTTTACAATATTGTAGTGGGTTTTGCCATAGATTGACATGAATCAGCTATGGGTGTACATGTGTTCCCCATCCTGAACCCCCTCCCACTACCCTCCCCATCCCATCCCTCAGGGTCATCCCAGTGCACCAGCCTGAGCACCCTGCCTCATGCATCAAACCTGGACTGGCGATCTATTTCACGTATTGATCTTAGTTTTTTGAACGCTGAGTCTTAACTTTTTCATTCTCTTTCACTTTCATCAAGAGGCTCTTTAGTTCTTCACTTTCTGCCATAAGGGTGCTGTCATCTGCATATCTGAAGTTATTGATATTTCTCCCTGCAATCTTGATTCCAGCTTGTGCTTCATCCAACCTGGCATTTTGCATGATCTACTCTGCATATAAGTTAAATAAGCAGGGTGAAAATATACAGCCTTGACGTACCCCTTTCCCTATTTGGAACCAGCTGTTGTTCCATGTCCAATTCTAACTGTTGCTTCCTGACCTGCATGCAGATTTCTCAGGAGCCAGGTAAGGTGGTTTGGTATTCCCATCTCTTCAAGAATTTTCCACAGTTTGTTGTGATCCACAGTCAAAGGTTTTGCCATAGTCAATAGAGCAGAAGATGTTTTTCTGGAACTCTCTTACTTTTTCAGTGATCCAACCAATGAAAATTTGATCTCTGGCTCCTCTGCCTTTTCTAAATCCAGCTGGAACATCTGGAAGTTCATGAATCACATACTGTTGAAGCCTGGCATGGAGAATTTTGAGCATTACTTTACTAGCATGTGAGATGAGTGCAATTGTGCACTAATAGTTAGAGCATTCTTTGGCATTGACTTTCTTTGGGATTGGAATGAAAACTGACCTTTTTCAGTCCTGTGGCCACTGCTGAGTTTACCAAATTTGCTGGGATGTTGAGTGCAGCACTTTCACAGCATCATCTTTCAGGATTTGAAATAGCTCAACTGGAATTCCATCACCTCCACTAGCTTTGTTTGTAGTGATGCCTCCTAAGGCCCACTTGACTTCACATTCCAGGATGTCTGGCTCTAGGTGAGTGATCACACCATCTGATTATCTGGGTCATGAAGATCTTTTTTGTATGGTTCTTCTGTGTATTCTTGCCACCTCTTCTTAACATCTTCTGCTTCTGTTAGGTCGATACCATTTCTGTCCTTTATTGTGCCCATCTTTTCATGAAAAGTTCCCTTGGTATATCAAATTTTCTTGAAGAGAGCTCTAGTCTTTCCCATTCTATTGTTTTCCTCTATTTCTTTGCATTGATCACTGAGGAAGGCTTTCTTATCTCTCCTTGCTATTCTTTGGAACTCTGCATTAAAAGTGGTATATCTTTCCCTTTTTCCTTTGCCTTTCACTTCTCTTCTTTTCTCAGCTATTTGTAAGGGCTTCTCAAACAATCATTTTGCCTTTTTGCATTTCTTTCTCTTGGGGATGGTCTTGATCACTGCCTCCTATACAGTGTCACGAATCTCCATCCATAGTTCTTCAGGCACTTTGTCTATTAGATCTAATCTTTTGAACCTATTTGTCACTTCCACTGTATAGTTGTAAGGGATTTGATTTAGGTCATACAGGAATTGTCTAATGATTTTCCCTACTTTCTTCAATTTAAGTCTGAATTTGGCAATGAGGAGTTCACGATCTGAGCCACAGTCAGCTCCCAGTCTTACTTTTGCTGACTGTATAGAGCTTTTCCATCTTTGGCTGCAAAGAATATAATAAATCTGATTTCAGTATTGACCATCTCATGATGGCCACGTGTAGAGTCCTCTCTTGTGTTGTTGGAAGAGGGTGTTTGCTATGACCAGTGCGTTCTCTTAGCAAAATTCCGTTAACCTTTGCCCTGCTTCATTTTGTACTCCAGGGACAAATTTGCCTGTTACTCCAGGTGTTTTTTTACTTCCTACTTTTGCATTCCAGTCCTCTGCGATGAAAAGGTCATCTTTTTTGGGTATTAGTTCTAGAAGGTCTAGTAGGTCTTCATAGAGCCATTCAACTTCAGCTTTTCAGCATTACTGGTTGGGGCATAGACTTGAATTACTGTGATATTGAATGGTTTGCCTTGGAAACAAAGAGAGATCATCCTGTTGTTTTTGAGGTTACATCCAAGAACTGCATTTCGGACTCTTTTGTTGATTATGATGGTTACTCCTTTTCTTCTAAGGCATTCTTGCCCACAGTAGTAGATAAAATGGTCATCTGAGTTAAATTCACCTATCTGGTCTATTTTAGTTCGCTGATTCCTAAAACATCGATGTTCACTCTTGCCATCTCTTGTTTGACCACTTCCACTTTGCCTTGATTCATGGTCCTAACATTCCAGGTTCATATGCAATATTGTTCTTTTCAGCATCAGACTTTACTTCCATCACCAGTCACATCCACAACTGGGCGTTGTTTTCATTTTGGCTCTGTCTCTTCATTCCTTCTGGAGTTATTTCTCCAGTCTTCTCCAGTAGCATATTGAGCACCTACTGACCTGGGGAGTTCATCTTTCAGTGTCCTATCTTTGTGCCTTTTCATACTGTTCATGGAGTTGTCAAGGCAAGAATACTGAAGTGGTTTGCCATTCCCTCCTGCAGTGGACCACATTTTGTCAGAACTCTCCATATTGACTTGTCCACTTGTGTGGCCCTGCCGTGTAGGTACATTATATGGAGGTATATTACATGGTCTGTTGCTGATACCTCAACTACCACTCTGTTTGGCAGATACTATACATAAGTGATGAAGACAAGGTTCAACTAAGTTATTTCTTTCATGGGCTCCGCAAACACCTTGGTTAATTCCACAAGTAAGCATTAATAGCAATAACCATATCCACTGCACAGTTGTTGCCTGCCTGTTGGGGACCAGCCTTCTTTCTAGATGTTCATAAACACTAGTTGATTTAACTCTCACAAAAGCCTTGTGAGCTAGGTCTGATTTTTACTGAGATCTGGGTGAGAGAGCCGAAATTCAGCCACACTGCTAAGGAGTGGCGCAAGTGGAAGTCTAGCATAGATTTTCTGGTGCTAATTTCAGTGTTTTCAGTTGCATCCCAAACCAACACATAAAACACAGAAAGTCATAAAGTCACTTTTGTAATGTGGCAGGAGAAGGGTCTGTTTACTGCTGTCAGCACACAAAGGGATTCTCACTCTCCAAGGCATGCACGGGCTTTTCCAGAAAGTGCTGGAAGTGTCGTGGAGTTATCACAGGCATACAACCAACAAGTGGTCAGTTTGAATCCTCTGCTATATCTCCATAGCTCTGTCAACTTACCTGAGTTAGTTACATATCCCCTTGACTCTTGATGTCAGACAAACCTGTTCCTCACCCCCACCTTGGGAAATTAAGCTCCACAAGAATGAGGATAGCAGTGGATTCTCTTTCAGCTTTTAAGAAAGTCTTTTCTAGTAAGCACATTTTGAGAACCTCTAAAGCTTTTGGATTTTTGAGGATTATGTGAGTGAAAAACAATTCTCCAAATACCTTAATTTGCATTCCAGTCAGTACACCTATATGACCCCGAATCAAATTCTTAACAATCCAAGATTCTGAAAATGGGTACACTATTACCCTCCTATGGGTTATTGTTTATTTAACTTACATAAGTTTATAAGCTATATTTATAAGTTTATAAGTTATAAATAAACTTTATAAGTTTATTTAACTTATATACAGAGTACATCATGAGAAACGCTGGGCTGGATGAAGCACAACCTGGAATCAAGATTACCGGGAGAAATATCAATAACCTCAGATATGCAGATGACACCACCCTTACAGCTGAAAGCGAAGAACTAAAGAGCCTCTTGATGCAAGTGAAAGAGGAGAGTGAAAAAGTTGGCTTAAAGCTCAACATTCAGAAAACTAAGATCATGGCATCTGGTCCCATCACTTCATGGCAAATAGATGGGGAAACAGTGGAAACAGTGCCTGACTTTATTTTTCTGGGCTCCAAAATCACTGCAGATGGTGACTGCAGCCATGAAATTAAAAGATGCTTGCTTCTTGAAAGAAAACATATGACCAACCTAGACAGCATATTAAAAAGCAGAGACATTACTTTGCCAACAAAGATCCATCTAGTCAAGGTTATGGTTTTTCCAGTCGTCATGTACGGATGTGAGAGTTGGACTATGAAGAAATCTGAGGGCTGAAGAATTGATGCTTTTGAACTGTGGTGTTGGTGAAGACTCTTGAGAGTCCCTTGGACTGCAAGGAGAACCAACCAGTCCATTCTAAAGGAAATCAGTCCTGAATATTCATTGGAAGGACTGATGCTGAAGTTGAAGCTCCAATACTTTGGCCACCTGATGCAAAGAAACAACTCATTGGAAAAGACCCTGATGCTGGGAAAGATTGAAGGCAAAAGGAGAAGGAGGCATCAGAGGATGAGAGAGTTAGATAGCATCACTGACTCAACGGACATGAATTTGAGCAAACTCCAGAAGATAGTGGAGGACAGGGATGCAAAGAGTTGGACATTTCTTTGCAACTCAACAACAAAAAGGGCTTACTTCACTCTTTGTTCAGCCTTCATCAAAATTATTTAAACACACACATTTAACACACACTATTTAAACAAGCACATCACTTGATGTTCACTATGCAGTGAATCAAGGAGATGATTTAATTCCAGACAGTTTTTCTCTAGAAATCTATAGACTGGCCTGATTGAACATTTCTCAGGCACTGCAGTCACGAAAACCAGTTCTGAAATTGCTGAAATTCTGTCTTTATCCTATAAAACCACTAGATGGCACTGATTGTTTGATATTCATCTTTCCCCTTGAATATCCCCCCATTCACCCCACCCCCCACCCCAAAAAATCTGATTTCAAAATGAAAAAGATTATGTGGCAACTTTATCCTCAAACACTAAGAACGGACATCTCTTTCTGAAGTGAATTAAAGCTTTTTTCATTCTATTCCTATTTTATCTTTTACAGACCATTACATCATTTGGTTCCTTTGATTCTCTAGAGGCTTTTTCAAGTCCATTAGAACTTCAGTAATTCAAGATGTTTCACACTAATTAGAACTACCTTCTCTAAAATGTTCTGTGTTTTTCCTGCAAAAGCATAAGCCATGCGAAGCCTTGCTTCCTATATGGGATGCTGGCAACAGAAGCATTTTGAAAGTAGTGAAATGATTCTGTGAAATGCCTTCTTAGGTGCTGAGATACTTGTCCTGTAGTGGTTCAGAGAAGTCACATTTTGGGGTTGATACATCAGTCATGGGTCATAAATAGGACAAGGGCTGTACTCAATAAAAGATTGGACCAACATATTCTACCATAATATTGACTTTGTGAGAAGCATTATTAAGGGAGTAATAAAATGCAATTAACTATGGTTTAAAAGTGACTCTCAAAAGGACATTCATTATATTAGCAACGAAAGAAACAAACCAACAAGAAGCACTATCGAGAGATATTCCCGGGAGCACTGAATTCCTACTGTTGTGTGCCCTTGGTGCAAAACATGATTATTGTTAAATTTTTCGTAACTTTGCATATTGCATGTCAGATTACATGAATAAACCAGTGAGTGCCAGCTACTGTTTTAACATTTGAAACAAGAGGAAGGAGTTGGATTGATTATCACTAAGAACGTGGATTCTCATTCTCTCAGCCTCTGATAGGGATCCCATTGGGGACATGACTGACAACCCCACATTTGACTGTGTGAAAACTGGTTGTTCCTTCTAATTATTTATACCTCCATTTACCATCCAAAGTCAAAATTATGTTTACCTTCCCTCAATCTAAAATTTCATCCCAGGGGACTTCTTTGGAAGTCTAGAGGTTGCCTTCCAATGCAGATGATATAGGTTTCATCCTTGGGTGGGGAGCTAAGATCCCATATGACTCATGGCCAAAAAAAGCAAGGAAACAAAAATGGAAATGATATTATAACACATTCAATAAATACTTAAAAATCGTCCACATAAAAAACTTTAAAAAAATATTAAGAGGGAGGCTCAAGAGAGAGAATATATGTATATAAGCATATATATATACACATATATACATATATATAAGCATGTATATATATAATTATGGCTGATTTGCATTGTATGGCAGAAACTATCACAACATTATAAAACCATTTTCCTCCATTAAAGATTAAAAAATAAATAAAATTTCATCCCAGGATATACAAACCTTCAAAATGTTTATTATATCTCCTAAAGTTAAGATTGCATGAATACAAAGATATGAAGGAGATCAAATCAGTCAATCCTAAAGGAAAACAACCCTGAATATTCATTGGAAGGACTGATGCTGAAGCTGAAGCTCCAATACTTCAGCCATCTGATGCAAGGAGCCAACTCATTGGAAAAGACCCTGATGTTGGGAAAGATTGAAGGCAAAAGGAGAAGGAGGCAGCCGAAAATGAGATAGTTAGATAGCATCACTGACTCAATGGACATGAATCGAAGCAAAGTCCAGGAGACAGTGAAGAACAGAGGAGTCTGGCATGCTGCAGTCCATGGGGGTTGCAAAAAGTCAGGCATGACTTAGCAACCGTACGACAACAAACCACTCAACTGCTTTGGGTCAAATACTTATGGGTCCGTGCAGGAAGGTTGGGGAAAGCCTGAGAAAGCAATGTGACATTAGATAAAACTGCTTGAATGAATAAAATGAGAGTGGCTCACAAAAGGAGTTTGTCTTATCTCTGGGTTTTCTTGTGACTATGTTTAGTTGTTAACTTGAGAAGGACTATTTATTTCCACATGGTGTTCAAAAAGCATTTGGCTCCCATGTCTAATACTCCCAGCCAGTAGGTGAGGTCCCAGAGCACCACGTTTTTGCAGTTCACCATTGGTTGCAGGGAGTGGCCCCAAAATTCTTCAGCATTGCTTGATGGGTTATCAGGGAGACGTGTTCTCCTGAGCAGGAAGGGCATGAGGGCATCAGTCTCAGGATGCGTTTGGTCACAGTGGTTCTTCACAGTATCTCAAGAGTAATTCCTCTATAGTAAGAAGAAACTAAGAAGCTAACCCAGTCCCAACCAATCCTAATGAAACATTACGGAAAAAAATACACTTCCTGATTCTAACACGTGTCTTGCTAAATACTTCTAGTTTGTACGTTTGTTTTTTTTCAAAATTATTACCTTTAGGTCTGGACATGGAAGAACCACTTTCCAAGGTTCATTTAGTTAAGTGCTTTTTAAGTATTTGTTTTGACTTAAGTTGGCCACACTCTTTTTCTAAGATTGCCCTACAAATAAGCATGGAATTATTGCTTTTTGCCCAAAGAAAAAGAGGTGGCAAATAATCATAATGGTAAGGCAAATAGAGACCCTGGATCTTGAAGGAGTTTACTTACTTTCCAACAAAAGGGGTAGCGTATGGTCAATAGAATACACATTCTGCATGCATGTGTGTGCGTGCATGCATATGTTATACCACATAAGAATTATTTTACAATTCAAGGATTATGTTTCTTTGGGAAATCGACTTTGTTGGAGGCAGATTCACCTTGTCCAGTATTTCTGGACATGTTCACTAGTCTTTCTCTGGGTTTTTTCATCTGATCTGTTTGCATGATTAGACTACAAATCAATCAATATAGCTCTTGATTTTCTGCCATCTATAATGATCTCACCGTGGTCGATTTCAGCCAGACTCCAAGTCTGCTGGTTACCTTTTCATGTGCCAGGAGGTGAACATGAACTCATTTCAGGAAAAACAGACTGATTTGTTCAGGTGTGAGCAGTGGTTTTCTTAACTGCCAAAGCATTCCAGTTCAACAAGATGTTCCAGGAAAATATAATTTTGGAACCAGTCCATTCAGCTCTAGGTAGAAGAGTCCACTTAATTACTCTCAGGTGGTCAGAGCAGAAACAGCAAGAGCAGGGCTTAGCCACAGAGCACCCGGAGCCTGCCAGTAGCAGGTAGGTGGGCTCTGAGCCCTCATGAAGGGTCAGGTATGGAAAGTGAGGGAGGGAACTGGGTCAGGTCTCTTTCACAACAGGAAAGTGCCAGGGCCAAGTCCTGGGCAGAGAGGTGGTGGGCATCTCAAGCCTGAATCCCATTTGTCTCAGATTCCCTAAGATCTTATCAGAGTCACTCTCTGCTGTTTTGCTGTCTGCATTCCTACGTCTGTCCTGCCACTTCTCATTACTTTATCTCCCATTTGAAAAGGTTTCATTGTTTAATAATCTGCAGCGTTTCTGCTAATGAATCCAGTCCAAATGTTTAAGCTGTAAGACAAGTCTGTCCTGAAACGGCTCTCTCCTTCATTCTGCCTCACGCAAATGTGAACAAGGCAGAGGGGTAGGGGAGAGAGAGACCATAGGGAAATAAAACGCACATCAAGTTCTCCTTCTTTAGAGACAGTGATTTTCCCCAAACTTAGTTAAATTCCAAAAATTTCACTGGACTCCATTCTATCAAAAATCAATTTCCTGCCAGCTGTGTAACTAAAGTTGGATCCTGAGAAGGATCAAGGACCACTGATTGCTTAAGAGGAGTAAAATTCAGTGTTCTGACTTGAAAGATGAGAAACCCTAGTCTCCTAAGCCTCAGGAGTAATCCTAGTCTAGGTAGGAACCAGTTTACAAGTTTACATGTTCATGTGATAGCAGAAGAGAGGAGCCATCTGACTTTATAAACCAAGACAGCTTCACACATAGATAATGCAAAAACAGTTTGCGGAAGGCTGAATCTCAGGCTGTCAAAGAACTTAAGATCTATGGTCCGTGGCCAAGATTTCTCATAGAGTCAAATTATAAATAAGGTTTCCTCGGAATCTGATCTAGATCCGAATACTAAATATATCACTAAGGACAATCAGTCCATCTGAGCTGGTGTCTGCATGCACAAACTAGTTTGGTTCTTTGATGCGTATGAAAATCATTTTATTGTTGAGAACAGATTAAATTCACAAGTGCCTTTTCCATCCCTATGAAGGGCCAGACTGACTCAACTGATTTTTTCCCCACCATTGGAGAATAGGATAAATAATCATATGTATATTCAAAACACAAAGGGAAAAGCAATAATGCCTGAAGAATTTGAATAAGGCTAAGCCAGAGCTGGAAGTGCTATGAGAATATGGTGAGAACCAGTGAGAAAATGTGATCAGTGCCATTTGCAATAACATAGCAACTGGTTTAATCATGGCATCACGTACCAGTCATATTATATTTTTCATCTTTAAAACTGACTGATCGTATATCTCATGTACCGCATAGAAACATTTTGAAGAATAAAGGAACACATTGGGCTTCTGAGTGAAAGGCATTTTATAGTGCAAGGTTTTATTATTACTACTGTTTTTATATCAAGGTTTTTCTTTTACATAGTTTAGGTTTATAACCATCCTTCATCCAATGTGAAGCTCCCAAAAAAGAGGGAAAACCTTTAGTCTGCTAAAAAAAAAAATGAGATGAAATAGCTAATTTTGCTAATATCAATAGTAAAGAAATTCAAATTCAATTTTAAAGCAAATATTTTTACCAATTCAAATAGAAATATTCAATTCTAACAAGAATGCAGTGAAACTTATACTGCCAGACATTACTGGGGATTCTGTAGTGAGCTTCAGTCATTTGAGGAAGCTATTTGGAAGTACATATTGAAAGTTCTTAATAAAATAGTCTAAAATATAAAAGAAGCTTTAAAGGTATGCTCACCCAAAATAGCTTAGCAATAGGAAAATTTGAGACAATTCTAATATCTTCTATTAGTATGATTGAGGAAATTATAATACAAACCTAGAATCCTGATTATACAGTCAACATTGGGCTTCTTTTCCAAGAAGCAATGGAGAAAAATACTTACAATATAATGTAAATCGCAAAAGCAGAATGCAAAATGATATATACAGTACTACCCTAAAATCATTAAAAGATGAATACAAATACAGAGAAAATAGAATACGTACAAATGATAATCACTGCTCTGTTAGGAGCATGAGATGCTTGGCCTTTTTAAAGGAAGCTGAATTCCCAAATCAAAGGAAAAAGGAATAATAGCAACAACAAGAGAACAAACATCTTGAACATCAGAAATAGAGGTCATTACAAGCATACCTATGGCTGATTCATACTGACGTAGGGCAAAAACCATCACAGTATTGTAAAGTGCTTATCCTCCCATTAAAATACACTAATTAATGTTTTTACAAAAAGAAATAGAAGCCACTGCCTTATCAGAAACACGCCAAAACCAAAAACAACATATCTTTGTGGAAAGCCCAGCTGCAAAAACACAAATCTAACTTCGGGTCTGTCGGTTTATTCAGGTAAAGTTGCTGATGAATCTGGGCTAAAGTATCAGGCACTGGTTTCAGTTACTCAGCTTGAAAACCACCTCCAGGTTGTAGGGAAATGAGAAAAGGGAAGCTGGGGCTTCTGAAGAAAAACTTTGAAAAGTTAAATATGTTTCGTCTGGGAGAAAAGCTGGAGAAGTGATCTCATTTCAGTGTTTGGATACCTGCAGTCGATATCGCGGGCCCAAGGATGTGACCTGTCCTGTCTACTCAGAGGCAGGAGGAAACTGCCGAAGGAAAGGGTTACATCAGAAAGATCTCCTCTCAAAGATCATTACGCGTTTATTCCAGTTTTAGTCTGAATGACAGGATTACAGTCCCCTCCCCATCTGTAATCCAGGGAGAATAATGCTTGCCACATACATTTTAATGGCTATAACATCTGTAAAATACTTTGAGCCCTTCAGATGAAAGATGCCATGTGAATGCAAAGAATTATTGTTATTATTTTTGTCTCCTGCCTCCCCAATTGGTATGGGTTTCCTTGTGACATTTATGGGACCCCTCCAGCCCGCCAGCTGCTCTGAAACATGTCATCCCAGTGATATTTTAAATCCTTCACGTGGTTCTGATCTAACCCAGAACAAGAGCAGCTGAGATGTTAATTGTTTGTCTTGAAGAAAGTAGAAGTCACCGTACCCCTTCAGGGCTTAGGGGTCAAAGTTTTTCCTAACATCCACTTGAGGGCTTATGTCCAGGCTTCCTAGTGAGGGCATGTTTGATGGGTCTTGTCTTCCTGTTTCCTTTGAAGAACATCATCTGATGGCTGAGGCTGGGGCATATAGTCTCCTTGTGAGATGTCTTTTTTAAGAGTTCGTTTGGATTCAACTAACATCTATGAAATCCCTACAGTGTGCGCCTGGCACTGTTGGCAGACCTTTGACACACATTATCTCATTGTTTAAAATAACATTTTCTCCTATTAAGTAGCAATACATGCTTTTGATTGTTTTAAAAAATGGAAAATGCAAGGAAGTTTAAAGAAGCAAAAATAAATAATCTATAATCCCAATACTCAGGAAGACAATCATTGGTGCTATTTCAGTGTATTTCTTCTTAGTTGTTGTTTTGCTGTGTTTTTGCGTGTGTGTGTGTGCATGACATTTTACCCACTTAATGTTATTTCATGAACACTTTCCCACGTTATTAAATTTTTTTCACAAGCACAGATGGTCAGGGTGACATAAAACTCCATCCTACAGAGGGGGATGTATGTTTTTATGCATTTCCTCACCTAATTTTCATACCATCTCCTATTCAAGTGCATTAATTGATGATGAATTAATTGATTGATTGTTCATATAAGTCTTTCACAATGTTTTTGGTCTTCAAAATAACCCTAAGAGAGGGAAAGAATAGCTAGTCTTCTCATTTTTTTTAAGATTTTTTTTTATATGGGCCATTTTTAAAGTCTTTATTGAATTTGTTACAATATTGCTTCTGTTTTATGTTTTGGGGGTTTTGCTTCTAGACTTGAGGCATGAGGGATCTTAGCTCTCCGACAAGGGGTTGAACCCACACCCTCTGCCTTGAGAGGTGAAGTCTTAACCACTGGACTGCAAGGGAAGGTCCTTAGTCTTTTCATTTGATAACAAAGAAAACAGACCAAACAGATAAAATCCCTTGTCCAGGTTCACACATACAGGAATTTGAAGAACAGAATCCAGGCCTCGGTGAATATCACCAGATCTTGAACTCCTAGATTATTCTCTTGGTTTCCATGAAGGTTTTCCCTCTGCGATTATGCTGATAGAGTGGGAGTCAAATAATAGCCACTAAATAAGGTGGATAATTTGTAGCATTTTTTAAAAAGATGCCCTCTTGGTCACTTCCTCAACACCTGCACTCAGACAGTATATTTACTTCCCTTTGTATTTACAAAGTGCTTTCACACTCTTCTTATTTCCCACCTGATTTGCACATTAACCATCAGCATCAGGCAGGTCAGGAAATATGGTCTCTATTTTACTTATGATAAAACTGAGACCCAGAGCAATCCAGTGACTTGCCAAGGTCACATCAGTGGTCTTGAAATTGGATCTGCTGTCCCCCAGCTCTTCCCTTGTGTCACATGGCTCACAACTTACGTTCATTTCTCACTTTCCAGAGTTTTGATGACTGTCAATTTTGTTTCTCCTTTCTTCTTTCCCCCTGCAATCATTCTCGGACCCTTGCATCTAGAAATATCTTCATCTCATTTTTTGCCCCAAATTCATCCATATCTCCTAGTTACAGCACTATTGGTTTGAGTAGACAAATAATTTTTGTTACTGGAAACTCTGCAGATCTCTTTGAAAAGGGATATCAGAGAAGCCATAATGCTGAAAGGTTTCTACGTACCAGGCACTGTGGCAAAGCTTGGTAAGACACTATCTTATACACGTCTCCTAAAGGCTCGCAGGTAGATTCAGTTATTTCACATTTCATTTTACAAATGAAACTCATGAAGCTTAAAAGGGCAAATGACTTCTTTAAGGAAGCAAGGCACTGGAACTTGAACTGAGACCAGCCGACCCCACTTCTCCATTGTGCACTCACTCTTAAAATAAGTTTCTCCAAATGTATTTTACTTGGCTTCACATAAGAAGTAAATAGAAAATTCTCACCTCAGTCCCATTTTTCAATCTTTTGGCCATGTCATGAGGCATGCGGGATCTTAATTCCCAGACCAGGGATCAAACTCCTGCCCCTTGCATTGAAAAGGCCGAGTCTTAACTACTGGACTGCCAGGGAAGTACCTCACCTCACACTCATTTTTAAAAGAAACTAAGGTAGACCTGGGTTTATAACCAAATGGCTTTATTAAAAGAATCATATGCCTCTATTTCATGAACATACACTTAATTAATGACTGCAGACCAAAGGTCTAGCTAACAAAATTTCATCACCCAGGTGAAACAATAAGTAAAAACAGATTTTTGTGTCTTGGCAAAGTTATAGCACACATATAATTCTTTTCTCCCTCACCTCACCCTTCCCTTCCAGTTCCAGTGATTGTAACAGTAATATTGACAGATACACATCTCTCCTCCAGAGGAGCTTCTTGACCCAGGGATCAAACCTGGGTCTCCTGCATTGCAGGCAGATTCTTTACCATCTGAGCCACCAAGGAAGCCCCTGGTTTGTTTCAGACAAGTTCATAAGTCAGCAATAAAGACTAAAAGTGTCTGGGATATGCCTCAAAATGTACAGCTGAGAAATACAAGAATGTAGGATGTATTCTACAATCAAAACTATTTTTGATAGTCTCGTTTACCTGACAAATCAAAGTGCCTTCATTCCTGGGTTTTGCTGTAACAACTGGTATAAAACGCTAGCTGGAGTTTCTATTTTGGTTAAATAGGACCAAAAACAATTGGAAGAATTCAAAGAACAATTGCAAAAAAGAAAAATAATCCAGTCATAAGGTAATTGTAATGCAATTTGAATTCCAAATTTGCAAGGAGAATTAACCTTTACACATCCTCTTCCCAATGCTACATGCATGCTCATTCACTCATTCATGTCCAACTCTGTGCGACCCCATGGACTATAGTCCTCCAGGCTCCTCTGTCCATGGGATTTCCCAGGCAAGAATATTGGAGTGGGTTGCCATTTCCTTCAATGATTTAAATCATGGGCTTAAATGACTTAAAACTGTCTTCCAACTACTTCTCTGATGCAGACCTCACTCTAATCAGTCTTGAGGATCAAATGTTAACTCATTCGCTGCTTCCTAAAATCTTGCCTGCCAAGCCATCTTCTAGCCATCTACAGAATTATTTTTGCCAAATATGAAATTGATCCCATCACTTTCCAGGCTCAAATTCTCCAATGCTTCCTCTGTTTTATAAATCCTGGCAGACAAATGTCACTTCTATAGGTCTCTGGCCAATCTCTTTCAGACTCCTCTCCCAACAGATTCTTTCTCAACAGTCACCAACCCCCTTATCTCCCAATCCTCATGAACTCCATTTTCTTTTTTCCTTCTTTAAAAAAAAAAAATTATATTTTATTCAGCAAGAAGTCTTAGGACTTTAAGCCTGGGAGGCAACATCTCAAGTAACCCTGAGAGAACTACTCCAAGGAGGTGAGAAGGAGGGGAGCTAGGCTGTATGAGAGCTTTACAGTGAAGAGCAGGTAGTAGGGACAAAAGATTACTGCTAATTAAAGAAAACGAGATATCTGAAGTTAAGGAATTAGCACCTTTTTATATATGGGAGGATGTAATCATTCACTGAAATCATTCCTTTGAAATGCACCTCACACTATCAGGGCCGGTATCCTGCATTTTCACATCCTGAGTTTCCTTAGGGCACACGGTAGGAAATGGCTGCTGTCTGATGGCTGCTAGATGGCAGGTGTTCTTTCCTTTCCTTGGTGCCCTTGGGGTTCCACAGCTCACCACTGGCTGTGTCTGGGTTGTGGTTACAATTGCTGAACTCCATTTTCAAGTCTATAAAACCTACCAAGAGGAGGAAAGGAAGAAGTCCAAGACTTACAGTGCATTTCTCATGTGTTGGAGTCCTCACTGGCCATTACGGTCCCATCCTAAACTTGGGCCTTGAGGTTGCTTGGTTGAAACCAGCAAGGAGGCTAGAGATGAGGAACTGCTCAGTCTGGTGACCACCAGCAATATTGGAAGGACTGACAAGGTAGAAAGGAAAAGCAGTTGACTGCAGGCAGCAAGACTAGATTTCATGGCAGGAACTGGTGAACTCAGAGCAGCATGGAACACACTGTGCTTTTCTCCCTGGCATCCCCACTCCTTATCACACCCAGGACTGAGGATTACTGTCCTCATTCTGCTTGCTCCCCATTGCTTTTTTTAAACCATCATACAATATCTTCACCCCACTAATGTTTCACCCATCTTCCTATTCCATCCTTGGCACCTTTTCCCTGCAGTCATAACAAATCTCCCCTTAAGAAGTTTGAAGTCCTAATCCAACTCTCAGTCTTTTGTTTCCATCTGACTGTCACTAAGGATGACCTCAACATCCATGTGGACAATCTATCTGTCATACCCTGCTCAAAATTCTCTCATGTTCATGATTCCAACAATTTTTCTCGGTCACCAACTACCCACTCTCATGGACACCCTCAAGACTTGGTTATCATCCAGAACTGCTTCTCCTCTGGGGTGTTTAACTCCAATCCTTGACCATATTCTCTGGACCTCATGGCTCTCATTAAATGTTCCAGTTTCTTGATTCTTCCCTTTCTTTCTATTTCTTCGCACATGTATAAAGACATATTTTCATCCAACACAGATTCCCTTGGACCCTCTTTCTAACCACTTGCATTTCAATCAGTTCAGTCCTCTTTTTAAAATTTTTATTAATTTGGGGGTCTTTGTGGCTGAACACAGGTTTTCTCTAGTTGTGGTGAGTAGGGGCCACTCTTTGTTATGGTGCATGAGCTTGTCACTGCCGTGGCTTCTCCTGTTGCAGAGCACAGGCTCTAGGGACGTGGGCTTCAGCAGCTGCAGCACACAGGCTCAATAGTTGTGGTCTGCGGTTCTAGGGTGCATGGACTTCAGAAGTTGTGGTTGCTTACAACTTCAACTTCAGAAGGCTTAGTTGCTCAGTGGCATGTGGAACCCTCCCAGACCAGGGGTTGAACCTGTGGCCCCTGTATTGGCAGGCAGATTCCTATTCACTGCACCACCAGGTAATTCCCCATTTCACTCATCTTTTGAAGAAAGTGTTTATGCCTACAACTTTATAGAAGGAAAAAATGAAACTGTTGGATACATAGTTCCTCAATCTTAACTCCTACCTAAAATATCTACATAACCAATATATTCTTTTTTCCCAGGTCAAAGAGGGAAGTGTCCCTAATCTCACGTTAAACTATTTTCTTCACTAAAGTTCTTGGTCTCACCCATTATGTCCTTGTTCCATTGGTTATTCTTTCTCTCTCTTTTTTTTTTTTCAGTCTTTCCCTTTCAATCGATTTCTTCCTCATGGAACACCAGTAGATTCAAGTGCGTCACATTTAAAAATTCCTTTCTGAATAAATAAGTAAACAGAAATTCCCTCTGCTTCCTCCTAACTATTTTCTAATCCTCCCTCCTTTCATTACCACATAGTTTCCTAGAAAGAATGGTCTAGATGCTCAACTTTCATTTATAGGCATCTTGCTCAAACGAGATTATGAGTCAGTAGGTCTAGGATGCAGACTGAGGGTCTGAACTTCGGACAAGTTCCTGAGTGAGATCAGACAAAGGATTTCTAGAGAATCCATTTCTTCAACTCACATGGGTTCTTCAATCCAGTGTAATCTGGCTTCTGCCCCATTACCTCCATATCCTGGCACAATCACCAATGACTTCATATTTGTCAAATCAAAAGAATATGTGTCAAACATTATGTCCACTTAGAGGCAAATTTATTTACTATTCCTTTTGTGAAACTCCTCCCTTGACCTCCATGACACCACTCTGTCTTGGTACTTTTTCTCCCTCTCTGATCATCCATTCTTAGGCTGCACAACTGGCTTCTTTTCTATCTTAGTTTGCTAGGGTTGCCATAAGAAAATATTATTGGCTGGGTGGCTTTAACAATAGAAAGCTTTCTCACAGTTCTGAAGGTCAGAAGTCCCAGGCTAAGATCCAGTGGGGTCAGTTTCTGGTCAGGGTTATCTTCCTTACCTGCAGATAGCAGACTTCTTGCTGTGTCCTCACAGTATGTATGCATGGAGACACATCACTCTCTTCCTCTTCTTATGTGGCCGCCAACTCCCTTGGATTGGCCATTGACCAAACTCATTGACCATGAGTTTATGACTTCATTAACTGTAACTATCTCTTAAAAGCCCTATTTCCAAAAATAGTCTTATTGAGGGTTAGAGCTTCAACATACAATTTTTATTTTATGCACAATATAGTCCTCTGTTCTACCTTCAAAACTTCATATCCTCCCACGTTCTGTCCTATGCCTTCTTTTTTCTTTCCTTATGCCAGAAGAGTCTCATCTACACTTTTGGCTTCAGCTACCACTTATGTATAAGTGAGTTAAATCTTTATTGCAAGCCCAGTTGTATGTATCCAAAAACACCTCCTGGATGTTTCCATGTTTCTGAATGAACCTCAGAAATCTCAGGCTCAATATAATCTACCCCTCCTCTCATCTCCTCATCTTCACACTGCATTAGTCACACCAGGCAGAAATTGGAGCCCCATCTCAGCAGTCTCATGGTTTCTGCCCACTCTTATTTCCTCCACACTCAAGCCATTCAAGCCCCTTTATACCAGTCTGGGTTTAGACCTCAAGACTTTCCAAGAAGAAAAGCGAAATGAGAAAAGATGTAGTCATTACAGTCAGACTACCTGGGTTTTAATAATTCCACCTCACCACCTACTGTGACCTAAAGCAATATACTCACTGTGCCTCAGCTTCACCATATGAAAGATGAGAGTTGTAATAATACTACAATCAGCATTGTGTTGTTATAAGGTATAAACAAAATAATCCATATAAAGCTCTTGGCTGGATAAAGCACAATATGGAATCAAGATTGCCAGGAGAAATATCAATAACCTCAGATATGCAGAGGACACCACCCTTATGACAGAAAGTGAAAGAGAGCTAAATAGCCTCTTGATGAAAGTGAAAAAGTTGACTTAAAACTCAACATTCAGAAAACTAAGATCAAGGCAACTGGTCCCATCACTTCATGGCAAACAGATGGGAAACAACGGAAACAGTGAGAGACTTCACTTGGGAGGGCTCCAAAATCACTGCAGATGGTGACTGAAACTAAAGGACGCTTGCTCCTTAGAAGGAAAGTTATGACCAACCTGGACAGCATGTTAAAAAGCAGAGACATTGCTTTGCCAACAAAGGTCCATCTAGTCAAGGCTATGGTTTTTCCAGTAGTCATGTATGGATGTGAGAGTTGGACTATAAAGAAAGCTGAGTGCAGAAGAATTGATACTTTTGAACTGTGGTGTTGGAGAAGACTCTTGAGAGTTCCTTGGACTGCAAGGACATCAAACCAGTCCATCCTGAAGGAAATCAGTCCTGAATATTCATTGGAAGGACTGATGCTGAAGCTGAAACTCCAATACTTTGGCCACCTGATGGGAAGAACTGACTCATCTGAAAAAACCCTGATGCTGGGAAAGATTGAAGGTGGAAGGAGAAGGGGACAACAGAGGATGAGATGGTTGGATGGCATCACCAACTCAATGGACATAAGTTTGAGTAAGCTCCAGAAGTTGGTGATGGACAGGGAGACCCCAGTCCATGAGGCCACAAAGAGTCATACATGACTCAACAACTGAACTAAACTGGGTACATAATGAAAATTCTATTAGTTTTAGTTAATAATGTAATCGTTTTCGCATCCTTTCACTTTTCCTTGGAGTGCATCTCTTTCCTTGTCTTCAAAATTCAGCCCAAAGGAAATGCACTTAAACTGATGTATGTTGATACCAGTTGCACAAGTTGATAAATTTACTTTATAAACTTTGCAATGGCTAAATTATATGATTTTTAAATGCCTCAACTAAGTTATATTTTTTAAATTAAATTCAAGGATCAGCTTCAACATGAATCATTTTTTATTTTTCTCTAGTTCACATGAATTAATGGCCACCCTTTACTGCACTATATCCAGTACTTACTTCTATCATAATTTCTGTATAATTTGTTTACATGTATGCCTTCCTATTTAAAATTATAATAGGAAATATAGGAATTATAAAATTCTTAGGAATAGAAACTATGCCTTACTTCTTTGTATCTCCAGCTCCTAGCACAGCTAAATGAGTAAAAGAATGAATGGCAAGTTCTACTTGAATACTTTTCCAAAAAGATTCATGCATTTCCTTTGATTTATACTAGTCTCTTAAGTCTCTTAATATATAACATTTCTGCTCTTCCCCACCAAGCTATTTATTTGTTGATGAAATTGGATTGTTTCTCCTGTAGAATTCCTACATTCTGAGTTTGGCTGATTACAACCTCACTGTTGTTTAGCCTGTTCTCTTCCTCTTATATTTCCTATAAATTCATGGTTAGATCTAGAGTTACATATTAATAAAAAAAAACTATGAAGAGTCTGAGATTTTATCCTAATTTTAAGCTCACAGGTCAGTCTTCTGTTCCATGAACACCAGCAGAAGACACAAGACTCCTGGGACAGAGACAAAGGATAGTTATCAACATTTGTGTTGGTTTCTGAGCCCCAATTCCCACAAAGTAACACAAGGAAAGAATTTTACAATCTCTTCAGGTGATTCTAATGTATAGCTGGGTTTAAGAACCACTGATTAAAGGCTTGATTGGATTCTGTAAAGTCTAATTGCCCCATTATTTGTTCTTATATCCCCAGTGTTTAACAATGTTTAACAATGTGCCTGGTGCTGAGTTGATTCTCAGTAAATAGCAATAGTGATGTCACTCAGTTGTGTCCGACACTTTGCAATCCCGTGGACTGTAGCCCACCAGGCTCCTCGGCCCATGGGATTCTCCAGGCATGAATATTGGAGTGGGTTGCCATTTCCTTCTCCAGGGGATCTTCCCAACCCAGGGATCAAACCCGGGTCTCCCGCATTGTAGACAGATGCTTTACCGTCTGAGCTACCAGGGAAGCTTGGATATCTATTATATATGCTAAATATCTGATCTATTTTACAGTAAATCCTTTAAGTACTAGTATCACTGTTCTCTCTTTACACACAAAGGGAGGCACAAAGAGGTTAAGATACTTGTCCAGAGTCAGGGAGATGACAAAGCTAGAATTCAAACTCGGCCTCCAATGTCAATGTTCTTATTTACTACGCTCTAAGTCTAGGCAGGACTGAAAATTGAATAAATGAATGCATTTCCTTGTTTCCTTAAGCAAATGATTGCTTTGTTGTTTTAAATAAACTCACAAATGAGACATACAATGCTTATTTTTCTTTCTTGATTGTTAGATCTGGAAAGACCTTAGTCTACCCCAGCATTTTTTTCATTTTCACAAATAAGGAAGTTAGAGTCAAAAATGACCTGAAACAAAATAACATGCCCCAGTTACACAACTAACTAGTGGCAAAGCTGAAAAACAAGTAGCAGAGTGCTACACACAGATGAGAACTTGGTATATACTTTGATGTTGATGAAATGTTGGAAATCAATTATAGCTTTTCTGCTTCTTTTGGAAAAAAAAATCATTCCAATTTAACTGAAAAACACATGCTGGAGTTCAGAGAAAGGAAGATGTTTTCAGTGCTAATGACCCTTTTCTCACTGTACTTTTCCCTCTTTCCTCAGAGGTGATCAGTTCGTGAAGGAAAGACCCTGGACAGTCCTAGGAGATGGTCACACCACTGGCTTCCCTTGGTCAATCTCTTTGGTCCTAAAAGTAAAGAGAACTCAAGGAGAGCAGCATTTAATTACCACCACCCATTTAGTTACCAGCATGATGAGCGCTCACAGTGGGGAGCCAGATGCCTCCTGCTCCCACGTACTCAAAAATATAAAACATGTGCACTTCATATGCACAGTGTTCAAGAGCATCACAGGGCACAGGGCATTTTATGAAGACAATATTTTAAAACTGAAAACTTAACGTTTTCCTACTTGGGCTGCCTGTTATTTCTTCTTTCCTTTGCCCTTCCTCCATTATTTAGAATTACCTCTTGCATATAAGGCAGATTTTATTTCCTGGAAGAACATGACTCAAAAAGTTACTTTCTCTTTTATTCATTCAGTCATTGAACAAATATTTTTTTGAGAACCTAATACACCAAGTCCTGTGTTAGACAGTGGGCATCCTAACAATGAACAAAGATCTAGTGGAACCTGTCATCATGAGGTTAGAGAGAAAACATCAGTTAAATAAACGTTCACATCTCTTATGGAAATTACATGAAGTGCTATGATAGAGAAAAAGGGAAGCATGAGATCATTTAATAGAGAAAATCTAATATAGATTGAAACCTAGGGAAAGAACTCTGACATTTAACCTGAGATCGACACTGGGGATATTAGAGCAACTGTAATAGCAGATTGAGGGCAGAAATATTTGAGAGATTACTAAGTAGAAAACGTTAAACTAGGTTGTCAATGATAATAGACAATTACAAAAATTAAGGATAGTTGATAACTAAACAAGAACATAGGAGTAACATGAGAATGGTGTATGAAATTTGTTCATATGACATTAGATCGTTTTGAGTGAAGCAGACATGTGCTTTGCTCCTGTGCAAACCCCTATTGCTGGGGATTTAAGTATAAACTCAAAGTTCTCTGAATGGCACAGTGGCTCTTTCATCTGTTCAGGCCTCTTGGAGGTTTTATCAGGTGGATAGCTATCCTAGGAAGACCACATTATATGGCGAGCCCAGACTTATCCTGAGGAGACTGGTGGAAATTAATGTGAATGCCAATTCTGTGCAAAATCCAGTAGTACCCATGTAATTTCATCACATTATTCACCATAGGAAAATAATAACAGTGTCCTGTGAAGTGTTGATTTGCAATACTAGGAAAGCATGTAACCTGAAATATTAAAATGCAATTATTAAATAAGTTCATTCAGCCACAGATATTAATTGATGTCACTACTCCAAAGCCTACAACATGATTAAATTGGCCATGGCTGGCTAACATGGTATTTTCAAATGTCTTCACAAAGGATTCTGTAAAGACAGACCAGGCAGTTATTATGGCGGACATTGAATGATTAGCTTATCTAAGACTCCTCCTCCTTTCTGAAGACAGAACTTGCCATCGTTTTGGGGGGAACTATTTCTCTTCACTCTTTTATTTCCCAGTTCCAATAACTAAGTTCAAAGAATTGCTGCCACCTTCTTTCATAAACCCGTCCCTGGACATGGTGATCGTCTGTAAGATTGGCCTATGACCCAATCGGAACCAAGTCTAGTTTTTCACCCTCCTGGCCATAATAATTGGTCCAGGAATTAGGCAAGTAATCCAAAACGAGGTCACCTACTGGTGCTGAGGCTTTTCAGTTGTTTCTGAAAGAAAGACTCTCGAGAGCCCCTTGGACTACAAGGAGATCAAATCAGTCAAATCCTAAAGGAATCAATCCTGATTATTCATCGGAAGGACTGATGCTGAAGCTGAAGCCCCAATTCTTTGGCCACCTGATACGAAGAGCCGACTCATTGGAAAAGACCCTGACGCTGGGAAGGATTGAAAGCAAAAGGAGAAGGGGGCGGCTGAGGATGAGATGGCTAGATAGCATCGCTGACTCAATGGACATGAATCTGAGAAAACTTTAGGAGACAGTAAAGTACAGGGGAGCCTGGCATGGTGCAGTCCATGGGGTCACAAAGAGTCGGACATGACTTAGCAACCGAACAACACCAACAACTGGAAGAAAAGACCCTTCTTGTGGATAACGGTGCTGGTAAGATATGCTGCCAGAAGCTATTGGTAGCAGCCATTGTTCTAGCTTCATAGATAAAGCTGACCTACAGAAAAGAAATGAAGATAAGTCATTAAGTGCTGAGAGTATTCTGGTCCCAGTTCCAATCTCTGACTTCCCTGGAGCAGCTCTGGTTCCTGTATGCTTGAAGCTTGTGGTACATTTGCTTTTCAATACAATGACCCTTCCATCCATCTAACATACACTCACAAATAAATGCCTTGTTTCACTTGAGTGGGTGTTGGATTTCTGCCTCTGGAAACCAATGGGGGTTTGACTGAAAACATGATCCATCAATTGTTAAGAAGGCTGGAAATACCCCCATCCAAGGTACTATACTCTTTTCTGTTCATGAAGATATGAGTAACGTAATACAGCACTCCTGCCCTTACCTACTACACAACGTAAGTGAGAAACAGCTCTCTCTCTGCACCATATGGGCATCTTTGAAAGATTCCTTTAAGAGAGCATTGCAGAAAGACTTTACAGCACAACACAACATGACTGCGATTACTTCAGGAGATGAACAGTGTCTCATTTAGTCGGGGGAAGTAACTTTCTATTTGTATCATGAAAGATGAGTAGAAGTTTGCAAGGTAGCAATCTAGAAAGAGGATACGGCATATATAAAAGCTTAAAGGTATATCTATGGAATTTCAAGAAAATAAATGCAACTTACATTTTAAAAAACTATTTTCCATCTCCAGGTAGAAAACCTTTTTTAATTTAATTAATGAAAAAGTCTGCCTTATGATAAACAAAAGAAATAACAGCAGTTAAAGCTGGGTGCCTTGATTATTAAAAGCTATTCTGCGTTTAAAAAAACATAATGAATTTGATCTAATTTCAAATAAGAGAGGATCTGTCTTAGGGCATTGTGTTCTTTACCTACAGTGGTAAAAATGTGTGTAAGATACAGTTCCTGGAGCTTACATGGAGACCATTTAGTGAGTGCAGAAACAAAGTCATACAAAAGAAGAGGTGATTCCATCTACTGGGGGAAGTCAGGATACCACAGAGAGGAGAATTTAAGGTCATACTTGAAATGCTGGGAGAATTTCCTCACATAATAATGAACTAGAACATAAGTTCTTAAAGTGTGGCCTGGGGACCTATTGGAGTCCCTGAGATCACTTCAGGTGACTTATGATGTAAAAAACTACTTTCATAACAATCCTAAGAATTTATATGCCTTTTTTTCTCATTCTCTCATAAGGATACTGTGGAGCTTCCCACTGTGCACTTTGAAAATCTACATAATTCAGGAAACAAATATATTTTTAGTAATTCATTATGTGATGTTACAAAATTATACATGAGTAAAATAACCCTTCAAATTGCAAGTGATGCCTGTGAATTTGGATGGAACAAGGTATGAAAAGTTTACTGATCTGGTTTCTAATTCCACATAACAATAACCTTTATAAGACTATGATTTGTCAAGTTTTGGTATGAAAGTGAAAGTGTTAGTCATTCAGTCGTGTCCGACTCTTTGTGACCCCATGGACTAGCACACCAGGCTCCTCTGTCCATGGAATTTTCCAGGCAAGAATACTGGAGTGGATTGCTATTTCCTTCTCCAGGGGATATTCCCCACCCAGGAACAGAGCCTGGGTCTCCCACATTGCAGGCAGACTCTACCAACTGAGCCACCAGGGAAGCTTTGGTATAGTTTCATAGAAAACTATGCACAATTACCTGAAAAGGCTTTTAATATAGCTCTCTTTTTTTACAACTATATTTTTGTATGAGATCAGATTTTCTCCATATATTTCAACTGAAACAATGCATCCCAGCAGACATATGGGATGATGAATTTAGTTATTTTCTATTAAACAAGATATTAGAGATTTATAAAAATGCAAACCAATGTCTATTTTCTCACCTAATTCTTTTACATTGGAAAATACGATTATTTTCACACACAAAAAATAATTAACTTCTGTCATGGGTTGAAATGTATCTTCCAAAAACTCCTAACTCCCAAAGGAAATCAACCCTGAATATTCATTGGAAGGACTGATGCTGAAGCTGAAACTCCAATACTTTGGCCACCCGATGCAAGGAGCAGACTCAATGGAACTGACCCTGATGCTGAGAAAGATGGAAGGCAGGAGGAAAAGGGGGTGACAGAGGATGAGATGTTTGGATGGCATCACCGACTTAATGGACATGAGTTTGAGCAAACTCTGGAAGATGGTGAAGGACAGGGAAGTCTGGCGTCCTGTAGTCCATGGGGGTCGCAAAGAGTCGGACACGACTGAGTGACTGAATAACAACAACAATACCTGTGATGGTTCTCTCTCCTGAAAACAGTCTTTGTAGATGATCAAGTTAAGATGAAGTCATTACAGTGAAACCAAGTTCAGTGTGACAGATGTCTTTATAGAAAGGAGAAATTTTGACACAGAGACAGACAGACATTTGCCTCTCTTGCATTTCCTGCAAAGGAAGGAAGATGATGGGAAGACACACGGAGAATATCTCTACAAGCTAAGGACCAACTGAGGCTCCTGGAAGTTAAACACAGACCAGATTCTTACTCACAGCCCACGGAAGAAATCAACCTTAGCTGCACCTGTAGTTCGGACTTCCAGTCTCCAGTTTTGTGAGACAACAAATTTCTATCGTTAAGCCCACTCACTTTGTTACAGCAAGCCCAGGACATTAACAACATGCAATGGTTTACTTTTTTTAATGTTGTCGTTCAGTTGCTCAGTCATGTCTGACTCTTTGCAACCCCGTGGACTGCATGCACTTTTAAAAATATTGATCATTTCCCAATTTAAATTTCTAATATGATAGTGATACACATAAAGGACATAAACAAAAGCTTTGTGTTCTCCATAATTTTTAAGCATGAGAAAAATGTCCTGAGATCAAAAAAGTTTGAGGACCACAGGATAAAGTGTTCCCAGTAAAGGGAAGACATGAACAAATGCAGTGATTCCCAAATACCAGTGCCCTGAAGTTACTATAGAAAAAAACAACAGACTCAGGGCTTTCTCCATATCATAGAATCAGAATCTCCAGAATTCTGTTCCAGAAACTATATTTCTAACAAGATCCCCAGCTAATTCTCATACATCATCGAAGTCTTAGGGGCAAAAATGCCCTAAATGAGTTGAGAATTATTTCAGCCACTCCCCTGGTAATGAGACATACTCAAGTTAGCTCAAGTAATAGGGGAGTTTATTGTAAAAATACACTTGGCACCACTGGGAGAAATTAGATCTTTCAGAAAACAAGTGCTGTAATAGATCCCCATCTCAGAAAGAATTGGGAGATCATACTATCTCCAAGGATGCCAGCAAGAAGTTCCTGGCTCAGGACTCTCTATTCTGTCATCAGTGTAACTAAGCTTTATGACTATAGGACTGTATACACTCTACAGTCTGATCCCTTCTGTCCTTCCTCCAAATATCTGCTTCTTCATATTTCTGGCTATACAAGATTTTGGCTTATGAGGCCTCACGTTCACTTCAAAGCAACTTTTCAGTTTCTGCTTTATTGTCAAGTGACAGATTCCTTTGTCTTTCTTAATTTCAATCCTGAAATGGAAAATCTGACTGGTCCAGTTTGTCTCCTAGCACCAGATTATGTTCAGATTTGCGGAGAGCTTCTATTTTTGCTGCTGCTACTGCTGCTAAGTCGCTTCAGTCATGTCCAACTCTGTGCAACCCCAGAGACGCTCGCCTGCCCCTGGGATTCTCCAGGAAAGAACACTGGAGTGGGTTGCCATTTCCTTCTCCAATGTATGAAAGTGAAAAGTGAAAGCGAAGTCGCTCAGTCGTGTCCGACTCTTAGCGACCCCATGGACTGCAGCCTACCAGGCTCCTCCTTCCATGGGATTTTTCAGGCAGGAGTATTGGAGTGGGTTACCCTGGAATCAGATGCTTATATCTAGTTTAATAGTCTATGAGCACAGGGTCCAGATAAAGTATAAAATATGACAGCCAGTCCAACAGGCACTGTGGGCAGGGTGTTTACCCCTTACATGAGGCTATGAGCAAAACAATTATGCAATTATCATCTTCAGAATTATTTTTGGTTTTGCTCTGACAATTCCAAAAGACTTTAATTTAATTTTTTATCAAGTTAACTGATTATTAATATAGCTGATTTGACCAACTCATATGACCTTTTAGACATAAGCATGATTATAGCTAAACTGATGGACTGGTAGATGATAATTACAATGTTGGTGATGGGATTTAAAGATCCTGAAATATTTTCCTCTGACTCTTTAATTTATTAATTATTCACTTGCTAAGTAACAAGTCTAGTTCTCATTCTCATCTTCTTTCTTTGTCTTCGTTCTTTTGTACCCTAAGAAGCCTTCTGTCTTTCCTCCTTTATTCTATCTGCCTTGTGATCTTAAGTTAAAAACAAAGCAAACAAAAACAGGAAGTCCAAGCCACTTTCTATTTCCATTAGTTTTACCTTAGAGTTTGATTTGCTTCTTGACAATTTTATGAAATGTCTTGGCTTTTGCTTTTATAAAGAAGGAAAAGACATGAAAATATTAAAGTACCCTAAATTTAATAACCACTGGGTATTTCCATTATTTGGGCTGTCACCTTAGAGCAAACTATAGCTGTTGAGATAAGACAGATACCCTTTCTTTGTGCATTAGTATCCGTGGACTTCAGCAAATAGTTTCATTTTGTGTTTGGGTAAATTATTTGTATGTGTGTGTCACTGTATAATTTGTTTCTGTGTGCTTGTATATATATGTTTGTTGTTTTCTTGGTATGTGTATGTGTGTCTCTCAATTGAACAAAATTGCATCATTTTCTTCTGTTGTACTATATATTTTGCATTTGTTGCTCTGAATTGAAAGAAAACAGTTTCTATTTTGACTAAATTGCTGGATTGCTCAAAAAACAAGCAGAAACATCTCCAAGATTTTGTTGAATCCAATTAGTTATATGCAACTTGTAGTACATCTGATTCTTATTAAATGCTTTTGTGTTTTCGCCAGTAAATCAGTTGAAACTAAGTGACTGTGACATTTGACCTACATAGTGAAGGTGTGGATTTAAATTTGCATATTTTACTGTTTTTTGTCCTTTACATATTAATATTCTTCTTGAGACACCTAAGAAAGTAATGTGCATTTTTGTATGTACAATAGCATATGACAATATAGAGTATTAACTCCTCTTTACAGAGTAACCTTGATTCAAGTTCATTTCAATCAACTAATGTTTCCAACTCAACCAATGCATTTATTTGTAACAGAAACTACTGGCTCATGGAACTCAAAGTGGAGAAAAGCAAAATCTTCAGGAGATTACATCAAATTAAAAAGCTTCTGCACAGCAAAGGAAATCATCAACAACATGAAAAGGCAATCTTTTCAAATGTACAAAGATGATATTTGCAAGTCATATATCTGATAAGGGATTAATATCCAAAATATGTAAAGAACTCATTCAACTCAATAACAACAAAAAATTCAATTAAAAAATGGCAGAGAACCTGAATACACAATTTTCCAAAGAAGACATACAAATGGACAGCAAGCACATAAAAAGATGCTCAACATCATTAATCATCAGGGAAAAGCAAATAACAATTATAATGAAACATCATCTCACACTTGTCAGAATGGCTATTATCAAAAAGACAAGCAATGATGTGTTGCAAACATGTGAAGAAAGGGAACCTTCTCATACTCTTAGTGGGAATGTATATTGGTGCAACCACTACGGAAAGAGAATGGAGTTTCTTCAAAAATTAAAAAATAGAACTAACATATGATCTAGCAATTCCATTTCTATTGATGTCTATAGCAAGAAAACAAAATACTAATTCAAAAAGTTATATGTAACTCCCATGTTTACTGCAGTATATTTTCAATAGTCAATACATGGGAACAACCAAAATGTCCATCAAGGTACAAATTAATAAAGAAGATGGGGCAATATATCCAATGAGATACTACCTCAGCCATTAAAAAAAAGAAAATAAATCTTGCTCTTTGCTGGCAAATGGATGGAATTTGAGGGTATTAAGTAAAAAAAGGTGAACAGAAAAAAAACAAATATTGGATCATTTCACTTATATTTGGAATCTACCAACAAAATAAAACCCAGGCCCATAAAGTCCCTTGGACAACAAAAGAATCAATCCAGTCAATCCTAAAGGAAATGAACTCTCAATATTCATTGGAAGGACTGATGCTGAAGCAGAAACTCCAACACTTTGGCCACCTCATGTGAAAAGCCTACTCTTCGGAAAAGACCTGATGCTGAGAAGATTGAGGGCAGGAGGAGAAGGGGGTAGCAGAGGATGAGATGATTGGATGACATCACTGACTCGAAGGACATAAGTTTGAGCAAACTCTGTGAGATAGTGAAGGACAGGGAAGCCTGGCATGCTGCAGTCCACGGGGTCACAAAGAGTCGGACACAATTTAGTGACTGAACAACAGCAAGACTCATAAATACAGAGAACAAACCGGTGTTTCCTCCTCAAAAGGGAAGAAAGTTGGGAGAGTACAAAACTGGGTGAAGGAGGTCAAGAAGTACAAACTTCCAGTTGTAAAATAAGTCATGTGAATGTAGTTAATGTACAGTATGGGAAATTAAGTCACTAACATTGTATTAGCTTTGTATGGTAATAGATCGTGACTACACTTACTGTGATAATCACTTCACAATGTACACAAATGTCAAATCACTCAAGAAGTACAAACTTCCAGTTGTAAAATAAGTCATGTGAATGTAGTTAATGTACAGTATGGGAAATTAAGTCACTAACATTGTATTAACTTTGTGTGGTAACAGATCGTGACTACACTTACTGTGATAATCATTTCACAATGTACACAAATGTCAAATCACTATATTGTATACCTGAAACTGATATCATATTGATGCTAAATATATTTAAATTTTTTAAAACCTTCAGGAGAAGTTTGATCAAGGTTTCAGCCCCATTTCTGCACAGTTGTTCAGACTCTGCTTCCTCCATGTGCTGAATCTGCTTTCAGGTCACCTTACTTCATGTAGTGAAATGGCCTTGGATTCTCAAACTGCATCACCCACCAGAAATGAGATTTTATGTCCTCCCAGTCATTGAACAAAAGTTATCATCTTCTCTTTTAGGGACCAACTCCCTAAAACTCTGAACTCACCTCTGAACTAACCTCAGTGACCAAAAAATAATACACATTGGTTGGCCTAGTCCTAATTGAGTTGTATCCAAGCTGGCTTTCTCTCTCATGGTATCAAAATGATTATAGCAATTCTAAGCCTCACATCCATAGACCACCCATTTAGAAGATGCTTCTAATTCTGCAACTGTTATACTAAACCACTGCAAGTAGAACCACCTTCTTCCTCCTCTGTCTCTCATGTACCCCTCCCAAAGATGCATGCTCCCTTGAAGAACATATCCTTCCCAGATATACAGAACTATTTCAATCAAACCTGCACGACTTTATTTGAGTTGACTATAAAGAAATCTGCTGTATATGACCATCCCAATCTGCCAATTTATTGCTCCACACCTCTGTAACCATAACTTTGTTTTCTATATCTATGACTCTATTTCTGTTTTGTAAATAAGTTCATTTGTACTACTTTTAGATTCCACATATAAGTAACATATTTGTCTTTGTCTGACTTACTCAGTATGACAATCTCTAGGTCCGTCCACGTTATTGTAACCAACACACTGCTCCTTCTGCTGCTGTCTCTTCAGTCGTGTCTGCCTCTGTGTGACCCTATAGACTGCAGCCCGTCAGGCTCCTCTGTCCATGGGATTCTCTAGACAAGAGTACTAGAGTGAGTTGCCATGCCCTGCTCCAGGGGATCTTCCCAACCCAGGGATCGAACCTGGGTCTCCTGCATTGCAGGCAAATTCTTTACCAGTGAGCCACCAGGGAAGCCTGAAATACACATATAAAATAGAATGAATAATAAAGACCTCACTGTATAGCATAGGGAATTCTTCTCAGTACTCCGTAATGAACTATATGTGAAAAGAATCTAAAAAAGAGTGAACATATATATTGTTGTTGGTCGGTCACTAAGTCATGTCTGACTCTTTGTGATCCCAGGGACTGCAGCGCACCAGGCTTCCCTGTCCTTCATTATCCCCCAAAGTTTATGCAGACTCATCATGGAGTCAGTAATGCCATCCAACCATCTCATCCTCTGTCACCCCCTTCTCTTATATTTGTATAACTGATTCACTTTGCTGTACAGCAGAAAATAATGTTTTGAATCAACTTTATTCCAATCAATTTTTTTTTAGAAAAACTGCTGGAGAAAGTCAGTGTAAATGTGTTTATTCTACTTCTCTCTCCAAGACACAATTCTCCACACATCCCACTACTTTTAACTTCTTATTACTGTTTTCAAATATTTTCTATCTACGCACAGCTCCATTTTGAACTTTTTTTATTTCTGTGTCTGACACGTGGGGCTTGCAGAACATATCATAACACCTCAAAAACATTTCACAATCAGGCAGTGCTCCAGCACCCTGTTTTTAAAATCAGGCTGTTGCGAATCCTCCAAGAAGGCCAAGAACAACTGTGAACTGTGTCCTTGAGCATTCTCACAGGAGCACAGGAAAGAATCCTGGCCAGCAGAGTGGGAGGTGCCAAATGGAGAAGGCGAACTGCAATCTCCAACCAAAAAGACATTCATCTGGGGGGATCTGCTATCAGAAATGGCCTGGATAAAGCTGTCGACCTACACAATCAGAGAAGGCATTACCCCAGTGTTTTTAATCTCCACTTTATTTTCCAGGGTCTGAAAAGATTTGCCAGGAGCACCAGAGAAAGAAAAAGATTCTATCTGTAGCCATGTAAAATATTTATGAAAAAACTTGAAGCTTGTGAAAACTCTTTCCATTCATACATATCTTCGTAATTGTAAGAAAGGTGGAAACATTTGAAAAACAAGTGAAATTTCTGAAAATATTATATTTCCACCTCTGAAATGGTTCCACCTTAATAAAGATTGGGCTTTTTAAGTCAACTTAAAGCGTCATAGAAAAGTTTCTTGTAGGAGACCTTTATTAGCTGCTATTTTTGCTTCGGGGTCAAACAACCTCAGTTTCATCAAAGTACAATGCTGTACGGAAGTGTTGGGCAGGGGGGTTGCCTCTGAAAGCTAAAACTGAAAACCAAAAATGAATATATAATATGGGTGCTCATGGAAAAATATTCCAGAATGCCCTATTTAATCATCAGCTGGCCATTCAAGGACCGTGTCTGAAACCCTCTCTCTCACTTGTCTGAAGCCAGTTTTCTCTCTATTCATCTCAACATCCACAATTTTCCATGCATCCATAACCATTATGTTCAGTCTTCCATTTTCCAGAGCCACACTGTTTAATATCTCTTTTCATGTTTGTTTTGAAAGCTAGAAATTGTGTTTCTTTTATATGCTGCACTTCCCCACACAGCATGTGTGGGGTAGGATGTATAATTGAAGGTTTTTGACTAATCCCTACTGTTGCACAGGTGGGTAAGAAGCAGAAAATGTTTGCTGGAAAACTGTAGCCCAAAAGGACATGTGTTTATGCGTGTCAACATTTCTGAAAATTGAGGCTGGGTCATTATTCCCATTTCCACTTTAGGTGGAGATGATTAAATCATTCTGTCCTGATGATTGTTATGTTGCTAAGTAAACTTCCCTAACATCATCATTATTTGTCTTAATTGATTCTGAAAGGCTAATCTAGTTTCTATTTGTAAAAAGTTTCTGGAAGTTTCTTTCAGTCTAATGAAACCTTCCAAAAAGTGGAAAATGTAGGAAGAGGAAAGCCATCAGCCTCCAAAGAGATGGAGAGACAAGTACATCTCCAGCGTTCAGAGAAAACTGAGAGAAAGACACAGAAATCAGAGACTTGGAGACCAAAATATTAGGTTTATTACTTATGAGAAAGAAAAAAGAGAAGGAGACAGAGCAAGGGTAAATGGGAGGATGTGGCTTCAAATTTATGACTGAAAATGAGGATATTTACCTTTGAATTTAACAGGCTTGTGCATTTCTCTGGTCTCTGGAGCTGGGTAAAGGTAATACAAACCTCCTAGCAAACAGCTCTTCTGTGTATTCTTGCCACCTCTTCTTAAAGACTCTTGAGAGTCCCTTGGACAGTAAGATGATCAAACCAGTCAATCCCTAAGGAAATCAGTCCTAAATATTCATTGGAAGGACTGATGCTGATGCTGAAGCTCCAGGACTATGGCCATGTGATGCGAAGAGCTGACTCATTAGAAAAGACCCTGATGCTGGGAAAGATTGAAGGCAGGAGGAGAGGCAGGCGACAGAGGATGAGACAATTGGATGGCATCGCTAACTCAGTGGAAATGATCTGAGCAATCTCCAGAAGATAGTGAAGAACAGAGAAGCCCGGCAAGTTGCAGTCCATGGGGTTGCAAAGTCAGACACAACTGAGAGACTGAGCAACAAGGACAAGACAGCCAGTAGTAGATCAGAATGCGTGGTGTCTGGAATATGACGGATGATAAAAAGGAGAGACAGGGACAGGAGAACAGAGAGGGAAGGGAAGGGCTGTATCATGTCCCTTCTCCCAAACTAAGCCATTAGAAAGCCCCTCTTTCACCTGGAGACAAGTGAAAGTTGAACAGTGAGCAATAAAGGCTTTCCTCTAACCCATGACTCCCACAGCATGGAAACACAAGATAGTGCAAAAGAAGATTCTCACTTTCATATCTACAAGCTCATGAACATTACAAGAAAATTTCCTTGTCCTAAAGACCTAAACGCTGCCAAAATGTCACTAAGACTGGCAGTATACTCACTTTGAGAAATTTCCAATAAAGCAGAATTATGAAAGCAGAAAAAAAAAAGTCAAGAAGCAGTAAAACAAACTTGCAAAGTTGTCAAAGAACTGAGAGCAGTTCTTGATGTTCACTATAAAATGATTTAACTTGTCATCCAACCTCCCACCAGGGCTTCCCAGGTGGCGCTAGTGGTAAGAACCTGTCTGCCAATGCAGGAGACTTAAGAGATGTGGGTTCAACACCTGGGTCAGGAAGATCTCCTGGAACAGGGCATAGCAACCCACTCCAGTATTCGTATGTGGAGAATCCTATGGACAGAGAAGCCTGGCAGGCTACAGTCCGGTAGGGTCACAAAGAGTCAGACCCGACGGAAGCGACTTAGCACGGACGCACTAACCTCCAGTCATGGTGTCTGTCCACCTGGATATTTAACCTGAATGTTTCAAATAAGGGGGTCCAGGAAATTGATCCTGGGGGGCAGATTTGGCTCAGAGGATGCTGATGGTGATTCTGGTTCTCCTTCTCTCATGCACACAGAGAGATGTAAAAATACAAATGTAGTTGTTAGGAAAGTGGTAGACATGGAAGCAATCAGGGGGAAGTGGGGAAGTAACAGATTAAGTCAGGGAGCACAGGCATTTCAGGCACAGAGGTCCTAGCCTCTAATTACAGTAGAGGGACTTTTTGGAAAAGCTGAAACTGAGAAAAGTGGACTCTGATTTCAGCAGAACAGCAGACCAACCTTGATAGCAATTAACTCTCACAGATTAAAATTTCATTTTCCTCCAACAGGAACTCTGTAAGAAGGCCATGTGGCCCTAATTTGCAAGAAACGGGAGAAGTAAACCATTCCTGGGTCCCACTGAAAGCTGGAAGAACTATCCAGAAAGCACAAGGAGATCTACACACATCTAAGAGTATACACTCTTAAACTCCTATATGGCCTAAAAGGGTTGCGAAAGAAATGGTGAAATAATAACCTGAAGCTTTCGGGTTTTGGTTCAAAAAGATGCAATATCGAATATAAAAACATGAAATATTTGCCAGGCTGAATTTCCTAATTATTTTTATTTACTTGGCCTTTAAGTCATTGAAAGGAAAAATGATCTGAAAATAATTTTAACATTAAAAAAAAAAATGTAGGCTTGCAAGCTTTCAGAACTCAAAATTTCCCTTCAGAGAAGAAAACTGAAGTTGGGAGGAAAGGTATGGCTTTCCTAACTTTACACAACTTTAAATCCAGTGTCTTATCAAATATCCACGTCCACTCCTTCCCAGGACGGTGTTCTTTCTACTGCAGGATTTCAACACAGCACCCCTTCTGTCATATGTGTAGGGACACACCCTCCCTGAGGCCCTCAGTATGAAAGCTAAATTGTCTACAAGCACTGCTCCCATAACATCCCAGGCAGAGACCACACCCTGACCATTTCCACATACCCAAGGAAGGAGCATCAGTACTTGTGAAGGGAAGCCGGATCTTGACTTGGTTAAGTGAACTTTTATGCCCTAGTCTGCTTTTTCTGACAAATTTGTTTTGAGTAGTTGCGCTTCCTCTGAGGCGGGGTTCAAGGTAATGAGACCAATTTGCGAAAGTCACATTTAAAGGCAGCCTCAGGACCCCACTGGCCTGCCTTATGTTTGCAGAAGGTCTAATGGAAGTTGAACAAGTGGACTTTATTGTCCTTTGCAGAAGATCCGTCGTGAATAGGAACAGTGTGCCAAGACCCACAGCTTTACATCCATAACTATACATACATTAGTGCTTATGATCCCCCTGCACGAATCAGGGATTATTTCATTCTGATGCACCTAACATTTCAAGTGAATTCCATTTTTTGGCATCTTGAAATATATCATTCATTGAGGCTATATTTCTCATCTGATATCCACAGTGGAATTATCTAGTATTTTAACAATTTTGCTATGATGAATTTTTTAAATTATTATGTTTCAGATGAGTCATAAATCAGGAGACTAGACTTTAGAGGAGCCAAACAGTTGAGCCAGGATCTAATAAAACTGGATTTTTTCATCTTTACTAAGTTTGGTCTTTACAGTTGCCATGATAAAAATTCGGAGAATACATCAAAGCAAAAAGTGTCAGAAGTCTAATTTTAAGTAAAGTTTTTAAAACTCCTAACTATACCTTTTAAGTCACATGGACCAAGTGCATTTTATTTTATTTTTTTTCCAAGTGCATTTTAAATGTGCTACATTCAACACCTTCTGTGAACAGAACAGAATACATCTACTGAAAACCAGAGAAAACAATCTTTGAGAATTTGGATCATCCAAGGAGACAGTCATGAGTCTATGAAATAAATTACCTCACCCTACAGTTTCTCAGAATGTTGATAAGCATTCTTTCAGGAGAAAAATATTTCAGTAATAAGACATTTGAATAAAATATTCAAAAGTAAAACAGGTGGAGTTTTAAGAAGTCAAGATATTTCTTCACTGCTCAATGTCTCTGTGTGTGAGTGTGTGATGGGGTGGGTTAGTACCTTATAAATCTCCAAGATGAGTATATGGGTTTCCTTCATAGCTAAGTTGGTAAGGAAACTGCCTGCAATGCAGGAGACCCAGGTTCAATCCCTGGGTCAGGAAGATCCCCTGGAGAAGAAAATGCAACCCACTCCAGTATTCTTGCCTGGAGAATCCCATGGACAGAGGAGCCTGGTGGGTTCCAGTCTATGGGGTTGCAAGAGTTGGACACGACTTAGTGTCTAAACCAGCAAATGCCCAAATTTATCTCAAAATTTCCTTCCTACAACACCTTTATTTTTTTGGAGCAACTATTAATCATGAAAACTCCATGTAGAAAATCAGATAGATTTTAATTTAATTCAATCATAAAGTTTGCTTTCGTGTTTTTAAACAACGCCTGCCTCACCCTCCAGGTTTATCAGCATCTTGGGTGCAGCAGATGCACCTTATAATTCTTTATCTCCTCCACTGTGCCTCTAGTGACCCACCCAACCTCATTCATTTTCTCCACCCTCCTTCTCCTTCACTCCTCTAAGCCTCCTCAAGGGCATCAGGCCCGACCTTGGCTCAGGACTCTTTTTTAATTGTTTGGCCACTCTGTGCAGTAAGTGGGATCTTAGTTCCCCAACCAGGGATGGAACCTGCACCCCCTGCATTGGAAGCATGGAGCCTTAACCACTTGGCCACCAGGGAAGTCCCAGCTCAGGATTTTGCATTTCCCATTCATGTGCTTTAAACCTTCTTCCCAAAGAAAGTCACATGACTATCTATGTTCCTCCTTTCACCCAAGGCTCTACTAAAACCACTCCCTCTATTATTATTAATCCTTTTCCCCTTTCCCTGATTATTTTTTCTTCATAGGACATAAAAATATCATACATTACATCATCCATCTACCTACTCCTTGATTACCTCTGTCCTCACACCCACCACATAAGCACAGGGACTATGCTTTGTTCCCTGCCATGCCCCTAGTCCCCAAGGCCTTGCCTGTTACATTTGTGTAAATATTATGCATGTGTGCCCAGTCATGTCTGACTCTTTGCAACCCCACGGACAGTGACCCATCAGTCTCCTCTGTCCATGAAACTTACCAAGCAAGAATAATGGAGTGGGTCTCCATTTCCTACTCCAGGGGATCCTCCCAACCCAGGGATCGAACCCATGTCACCTGCATCTCCTGCTTTAGCAGGTGGATTCTTTACCACGGCACCACACTGTATATAAATAAGTAGTTACTGAAATAATAAACCAAAGAACCCTACAGGAAAAAAGGAAGTAGAGGAAGTTCAACTTTTGACTGTATTATAATCAGTCCTATTAAAGGAGCTTCAGACTAAGGTCCCCACAATCCTATTTCACAGATGAGTATATAATTTTTAAATTAAAGATTTACCTTTGAAAATAAAGCATTTTATTAGAATAGTGTGTACCGGACCAGATGGATGTGAAAGGTCTCTCGGAAGGCATCCTGTGTTAACTCACTGGCTGGATCATATGTATTTCAACCTCACTTGCTTTCTTTTCTTTTGATTTTTAACAGTAGTTGGTGGCAACCCAAGGGAGCCGTGAAGGAAGAGGATTAAGGAGGCTGTCCAAATAACTATGTTCTACCCACCAGCTTCGCCACTAAATTGAACAAATTTTTAAACCCACTGGGGGTTTCCCTGGTGGTCCAGTGGCTAAAACTCTGCACTCCCAGTGCAGGGGCCCCAGTTCAATCCCTGGTCAGGAAACTAAATCCCATACGCCACAACTGAGAGTTTGCATGCCGCAATTAAAGATGCTACATGCTGCAGCTAAGACTTGGTGTGTTTGATGTGCATGCAGTCATGTCTGAGTCTGCAACCTCATGGACAGGAGCCCACCAAGCTTCTCTGTCCATAAATAAATAAAAAATAAAAAAATAAATTCTCTGGATGTCCTTTTTCACATTTTGTCTGTTAAGGAGATCCATGGGACTTAGCTTGGAAAAAACTTGCTTTACAAATGTGTTAATATCACTAGTCTTACTTAATTGTTGACATGATCTAGGCTCAGATGAGTTTAGGAGATGTTTGGATTAAAGAACTAATAGGTTGCTATTCCAGAATTTCTCAGGATCTTTAATATACTGACATATATTATAACCCTCCAAGAGGAGGGATACAGTAAACAGAACTCTCCAAAGAAACTCTTGACCAAGGAACACTTTTAACAGCTCCTAAGACGTTCTTCCCTGAAATACCACTTTAGGAAGTACTAGAAATCATCTCCAAGATCACTTAAAGCATTACTGTTATCTGACCATGACACAGTCATTCAAGGGACAATTCTGATGCTGTTGAAAAAAGCCACAAAGGAGCTCTTAAAATATTATACTCACTTAAAACTTAATAAGACAAACAACCAAGTAAAAATTGGCTTTGAAAAGACATTTCACTAAAGAAGCTATCCAAGTAACTAATAAGTACGTTAAAAGATGCTCAACATCATTAGTCATTAAGAAATGATTATTAAAACCACAAGGAGATACTAGGACACACTCATTAGAATATCTATAATCAAAAAGACTAACAGTATATCAAGTATTGGCAAAGATATGAAAAAGCTCAAAACACACAGTTTGCTGGTGTGAATGTAAAATGACACAGTCACTTTGGAAAATAAGTAGGTTCTTTAAAATTTAAACATACACTTTTAACCACATACCCAGCAATTCTACTACTTGTTATCTACTTAAGAGAAATAAAAGTATATGTTCCCAGAAAAACTTTTACTCAAATTTTCATATTAGCATTGTTTATGAATCTAGCTAAAATCTGAAAACAAAATGTCCATCAGCTGATAAATGGATAAAAATGCAGTTCATTCACACAATAAAAAGGAATAAACTCTCCATTCACATGCAGAGAGTTGCATGGAAGCTTATACACTAACACATGTAAATAGACAGCCAATGGGAATTTGCTATATGATTCAAGGAACTCAAACTGGGCCTCTGTAGTAACCTAGAGGGGTGGGAATGGGTGGGAGGTGGGAGAGAGATTCAAGAAGGAGGGGACATATGTACATCTATGGTTAATTCATGTTGATATAAAACAGAAATCAAACCAATATTGTGAAGCAATCATCAATGAAAAATAAATAAATATTAAAAATAATAATAAATGCAAATTATTTAAGACATGCAAAAAAAATAAAGCTGGACACATCTTATACTATATACAAAAATCAATTAACTCAAAATGGATCATTGACCTAAACGTAAAACCAAAAAAAAAAAAAAGAAAAGAAATAAACTACTGATACATGGGTGAACCTGAGAACATTATACCAAGTAGAAGAAACTGACATAAAACACTACATGTAGTAAGATTTCATTTATATGAAATTTCTATAAAAGCAAAAGTATAGACATAAAGTAGATCTGCAGCTATCTGAGGCTAGAGGTGGAAGATCCCCTGGAATAAGAAATGGCAACCCATTCCATTATTCTTGCCTGGAAAATTCCATGGATAGAGGAGCCTGGAGAGCTACAATCCATGGGGTCACAGTCGGACACAACTGAGCATGCACGCACATGCACCAGATAAACCTAGAGGGAGCCGCCAAAAACTTATAGCTCAGTCTTACAGAAATCTGACTTGCTGTGTTCATAATTTGGGCCAGAAATCTTCTCTGAGGAAGTGACATTAAAGCTGATATTGAAATGATAAGGAGGAGCCCGCTCTAAAATGATCCAGGAGAAAAGCATCCCACGTTGAAAGAAGAGGATGCGTGAAGACTCTAAGTAGGAACTAGTGCAGGGGTCAGAGGGCAGTTAAGCCAGCGCAGCTGCAACATGAGCAGCCCGAGCGAATGTGCGTGGTGAGGCTGAGATACGGGGGATTAAGGCACGCTGGCCTTGCTACGATTTTTGGATTTTATTCCAAGAGCATGAGGAACTAGTGGAAGAGAGGGGGACATTATTTTTTTTTTTTTAAGTCACTTTAGCTGCTCTATAAGAGGCACGAGTGACCACTGGGAGAGGAGCCGGGAGAACTCTGAGGGAGTCTCAATGAGACATCATAATGACAGTATGATTGGGTTTTTAGGGTAATATCATTGTTAAAAGCAAGGACTATGGCAACAAAATGATGGAGGTTCCCATTTCAACCCTCTGTCACTTCCCATCCAAGTGGCTTTGGAGAACTTATTAAGTCTCTGTAAGCCTCAGTTGCTTCAGCAATTAGTGAAACAAGGGGGGTAATATTAATATTTATCCATACAATTGTTATGATGACTCTGTGAAAGAGATGATCATACTAAGTGATGTAAGTCAAAAAAAGACAAATACCATATGAAATCACTTACATATGCAAACTAAAAGAAAATTATACAAATGAACTTATTTATAAAACAGAAACAGACTTAGAAAACACATTTATTAGTTACCAAAGGAGAAAGGTGGGGAGGTAAATTAGGAGTTTGGGATTAACAGATACACACTATATAAAACAGATAATCAACAAGGACTTACTGTATAGCACGAAAAAAAATAAGAATTGTTTTCCATTATAAATTATTACAAGATATTGAATATATTTCCTTGTGCTATACAGTAGGTCCATATTGATTACCTATATATAACTGAATTACTTTGTTGTTCACCTGAAACTAACACAACATTATAAATCAATTATACTGCAACTAAAAAATACATATAAAGCACTTGGAATATAGTAAGTGCCCCCCCAAATGATAGGTATTATGATCCTTGAAACTCTATTCTACTAATTATGCCATCCTCAACCATGTAGCAGATGCTGTTTGTGCCCTGCCCCATATCCTCTTGAGACACCTGAATTCACCAGCAGGTACAGTGACAGTTTCCAACACAATCAACTTCCCTCCTTCAGCACCTAATCTCTCCTCATTGCCTGAACAGCTTCCTCTGGCATCACAAAGACTTGCTCAACAGCAATAAGGAGTCTGAGTAAGTACCCGGCCAGAGGCAACCATCAATCAAGAGAAGGTAGCAGTCAGTAGATAAATTAACCAGGCTCCCCATCTTCTGGCTGCAGATTTCAAGGTGTATTTCATGCAGGTTTGGGGAAGGGTGTACCCGGTGAGACTCAGTTGCCCGCATGGGTAATTCACTCATTGACTCACCTTTTATTGAGTTTCCTCCTGCCCTGTCACTTTCCCCTTTCTTCACATCTGTTTTCTGGGATCACTTCCCAAATAAGTTACTATGACTGAGGTGCTTGTCATTGAGTCTACTTCTGGGGAAACCCAAACTAAAGCAAACTCAGCTGTGTGTGCTTAGGCACTCTCCCAGGTCCTCTTATCTATAAAAGGCATGCTTAAGCAGTCAACTTCCATGATTCAAAATTTAGGCTACTTATGTTTGTCCACATTTCCATCTAGCATGTAAGTATAATCTGTATCAAATTAGTAACTTTAATAAACACTTAAATATGGCTACACATTCTCTTGTATAAAGAATGAATGGTTTCTGCATATTTAATGATAGGAAATTATATGCTACTTGGCTTTTGTGCTCACCAGATATGGCATCATAGTGTTAATTGCTCAGTCATGTCAGACTCTTTGTGACCTCATGAACTGTAGCCTGCCAGGCTCCTCAGTCCATGGAATTCTCCAGGCAAGAATACAGGAGTGGGTTACCAATTAAACTGAATGGAGAAGTTTAAAATGGCTGTTAAAATAAGGATATATTAAGTGAATTTAGGTTAAGAATGCAGCAGATTATATTTTCTAAAGACAGTCATAATGATATCTCCCATATCCCACATGGGTTTGCACTGGAGGTTTGTCATTCCCCCATCAGGAAGCAGAATCTGTTTTCCCTCCCCTTTAGTGTGGATGGGTCCTGTGACTGCTTGTCCAATAGATATGATGAAAAGAATATTGCACCAGTCTTACGAGAAGCATTAAAACTAGGCTTGCAGGGTCCACTTCCTGTCTTTTGGAAGACTGCCAGTGGGGAAGAAAGGAGACCTCCCGAGAAGTCGATGCTATGTGAAGCCCAAGCATGTGGAGTAACCACACCAGAAGAGAGTGGCATTGAAGTGAGTGAAGAAGCTATCTTGGAATTGCCCCTCCGGTCCCTGATGCCCCAGCTGATGCCAGGTGGAAAGTGGCCATGTGAGCCCCCTTGAATTCCTGCCCCACAAAACCATGAACAAAATAAATGGATGTACTAAACCACTAACTGTCCTATGTAGTTTATTATACAACAATTGTTTAGTCTCTAAGTCATGTCTGACTCTTTGCAAACCCATAGACTGCTGTCCCCTACTATCACCTGGATTTTGCTCAAATTCATGTCCATTGAGTCAGTGATAGTATCTAACCATCGCATCCTCTGTTTCTCCCTTCTCCTTTAGACTTTGATTTTTCTCAACACCAGGGTCTTTTCCAATGAGTTGGCTCTTCATATCAGGTGGCCAAATTATTGGAGATCAGTTTCAGCCATAGTCCTTCCAAAGAATATTCAGGGTTGATTTCCTTCAGGATTGACTGGCTTGATCTCCTTGTTGTCCAAGGGACTCTCAAGAGATTTCTCCAGCACCATAATTTGAAAGCATCAATTATTAGGCACTCAGCACTTTTTATGTTCCAATTCTCACGTCTGTACATGACTACTGGAAAAACCATTGTTGTTCAGTCACTCAGTCATGTCCAACTCTTTGAGCCCATGGACTGCAGCACGCCAGCCTTCCCTGTCCTTCACCATCTCCCAGAGCTTGCTCAAACTCATGTCCAAGAAGTCAGTGACACCATCCAACCATCTCATCCTCTGTCATCCGTTTCTCCTGCCTTCAACCTTTCCCATCATCAGGGTCTTTTCTAATGAATCAGCTCTTTGCATTAAGTGGCCAAAGCATTGGAGCTTCAGTTTCAGCATCAGTCCTTCCAATGAGTATTCAGAATTGATTTCCTTTAGGAGGGATTGATTGGATCTGTTGCTGTCCAAGGGACTCTCAAGAGTCTTCTCTAGCACCACAGTTCAAAAGTGTCAATTCCTCAGTGTTCAGCCTTCTCCATGGTCCAACTCTCACATCCATACATGACTACCGGAAAAACCTTAGCTTTGACTTGATGGATCTCTGTTGGCAAAGTAATGTCTCTACTTTTTAATATGCTATCTAGGTTTGTTATAACTTTTCTTCCAAGGAGCAAGTGTCTTTTAATTTCATGGCTGTAGTCATCATCTGCAGTGATTTTGGAGCCCAAGAAAGTCTGTCACTGTTTCCATTGTCTCCCCATCTATTTGCCATGAAGTGATTGGACCAGATGCCATGATCTTCGATTTTTGAATGTTGAGCTTTAAGCCAGCCTTTTCACTTTCCTCTTTACCTTCATCAAGAGGCTCTTTAGTTCCTCTTCACTTTCTTCCATAAGGGTGGTGTCATCTGCATATCTGAGGTTATTGATATTTCTCCCTGCAATCTTGATTCCAGCTTTTGCTCATTCAGTCCAACATTTCTCATGATGTACTCTGCATGCAAGTTAAATAAGCAGGGTGACAATATACAGTCTTGACAGCCTCCTTTCGCAATTTGGAGCCAGTCCGTTGTTCCATGTCCAGTTCTAATTGTTGCTTCTTGACCTGCATACAGGTTTCTCAGGAGGCAGGTAAGGTGGTCTTGTATTCCCATCTCTTGAAGAATTTTCCACAGTTCGTTGTGATCCACACAGTCAAAGGCTTTAGTGTAGTCAATAAAGCAGGTAGATGTTTTTCTGGAATTGTCTTATTTTTTCTGCAATCTAACGGATGTCAGCAATTTGATCATAAACCATAGCTTTTACTATAAGGACCTTTGCCTGCAAAGTGATGCCTATCCTTTTTATTTTGTTTTTTGTTTTTTTTAATTTATTTATTTTTAATTGGAGGATAATATTCTACAATATTATGCTCTGTTTCTGCCATATATCAACATAAATTAGCTGTGGGTATACATAGGTCCCCTCCCTCTTGAATCTCCCTCCCACCTCCAACTCCATACCACCCCTTTTGGCTGTCACAGAGCACTGGGTTGAGCTCCTTGCACATTCACTTATAAAACGAGAACACTCAAACCAAACTTACTGAGTTTTTGGGTTTTTTTTTTTATCTGCTGGGTTTTTTTTTAATTTATTTTTATTAGTTGGAGGCTAATTACTTTACAATATTGTAGTGATTTTTGTCATACATTGACATGAATCAGCCATGGAGTTACATGTATTCCCCATCCCGATCCCCCCTCCCACCTCCCTCTCCACCCGATTCCTCTGGGTCTTCCCAGAGCACCAGCCCTGAGCACTTGTCTCATGCACCCAACCTGGGCTGGTGATCTGTTTCACCCTAGATAATATGCATGTTTCGATGCTGTTCTCTCGAAACATCCCACCCCCGCCTTTTCCCACAGAGTCCAAAATTCTGTTCTGTACATCTGTGTCTCTTTTTCTGTTTTGCATATAGGGTTATCGTTACCATCTTTCTAAATTCCATATATATGCGTTAGTATACTGTATTGGTCTTTATCTTTCTGGCTTACTTCACTCTGTATGATGGGCTCCAGTTTCATCCATCTCATTAGAACCGATTCAAATGATGCCTATCCTTTTTAATATTCTGTCTAGGTTTGTCACAGCTTTCCTTGCAAGGAGCAAGTATCTTTTGATTTCATGGCTACCATCACTGTCTGCAGTGATTTTGGAGCCCAAGAAAATTTTTTTAAAAATAGAGAATTTTAAAGTAATTAAAATTAATAATTTGCAAACTCATAAATGTTTTCTAGGATTAGATTGACTTTGGGATCAAAGTTATAGATACAATTTCCAAAAATGTGAAAAATTTTCCTTGTGGGGAATCAGAAACAATGAAAGCAGAATCCTATTTGAAGTCTCACTTTTTTCATTAGCTGCAGAGTAATGAAAAACAGAATCCTGAATATCCGATTTCCCCCAATACTTTAATTCTTTTCTTAGGCTGGAAGTTTTAACAATTCATTCTTTACTACAAGTTGAAAAAAAAAACATAATGATTTTTTAAACTTTTTCTATTTCTGGGCAACAAATTTTGAAGGTGAAGCTTTAATCACATGCTAGTCTTATAATCACTGCTGGTTTTCAACTAAAGTATTACAAATTGGGCTTTAGTTCAATTTAAATTGCATGGGCCAAATCCGACCCGTGGTTATTACGGTGACTCCCATTGAAATCATTAGTAGTTGTACATGTGTAACTGAGGAGATAATTTGTCCACATGTGCTTTCGTCTCCATGTGTCTCTATGCAAGTGCAGGCACAGAGGCTGGGCTGCAGAGGGGGAACATCTTGCACTGTTTGGAATAAGTTATCTTTTCACCATACTGGATTCATGTCAACATGATGGAAAGAAAGTGTAAGGACAACCAGCATTTCCTGCTGTAGTTTTCAGTGTCCTGGTGCTTCCTGCAAACCTAAACCACCCATCAGAAGCAGTTCAGGGTTGCAGCTCCTCTCAGTAGCTATGAAAAAGGTCCTGCCTGCCCCCCCCTACTTCGTCCACTGCTGGGAGACCCTCCTCTATTTTCAGCTGATTGGAAGGCCAGTGCCTCAACATCAGGTTTTGGCACCAGCTGTACTGTAGACAACTGTCTTCCTGGGCAGAATGTTCACTTTTGACCAAACAAACAAATGTCCAAGGCACACACAGTCCAAACCACTGGCCAGAGGACATGTTTACAGAAAGTCCTGGGGGATATACTTTGCTCATTCATAGAAGTGAATGAACTTTTGTGAGCATCTAGAAGACTGGGTGCTTTGGAATCATGGGCAGGGCTTGCTAAAAAGATAGAGTACTGGTCACTCCACCCCCAGAGTTTCTGATTCAATAAGTCTGGGATAAGGGCCTGAGAATTTGCATATCTAACTCCCCAGATAATCCTAATGCTGCTAGTCCAGATACCATACTTTAAGAACCACTGTTGTAGAATTTGGGTAACACTGTAGCTGTTGTCATTGTTGCTGGTGTTTAGTCTCTAAGTCACTCTAAGTCCGACTCTTTTGTGACCCATGGACCGTAGCCTGCCAGGCTCCTCTGTCCATGGGATTTCCCAGGCAAGAATTCTGCAAGGGGTTGCCATTTCTTTCTGCAGATCATCCTCCAAATCCAGGAATCGAACCCATGTCTCCTGCATTGAAGGTGGATTCTTTACTGCTGAATCAACAGAGAACACCTGTTTTAGCTATGGAAGCTATCTAAAGATTGTCAAATTCTTCCTAGTTGAGTTTTTCACACCAAACCTAGTTTAGGTTTTTCACACTAATGATTACCTTTGGTTTTGTCTATAGTGAAAGTAAAAGTGTTAGTCCCTCACTCACGTCCAACTCTTTGAGACTCCATGGACTACAGCCTGCCAGGCTCCTCTGTCCTTGGGATTCTGCAGGCAAGAATGCTGGAGGGGGTGGCCATTTCCTTCTCCAGAAGTGAAAGTCTCTCAGTTGTGTCCAACTCTGCTACCCTTGGACTATATGGTCCATGGAATTCTCCAAGCCAGAATACTGGAATGGGTAGTAATTCCCTCCTCCAGGGGATTTTCCCAACCCAGGAATTGAACCAGGGTCTCCTGGATTGCAGGCAGATTCTTCACCAGCTGAGCTACCGGGGAAGCCCTTGCAGACATAGTGTTAAATAAGATATGATAATTACCGTACAATGTTGGGTTCTAGCAGGGAAGATAAAAAGGCAAATCAACAATTGTGGGACTGATGAGTGCTATCACAGAGAAAATGCTAGTTTCCTAGAGTACATGAGCTAATTTAGATTAAGAAGAAGGGAACAGCATATAATATTTAGTGACTAAAGAAACCATTCTAGTGAACATTGGTTGGTTATGTCTGCCAGTACTCCTTTTCCTACTGTATCAAAAAAACTGTTTTCCTTTTGAAAAACTGTCCCTGCCTTGCTATAAGCTTGTCAATATCTGCTGCCAATCACATGGCCCTACTTCTTGCCACTAGGGGCCACATGGCCCAAACTGGCCATTTTCTTGGGAATGATAATAACACGAGAGAGAGAAAAAGTCTTTCTCCTTCTGAGATTCCCCACCAATAAGGGCCACAAATGCCTGAAGCTTCTGTGGACCATCTTTACCATCAGGTGGATGGAGCCAGACTGAAAATAAAGGTGTGGCCAATCATATTTTGGAAGAGAATGCCACAAAATGGCATGTCTCCCATCCCCCATGATCTCCTTTGACATGCCTCCTATGAAGCAATGGGGTCTAGGTTTCCTCTTCCTGAATCTGGGAAATGGCAGGAGTGATGCTGAGACTAGGACATAAAAGGCAAACCAGGTTTACTGATCCTCTTGGATGTTCACTCATGGAACCCAGTCACCATGCTAGGAGGAAGCCCAAGCAGTCACAGGAAAAGGCTACATGTCAGTGTTCTGGCCAACAGCTCCAGCTGATGTCCCAGCCAGGCCTCTACCATCAATCAACAACATTCATGTGAGTAAATGAGTCTGCAGACAATTCCGGCCCCCAGTCATCAATCAGTTCTCTCCAGCTGAGGTCTTAGACATTGTGTAGCAGAGAAAAGCCCTCCTTGCTCTGTCCTCTCTGATTCCTGAGCCACAACACACCATGAAGATAGGGGAAAATCTAGGGTGGTTTGTTTTATGACAATAATAATTGGAACAGAAGCCAACCCAGAAGTAAATAGAGCTGTGAGATGGAACAGAAAGAGAGAGAATGAACTTTATTTCACCTTCAACTCTACTTGGACACAAGTAGCTTAAATCTTGCCTGAATTAAAATGGACTTGATCTCAGCCATCCTAGTTACATAAACTAACAAATTCTTATTTTTGCCTAAGTTATTTTAAATTTGGGTTTCTATCAACTCCAACCTGAACAATTTAGTACAGCAACCTTTAATTATCATGCAGACAAGGAAAATTAAAAGAAGACACATAGAATATTGAGACAGCTTGGTACTTGATGTCTCTTCGGATGCTGTCAAATATACTGTCAGTCAGTCAGTTCAGTTGCTCAGTCGTGTCCGACTCTTTGCGACTCCATGAACCACAGCACACTAGACCTCCTTGTCCATCACCAACTGCCGGAGTCCACCCAAACCCATGTCCATCGAGTCGATGATGCCATCCAACCATCTCATCCTCTGTCTTCCCCTTCTCCTCCTTCCCTCAATCTTTCCCAGCATCAGGGTCTTTTCCAATGAGTCAACTCTTCGCATCAGTGGCCAAAATATTGGAGTTTCAGCTTCAACATCAGTCCTTCCAATGAACACCCAGGACTGATCTCCTTTAAGATGGACTGGTTGGATCTCCTTGCAGTCCAAGGGACTCTCAAGAGTCTTCTCCAACACCACAATTCAAAAGCATCAATTCTTTGGCATTCAGCTTTCTTTATAGTCCAACTCTCACATCCATACACAACCACTGGAAAAACCATAGCCTTGACTAGACGGACATTTATTGGCAAAGTAATGTCTGTGCTTTTTAATATGCTGTCTAGGTTGTTCATAACTTTCCTTCCAAGGAGTAAGCATCTTTTAATTTCATCGCTGCAATCACCATCTGCAGTGATTTTGAAGCACAGAAAAATAAAGTCAGCCACTGTTTCCACTGTTATCCCACCTATTTGCCATGAAGTGATGGGACCAGATGCCATGATCTTAGTTTTCTGAATGTTGAGCTTTAAGCCAACTTTTTCACTCTCTTCATTCACTTTCATCAAGAGGCTCTTTAGTTCTTTACTTTCTGCCGTAAGGGTGGTGTCATCTGCATATCTGAGGTTGTTGATATTTCTCCCAGCAATCCTGATTCCAGCTTGTGCTTCCTCCAGCCCAGCATTTCTCATGATGTACTCTGAATATAAGTTAAATAAGCAGGGTAACACTATACAGCCTTGATGTACTCCTTTTCCTATTTGGAACCAGTCTGTTGTTCCATGTCCAGTTCTAACTGTTGCTTCCTGACCTGCATACACATTTCTCAAGAGACTAAAAATCTCTCAGAAAATAAAATCATTAAAACAAGAGAAAAATAAATATTAGAATCAGAAAACTATCAGGTTTAGGTAAACATCTAAATCTAGCACATCTAGAAATAAACCAAGACCCTATATTAGAAAGTCTGGCCTCTTACTTTTGATCCAACTCAAAGGATCCAGTGAAATCTTTTTCACTTTAGTTAAACTATTGAATAAACAGTAGTACAGAGGATAGGATGCTTCTGAGAAAGAGCTTCAAAAAACCTAGGAAAGAAATTTTGTGAATGAAAAAGAAATATGGTAAAGGAATCAGTAAATGAATGCATAGTAAAGCAAGATTTTAACAAATTTTAAAACATTCTACAATGTTTGAGAATTACCTCCTATGGAGTAATCTTTCCCACTTCATTCTTCTTCCTCCAGGTGTTTTCTGAACCTAAAACATCATTTGAGGATTTATTTTCCTTTTGAGTGTAATTATTTATTCCCAGCCGTAATCAACTAAGAAGAAATACATCCAAGCAGAAAACGAATTTTAATTTCTTTGAGATTTCTGAGTATCGTTATATCAGTTTTCCACAGGTGACCTGAGAAATAGGCAAGGACATTATTTTTAAGGTTTATAAATGAAGGTAGAAGACCTGCAATGATTCTTTTCCCTACATTATAAGGAACACAAGGCTGATTCAGTATCCTTCAACATACAGTGTTAATTTTTGTGGTTAATCAAAACTGTTCCATTACACAGTGAATTGATCTTAAAGGACTGCCTTGGTTCTCTACAAGTACAGGATAATAGAACACCAAGCTTGGTCATGGTACCTCCACTCAACAATAGATACACTGCTTTGGACAAATCTTTAACTTCTGGAGCAAAATGTCTTCATATGCAAATTCTTCCTCCCACTCATATGGATGCTTTAAGTCTCAAAACAAGTAATGTGAGATTTCTTGTCCTACATGTTCTAAATGGCTATTCAAGTTCAAGTTATACAGGGTAGGTCAAACATATTTAGATTAGATGATCTTAACTCTGCCCACATCTGTATAACTGCTAATCTTCATCAACAGAAGTATTTTAAGGTATACTATATAAATTCATATATATATACAAATAGCTAGGAAAAGGAGAGAAGCTAAAGGCAAAGAAGAAAAGGAAAGATATACTCATTTGAATGCAGACTTCCAAATAGCAAGGAGAGTTAAGAAAGCCTTCCTCAGTTATCAGTGCAAAGAAATAGAGGAAAACAATGGAATGGGAAAGACTAGAGATCTCTTCAAGAAAATTAGAGATACCAAGGGAACATTTCATGCAAAGATGGGCACAATAAAGGACAGGAATGGTATGGACCTTATAGAGCAGAAGATATTAAGAAGAGGTGGTAACAATACACAGAAGAGATCTTCATATACAATATATACAATATATACAAAAGGGATCTTCATGATGCAAATAACCATGATGGTGTGATCACCCACCTAGAGCCAGACATACTGGAATGTGAAGTCAAGTGGACCTTTGAAAGCATCACTATGAACAAAGCTAGTGGAGGTGATGGAATTCCAGTTAAGCTATTTCAAATCCTAAAAGACGATGCTGTGAAAGTGCTGCACTCAGTATGCCAGCAAATTTGGAAAACTTAGCAGTGGCCACAGGATTGGAAAAGATCAATTTTCATTCCAATCCCAAAGAAAGGCAATGCCAAATAATGCTCAAACTACCACACAATTGCACTCATCTCACACGCTAGTAAAGTAATGGTCAAAATTCTCCAAGCCAGGCTTCAACAATATGTGAACCATGAACTTCCAGGTGTTCAAGTTGGTTTTAGAAAAGGGAGAAGAACTGGAGATCAAATTGCCAACATCCGATGGATCATCAAAAAAACAAGAGAGCTCCAGAAAAACATCTACTTCTGCTTTATTGACTATGCCAAAGCCGTTGACTGGGTGGATTACAACAAACTGTGGAAAATTCTTCAAGAGTTGGGAATACCAGATCACCTTACCTGCCTCCTGAAAAATCTGTATGTAGGTCAAGAGACAACAGTTAGAACTGGACATGGAACAACAGATTGTTTCCAAATCAGGAAAGGAGTACGTCAAGGCTGTATATTGTCACCCTGCTTATTTAACTTTTATGCAGAGTACATCATGTGAAATGCTGGGCTGGGTGAATCACAAGTTTGAATCCAGATTTCAGGGGAAATATCAATAACCTCAGATATGCAGATGATGCCACCCTTATGGCAGAAAGTGAGGAAGAACTAAAGAGCCTCTTGATGAAGGTGAAAGAGGAGAATGAAAAAGTTGGCTTAAAATTCAACATGCAATAAACTAAGGACATGGCATCCAGTCCCATCACTTCATGTCAAATAGATGGGGAAACAGTAAAAGACTTTATTTTTGGGGTCTCCAAAATCACTGCAGATGGTGACTGCAGCCATGAAGTTAAAAGACACTTGCTTCTTGGAAGAAAAGCTATGACCAACCTAGAAAGCATATTAAAAAGCAGAGACATTACCTTGCCAACAAAGGTCCATCTAGTCAAAGCTATGGTTTTTCCAGTAGTCATGTAGGGATGTCAGAGTTGGACTATAAAAGAAAGTTGAGTGCTGAAGAATTGATGCTTTTGAACTGTGGTGTTGGAGAAGACTCTTGAGAGTCACTTGGACTGCAAGGAGATCCAACCAGTCATTCCTAAAGGAAATCAGTCCTGAATATTTATTGGAAAGACTGATGCTGAAGCTGAAACTTCAATATTTTGTCACCTGATGCAAAGAACTGATTCACTGGAAAAGACCCTGATGCTGGGAAAGAAGGAAGGCAGGAGGAGAAGAGGATGACAGAGGATGAAATGGTTGGATGGCATCACCAAGTCAATGGCCATGAGTTTGAGTAAGCTCCAAGAGTTGGTGATGGACAGGGAGGCCTGGCGTGCTGCAGTCCATGGGGTCACAAAGAGTCTCACACGACTGAGTAACTGAACTGTACAGATATAAATCCGTATACCTAAAAGTCAACCTTAACAAAAATTCTAAAATAAGCACTTGGAAGTATTACTTCTTAGAACCTGACACCATGGGAAGCATTGGCCTGGAGATTTTAAGAGTTGAAGAATGAAGAACTAGTGGGAAAGTTGTGTGCATGTTAAGTCGCTTCCATCGTGTTCAACTTTTTGAGACCCTATTACTATAGCTGCCAGGCTTCACTGTCCATGGGCTTTCCCAGGCAAGAATACTGGAGTAGGTTGCCATTTCCTCCTCCAGGGGATCTTCCCAACCCAGGGATCGAACCCACATCTTTGCGTCTCCTGCATTGGCAGGAGGAGTCTTTCCACTAGCGCCACACAGGAAGTCCCAGTGGGGAAGTTATTTCATGCTAAAAGGACCCACCAGTTATACTATTTAAGCTTGTCTCACCTGCAGACTATAAATATGATTGGAACTCTCTTTTTGTGGCTAAAGGCACATATCTGATACAAGTGATTTGATAGAACAATTAGAGGAAGTTAACTAATTGGGCAAGTAGGGTTAATACAGAGCTTTCTCCTAAAGTATGCAATTCTAAGCATCAACTCAAGGACTAGTGGCTTAGCTGGTTATACATGGAAGAATTGAAAATGAATTAGGAGTGCTGGCTGCTTTCTCTTCTCTGAAACGAACACTGCTGCTACTGCTAAGTCACTTCAGTCGTGTCCGACTCTGTGCGACCCCATTCCTGGGATTCTCCAGGCAAGAACACTGGAGTGGGTTGCCATTTCCTTCTCCAATGCATAAAAGTGAAAAGGGAAAGTGAAGTCACTCAGTCATGTCTGACTCTTTGCAACCCCATGGACTGCAGCCTACCAGGCTCCTACGTCCATGGGATTTTCCAGGCAAGAGTACTGGAGTGGGGTGCCATTGCCTTCTCCATGAAACTAACACTAGGAAGTAGTAAATTTTCTCAGTTTTGACAATCATGACAAAACATGACTTTCCTTAATATTGATGACACATCTCATTCACTGTATAGGTAACACAGAAGTCTAAGACAGCTTTGTTTTTCTACCTTCCTCTTTCTGGAGCCCCCTAAAGGACAGGGCTGTGTGTTAAGGGGAAAGTCTAAGGACAAATGTCAAAACCATCTTCCTTGATAGAGAATAGTTAAAATTAATTAATTCCTGCCTTAACTCTCCACTTACCTTTCTCAGAATATCCACAACACAGAATATCATTATTTAGGCATTCAAGATATTTTAGAGAATTATTAGACAGCCTCAACAAAATTTCCACATGTCACACAACCCATCTCCTGTGGGTTGAATTATGTCCCCAAATATTCACATGTTGACGTTCTAACCCCCAGTACCTCAGAATGTGACTGTATCTGGCAATAAGGTCTTTAAGAGGTCATAAGCTAAAATGAGGTGAAAGGTTAAAATGAGGTTAAGTTAAAAAGGGTCTATGGCCTATAGTCTGGTCATTAAGGTGTGCTCTAATCCAGTATGGCTGGTAAATTTATAAGAAGACATGACCAAGAAACAAGACACTCACAGAGGAAAGATGACACGAAGAACTGGAAAGAAGACAGCCAACTATGGGACAATGAGAGGAGCCCCAGAGGACATAACCCAGCCAACACCTTGATCTCGGACTTCTAGCCTCCAGAATTGTGGAGAAAAAAATAAATATCTGTCATTTAAGTCCCTCAGGCTATAGTACTTTGTTATGGTAGCCCTAGCAAACTAATAACACTATTCATTTGCTTTTAGCCCAAACAATGATCTAATAGCTCAGCTCTTTTACAGATTTCTAGAGATAGAAATCCCATATTATTCCATAGGCAATAGTTCTTAGAGACTGACCCATTTCTGTGCTCACATAGGTGCTCTTTACAGTCACCAGGCTAATTTGATCAAGGTAAAAACCTGTTACACTTTCCCCACCTCCACATCCAATGCCTCTATCATTTTTCTCCTTGTTTTCATCCTTAAAAGTAGAGCCTGATGTCCTTTCCAAGCAATTAAACTCTCTGTTTCCTTCTTCTAATTATGTTTCTGTATGAACGAAGACCCAAATCAGTTCAAATAAGTTCTCAATATATCAGCGTCCATTAAATGTTCTCTGAAAGGAACTCTAAGATGAAGTTCAGTTTCAAATCTTAGTTTAGCTTTTCAACCTAACACTTATGAACTAACATTTAGATTCAACATTGAGCATAAATATCTAAATTATTTCAGATATTAATAAGGACATCACTTCCATTCTGAACTTTATCTTCTCAGGCCACTGGCTCCACAGTCAAAGAGCTGAGAAAAATGCCTTCCTTCCATTCCTCCAGAGGACAGAAATTAATTGTCCAGTCATGTAAATGAACACAGGTTTATGACTTTCTGACTTCTAAGTCACAGATCAGAAACCAGACTAAAGATGTTATAAACTGTTGTGATTATCATTGTTGTTTAGATGTTTAGGAAATGGCATTTAATTTTGTCATTCATCTGTTTCAAGCAGGGAAAATCAGAAATTATATTTGTAATAATATGATGTTTACCTCAGCAGAGTTTATGAGAATGTCATTCAACAAATTTTGTGCAGTAATTGCAATTAAATTACCTCCAATTGCAACTGAGGGCATGTAACAGTTTCTCAGATTTCAGCCTCCTGGTGGCAGGTGTCTTCAACTCTTGACTATTCCATGGATTTTAAAGGTAAATTAGATTAAATCATCAGTTACAGCTTTAAATTTATTTTATCTTTCCTTGTTAAATCAAAGTCATCGTCATATTTTTGTACCCTAATGTGAGGGCCTTTGTTTTTCTGCTTACTTCATGGGATGTGGTGTTTGTTATTAGCATGTTGTATTTCAAATACTTCGTTCAGCCTTTAGAATCTTACAAAGGAAAAGAGAAGCCTATAATCCACTAAGGAATCTGTTTCTAAAAAACACCACCATTACATCAAAGAAATTCACTGCATTTGTTTGGAAAATTTCTAACGACAATGCAGTCATCTTTTCTGACAAGAAGTCAGAAAACTTTGATAGTTATAAACATTGATAGTTATTAAACCAAAGCAGACAGTGAGAGGTCTATGGTGTACTAGGGGAATAATTTCCTCTTTGTGTGTTTTTGTTTATTACTGACCATGGAATAAGTGATTCAATCCTCCTCCACACTGTTACAGAGTTAATACATACTTATTCCCAGAAAGATAAATCTGTACCTTGTTTAGTTCTAGGTAATAATATATCTGTTGAGAATTAAAAATGTGTTGGCACTCTTTGGGGAGAAACAAAGAAAGAGTGTTTACTGTGACTTTTAGCCTCATCTTTCCTTTTGACAATTGCCAAGCAGGTCATTCTTCCATGGCATTGCCTGGTTAGCATTGAAAGCTTTGTATAAATACCCTTTCCTAAGTTAGCAGCACTTACTCTTCCATTTCTTCCAACATTTTTTCTTAATATGCATCAGTCAAGGCTCTTCTTGTCATTGGCTGCTTTCTGGGGAAAGCTTCTGCCATATGGCCCCACTTCAGTTGGCAAAAGGGGTGGTTTAAAAGTCCATAAAATCCCATGGACAGAGGAGCTTGGCGGGCTATACTCCATGGGGTCTCAAAGAGTCAGACACAACTGAGCGCATTATAATAAATAATAAAAGTCTATAAAGTACTGAAACCTTCAGAAAAAAGAGAGATTAATGTTAGATTTTTTACTACTGTCTTACACAGCAGCTGCCGCAGTTGAAGAAATTTATGACTACAATAGCTTCTGCTGTGTTGAAAGGAATCCATAAATGAGTCTTAACTTTACATGATGACAGGCACTAGCATTAATCAAAATTGTGATGGTCTGGTAGTACATCACCAAATTTACATTCAAGTTAAAGATATGCTGTTATCTCTATGACCTTGGGCAAGTCACTTTTTGTCCATAACCCTCTAATACTTTATCTCTCTAAAGTTCATTTCCAGTATAGAATGTTATGGTTCTATGGCCTATAGAGGAATTTCTGTATACAAACATCAATGCTAGTGTTTTAATTCCAGGATCTATCTTCTCTTTACTTGGAAGTAGGAGGTGCAAGTAGATCTGATCAAAATTAGTCACTCCCCAAGAACAAAGAAACAACCAGATGTGTAGCAGGGTCTGTCCTGCCAGAGTACTTAAACTGAGACTTTATAACCAAAGGCAACCCTTAGAATGGCTTAATGCACATACCATACTCACAAGCGTATAACCAAAATTTACCAAGCATTCAAATTAAGCATATACAACTCATTACAAATCTCTTCTACAACCATATCTACAAATAAACTTTGCGTATGTGAGTTTCATTTAGATTATGCATACTTCCCCCAATTCGAAATTAGAAACAGAGTGGATATGGGATTTTGTTCATCTTTCTGCTGTGCTCACAGGAGATCAGCTAGTTGAATGTCAGATTCAGTCTCTGAGAACTTCTTTGTGCTTAAGACATAAGCAAAATGCTTCTTTCAACAAGACAGTTAAATACATACAAGAAGCATAGGCAGCACTAAGGTGGCCTTGACCTATCACTTATAAAATCACTCGGCCTGTCAGTTCAGTCAGTCAGTTTAGTTCAGTCGCTCAGTCGTGTCCGACTCTGTGTGACCCCATGGACTGCAGCACCCCAGGCCTCCCTGTCCATCACCAACTCCTGAAGCTTGCTCAAACTCATGTCCATCGAGTCAGTGATGCCATCCAACCATCTCATCCTCTGTCATCCCCTTTTCCTCCTGCCTTCGATTTTTCCCAGTGTCAGGGTCTTTCCAGTGAGTCAGTTCTTCACATCAGGTGGTCAAAGTAATGAAGTTTGAGCTTCAGCATCAGTCCTTCCAATGAATATTCAAGACTGATTTCCTTTAGGATTGACTGAGACATGCAAAATACTTAAATTTGGGAAACACAAGTCATTCTCACAGATCCAAATTACGGAATAATTTAGGATAGCCTGGAATTTGGTGGGCTCATCTTTGGTGTAACACTTTTTCTAGACTTTTTCTTTCAATGCTAGGAATCTCAGCTCTCAATCACAGTGGGAAAGGCTGTTTCGTTACCTCAGAAATCTCAGGCGTTGCCTTTGGTGGGAAAGGGCTATCAGAAAGATAATCTTTCCCCCAGGAACCAAATTTTCCATTACCTGCACTTCCTAATTCCAGGCAGCAGTTCCTTCTAGTAAATTCTTTTAGCCTGAATATTGAGAACTAGTGTGGCCAGTGCTGCCAATATCCTAATCAAAGCTGACACAGCCACTCTGGAGATTACGGTAGCTTGATAGACCCTTCCTGAAAGCAGTGACAGCTTCTTACTTTTTCTGACCAAAAGACCACACAGGGCAGGCTAGAAATGTCAGGAGTTAACACCTAGTTAAATACAAACCTCAAACCCTGAGGGATTGAGTGGATAAATACTTCAACTTTCGCACTTCATTAGTCGGATAATCCTGAGGTATTCCCCCACCACCATCTTGCATACGGTCACCAGAGGGATTGGATCTGTCTCCCACAACAGTAGCCCAATAATTAATGTACTTTTCCACCACCACCCCCCACTTCTCTCTCCTTAACTCCCTCTCAAGTGCCTCCCGAGATCATCTCCCGACTTAATTTTTGTTTCCATATCTTTGCCTGAGATCTGCTGTGGAGTAGCTCAGGATAAGCAAAGAACAAAGAGAAAACTAATAGATTGCGGAAATATCAGAAGTTAAGTAGAGGAAGAGAAGGAGAAGGAAGGGGCTCTTCCAGAAACCCAGCTGCTAAGTTAGGACATGACAAGAAATATTTAGGCATGGTCAAAAACACATGTGAGGACCAATAAGGGAATGAAATGGACTTTCTACCACTTAGTCAGCTGATCAAAGATTAAGACTGAGGGATTTGTGGGAAGGTTGGTCAATCAAAGTTACAAGGGCCAGTTTTGAGCAGATGAGCCAGGCAGGAAAAAGCCAGAGGCAGGAGTTAATTTATTTGGGTTAATAGACAGGCTTGAAGTCTACATGACAGAAACTAATGACACTTCCACAGAATTATAGTAAAGTCTTAGCTGAAAATGGGGTTATAAAACTGGATTTTGCCTGGAAAGTCAAGTTGCACCAGAGAAGCTGGGTGTCTGATTCTACTTTGTTAATGAGATGAAGCCAAGCTTCATGAGCATCTCTCTCTCCAGTGGGGCATGATAGCTTCTGTGTTTTAGCAGTACATCTAGAATGTAGGTCTCCCAATTTCTGAGCAACATATGTTGTCAACCTACCAGTAAACATCTGAGTGCTTTAAAATGAAAGCACACACACATATACAGATACTCTTGTCATATCTTAAGTACATAGACACATATTTGATGATTGAATGAAATGAACAAGAAACAAGATCATGAGTGTGCATTTTCAAATCTCCTCATTCATGTAAAAAAAAGAATTGGCTTTTACCATTGTAAGGCTACTCTTATGTTTCTGTTATTGTTGAGTTTTGAAGATAATAAAATAAAGATCCTAATTCCACAAGAGTGGAATCAACACATCAACTCTGTCAATTACATCATGGGTTTATTTCATCTTCCCAAGGCTTGCATTCTTTCTATTGAGTTTGATGTGCCAGGTCCCCAAATTGGGAATTGCATCAAGAAAAATATTTTTTAAATAAAGTAAGTATTGTTGGTTTCAAGTATGATTGTCTCAAATATAAACAACTACACAAATTCAAAACATGTTGGATGAAATAGTAGAAAGAAAACAGAGGAAGAAGCAAAGTAAAAATAGAAGCCATATACATAAGGGTATAGTGGATGAAGCAGAGAGTTTATTCTGGAATTATATGAAGCCAGTGAAAAAGATATCATTTGGAACATAATGTTGTGCAATTCTAGCCAATGTTAGAGGCAATCAAAATGTTTCAGGGGGGCTGAAATGTTTGAAACATGAGGACAAGTGTTGGCCCATTCAATACCTTAGAGAAAAGAAAACTATGGGAAAATTTTTTCCAAGGGTATATACATGAGCCAAATTCTTCACTCACATACTTGTCCATGGGACCTAATTCTGCACTTGGATATTTGTGGCAACCCTGCATTCTGCAAACTTAGTGCTTGTGTGAAACAGGAGTTAAGCATATGGCAGAATTCAGCTTGCACAGCCATGCACTAGCTTCTGTTAGCATTAAACTGCTCATTAGCATGCAGTGGAACTTTTTGAAAGGAAAACAACATTAATGACTAGGAGCCATTTGTAAGCTATTTTAAAAGCTGGAATGCAAAATACAATTGAACAACCTAAAGCAGATATGGGTGTAATTCACCACCCTACACATCAAGTGCCTCTACCAGAACCCGCTCAGCTTAATCTCAGAAAGTGTAAACCCAGTGTAGCATCCCGTGACATGTTTTTGAGAGGCATACCAAAGACAAATGGAGGGACCCAATGACTTGGAGCTATATCCTCGACCACCTTCCAGGTTCAGAGGAAGAGGAAATGCCTGGAGAGGCGGTGCTCTCAGCCTCCTGCACCTCTCTAGGAAATAAATGCTTCCCAACCATTAGCAAAGGAGCTTATTTTTTTTAATTTATGTTTAATTGGAGTATAGTTGCTTTACAACGTTGTGTTAATTTCAGCTGTGCCAGAAAGTGAATCAGCTATACATATACATATATCCCCTCCCACTCGAGCCCCTCCCACCCCCCATCCTACCCATGAGGTCATCACAGAGCACTGTTCTGTGCAGCAATTTTCCACAGCTATCTATTATACACACGGTAGGATACATATGTCAGTGCTGCTCTCTCAATTCATCCCATTCTCCCCCTAAAGAGCTCATTCTTATGCTACAGATCCTATCTTCTTTGCATTTATTTGGCCATAATCTTCAAATTGGCCTTCCCTGGTGCCTGCAAAATAGGAGACCTGGGTTCAATCCCTGAGTCAGGAAGATCTCCTGGAGAATGGAATGACTATCCACTCCAGTGTTCTTTCTTGGGAAATCCCAAGGACAGAGGAGCCTGGTGGGCTACAGGCTGCAGTCCATAGGATCTGAAAGAGTTGGACAGGACTGAGCAACTAGCACTTTGCACTTTCACAGTCTTCCAATTATGGAACAGAGAAATAAGCTCTTACTTTAAAATTCAAAGGCTTTCAAAAGAAAGCCAGTCACTTCTGTGATCAGAACAAATATGGTCTCTGCATTTTCAGTATTACAGTTTCTTAAATGGGTGGATGTGGTGTTTCAAGCTACTGCACACTCATGGTCTCCTTCCTCTTCTTCATATATTTCAATGTACTTGATGTTAACCTATAAAAACACATGTTTCTGCTTTCAGGAACTTCTTGGATCCTCCAAGTCTGTTCTTTCTTGGCAAAAATTTGATCTGACAGCTATGGAGGATGCAGCAAGTGTTGAGTGGAAAAACTGAAAAGGGGAAAACAATTAGCTTAGCCCAAGTTCATTTGGGGTGGTATGCAACATAATATAAAGAACAAGATCTTGAGGGAGAGAGAGAGAGGGAAGGAGAGAGAAGTTACATCTGAAATGAAACCTAAAGAGACAACTGAAATTTATTAAGGATGGAGGTTTTCACCTGTCTTCTTTTTTTTTAACAGCAGAAAATAAAGAGTACAGAACATGATGCCATTCAACAGAAACATACCCCACACAGAGCATACCAGGGAAATCACTTCATTTGGAGGAGCCGCTGCCTGACTATAAATGGACAGAGTGTGAAATCAGAATAGAAGCCTGGGTCAAGGTGCTTACAGAAGAGTAGACAGGGAAAAGACAATTGTCCACTGGAGTACAATAAAATAAAACACTCAACTTCAGAAGTTAAAGAATAAACACATATCTACTAAGAGCATGGTCCACAGAACTCCATAGCCAGAGGAAAAAAAAAAATTACCGAAGGAGTGCTAAGCTGCTATAAAAGCCACCGAAAAGCTAGATTATTTACTCAAGAGAAGGAGCGTAAGAGGGTCCACAGAAAATGCAGTGGGAACAAAGAAACTCAGTCATTTCATGTGCCAAGAGAAATAAGCAGTAGCAACAACATTTTAAAACCCCAATTTATGGGGAAAAGAAGAAAATGATTAGTCTCAGCCAAGAAAAATAATAGCTCTGCATATCTTTGGCTATTGGATTTTTGCATTCTGAAATACATGACTGTGGTCTGTGATTCCCAAGTCCTTTCATGAGTGTGAAAATTGACCTTCATAAACTTCTCACTAAGCCACTTTTCTCCTACCAAAATGTGGATGAGCTATTTACTATCCTGACTCAGCTGGGGCACTCCGTAGCATCAAGGTGTCATTGTTTACTGGGAGAATCTTAAAGCTCTCTGACAGCTCAGCAGGTCTTTTCCTTATTGAAAATAGGCCCTTCCTCTGGATTCTTAGGAGGGAAAAGGAGAGAAGGGAGTGAATCATTTGTCTGGACTTTTAAGGTAATCATAACAGAGGAAAACCTGGGAATAAAATGAGAGCCCCAAAGGGCATGATTCAACTTTGTCTGAAGAGTTTGACTTCAGTTATTAATATAATTCTAAAAGACTCAGCAAATGTGATTAAATATGAACAAGTGTCAATGCTGGATGGTGGAGACATTGATGTTTTATAAATTATTATTCTTTTTATTTTTATAAATACTTAATATTAAACAAAAATTAGTTAAAAGTAAAAGGTTTGCATGGTGTAAAGCTTAACAACAAATGGTTGCGGTATTGTGATACCAACAAAAATCATGAAGTTTAAAAGAGAAATGTACAGAATTGCCTGATCTGTTATTGCACACTTGATCTTAGCCAAAAGGCGAGAAGCGATGATCTGTTATTCCAATGAGCTTCAACTCCAGATATAAATTGTCATTACGTGGGGGGGAAGTTTTTAAAACTACTACTCCAGTTCAGAGTTCAGCTTGGACCAAGTAAATGTGAGAATCAGTGAAGATAGGCCCCAGGCATCCGTATTTTTAAAAGCTTCTCTGAAGGTTCTAAATGTGTAACCAGCATTGAAAGCAGCTCATTATCTCTTGGGACATTATTCTCTATTAACCTGGGATGAGATTGGGAAGAGTGTGACAACAAAAAAAGCACTAGAGTACCAGGAAATTCAAGTTCTAGACCCAATTTTATTCCAAGCTGCATAATCTTAACCAATTCATTTAATCTCTTTGGAATCCATTTCCCTTTTCTGGACCATGAAAATCCTATACTAGATCAATTAAAAGGTTTGTTTCTTTTCCAAAATTCTCTTAATTCAGTATAAAAAGAAGAAAACAGTTAATATTGATGTATTCTTTGGAACTATTTTCTACAACAGTATTTTCAATAGAATAATTGAATATGTGACCCCCATTGCAGCTAATTTGTATTTGTCTTTTTTAGTATATGAAAGATCCCTACACATGGCTAACTCTGGAAGATCCTTTCAAGCCACTTTTGGAAGAGGGGATTCCATCTTTTCATTATCATGAATCACTGGATGCATTCAGCTGTGAATAAAGGTACCTAACTGTGCTTAATGGAATTGCTTGCCTTCTATTAAATACAGACAGACCTAGCATTTTCAAATGGCAAAAGTAAAGGGATACTCTGCAGAATGGTTGATGCAGAGCTAGAGGGGCCCTGGGAATTATACCTAGACAACGGAGATGAGGGAAACGATAAGCAGTCAGGCTAACAGCACGGCCCAAAGTGGATGTTAGATAACCAGGCTACTATGCAACCCAAATGGGATAACATTCATTCCTTCAATTCTGGCAAAAACCAAGTAAGGCTCCTGTCCTGCAAGGCTTAAAGAACTTGTCAGAGTATCGTGAACAGGATTTGGACATAACGAAACAAGAACTCGAATGTATGACCCAGGTTACACAGTAGAACTCAAGAACAAGGCAGAAAGCAACCCAGGGACACGCCCAGCATCCCAGCAGTAGAGCAGGGCTAGCAGTAGGATGACTAGTTGCTGATTCACCTCACTGTAGACTAGGGACCATGAACTTACTAAGTGCTAAGATTGGGACTGAGCTGACAATTTTGGTTGAGAGGTCTGTCTGTCCTGTAAAGGTGGGAAAATAGAGGGGCAGTCAAACAACCAGGCTTTTACCAAAGCAACTTAGAATTAACTTTGGTGAGCTTTCCTATTTTTAGGGGCAAAAAAAGAGAAAATCTAGCAAAAGTAGTCATATTTTATGCTAGAAGAGCACCATTAGTAGATGTTGGGAAAAGCTAGACATGCTCTGAGAACATGAAAAAAAGCCAAAGGATTAAAAAGAGGAAAAGACATGGAAAACCCCTGGAAGAGAGTTAAAACTAGAGGGAAAGGACCAAGAGCAAGAGAGAGGGTGACCAGCGAATCCCACCCATACAACTTATAGCCCCTGAAAGAACAGTCTCTCCCCTTCACAATTTATCCCTCTGGCTTCTACTTTAATACTTTTGTTTCTACCTTCCCCACTGAATGGACAAAGCATGATCTCTTTAAGGTGGATCCATGGGAACTTTCTTCTTTGTTGTGCTTTCCCCAGTGCCAGTCAGTACTGCTGGATCAGTTCAGTTCAGTTCAGTTCAGTTCAGTCGCTCGGTCGTGTCCGACTCTTTGCGATCCCATGAATCGCAGCACGCCAGGTTCAACTCCCGGAGTTTACTCAAACTCATGTCCATCAAGTCGGTGATGCCATCCAGCCATCTCATCGTCTGTCATCCCCTTCTCCTCCTGCCCCCAATCCCTCCCAGCATCAGGTCTTTTCCAATGAGTCAACTCTTCGCATGAGGTGGCCAAAGTACTGGAGTTTCAGCTTCAGCATCAGTCCTTCCAATGAACACTCAGGACTGATCTCCTTTAGGATGGACTGATTGGATCTCCTTGCAGTCCAAGAGACTCTCAAGAGTCTTCTCCAACACCACATATGCAGATGACACCACCCTTATGGCAGAAAGTGAAGAGGAACTAAAAAGCCTCTTGATGAAAGTGAAAGAGGAGAGTGAAAAAGTTGGCTTAAAGCTCAACATTCAGAAAACTAAGATCATGGCATCTGGTCTCATCACTTCATGGGAAACAGATGGGGAAACAGTGGAAACAGTACTGCTGGTAACATGTGCCTAAAACCAGCTTCCACTCTTTCAGGCCAATTTCCCTTCTTCTTCAATCCTCCTTCTTTCCCTCCAGACAGTTTTAACCCCCTTGTCTATTTGGCCGCTGCAGGACCTCATACATCCCGTAGGCTTCACCTAGCTCCAGTGCTCCTGGGAAGTCTGGCTCTTCTTTACAGCCCTGACAGTGGTCCCCTCTCCATCACCTTGGAAGATATCTCTGCCCCAGAGAACAAACTGAACTTTGTGGAAAAATTATTGTAACAGTGCCTGCAATACAAACTACACATAATAAGGACACTTCTTTTGAACTACCATTTCAAAACAACCTTCCATATGCACTTGAAAACTGTATGTATTCTGCTGCTTTTGGATGGAATGTTCTCTGTATAAATTAAGTCCATTTGATCCATGTGTTATTTAAGACCTCTGTTTCCTTATTGATTTTCTGTCTGGAGGATCTGTCCCATTGATGTAAATGGGGTGTTAAAGTCCCCTACTATAAATGTGTTACTGTTGATTTCTCCTTTTAAGTCTGTTAATATTTGCCTTATGTATTGAAGAGATGTTAGGTTGGATCCGTGTATATTTACAATTGTTATATCTTCTTGGATTGCTCTTTTGGTTCTTATGTAGTGCCCTTTTTGTCTCTTCTAACAGTCTATATCTTAAAGTCTATAGTGTATGATATAAGTATTGCTACCTTGGCTTTCTTATGATTTCCATTTGCATGGAATGTCTTTTTCCTTCTCCTCACTCTCAGTCTGTATGTGTCTCTAGATTTGAATTGAGTATCTTGTAGGCAGCATATATATGGACTTTGTTTTTGTATCCATTCAGCCACTCTGTGTCTTCCAATTGGAGCATTTAATCTGTTTACATTTAAGGTAACTATTGATATGTATGTTCTTATTGTCATTTTGTTAATTCTTTTGGATTTGCCTTGCAGGTCTTTTTTTCCATTTCTTCTTTTGTTCTCTTGTGATCTGATTACTATCTTTAGTGTCATGTTTAGACTCCTTTTTTTGTTTATTATGTATATCTATCGCAGATTTTTGGTTTGTGGTTACCATGAGGTTTTTGTATAATAGTCTGTGTATACATGACTGTTTTAAGTTGCTGATCTCTTCATTTCAAATGCATTTTTTTAAAAACCCTGAATTTGTACTCTCCTTCCCTCATAATTACTGCTTTTGATGTTATCTTTTACATCTAATTGTTCTGTGTATCCCTTACTGCTTATTGTAGATATAGATGATTTTACCACCTTTTTCCTAACCCTCCCTACTGGCTTTATTTGCGGTTGATTCCTACTTTTACTGTCTGTTTGCCTTTACTGATGAGAGTTTTCATTTCATAATTTCTTATTTCTAGTAATGGCTTTTTCTTTTTTACCTAGAGGAGTCCCCTTAACATTGGTTGTAAAGCTGGTTTGGTGGTGCTAAGCTCTTTTAGCTTTTGCTTGTCTGTAAGTCTTTTTTTTAATTGGAATATAATTGCTTTTCAACACCGTGTTAGTTTGTACTGTGCAATGAAGCAAATTAGCTATGTGTATACCTATATCCCCTCCCTTTTGGACCTTCCACCTACTACCTCCCGTTCCGCCCATTTAGGTCATCACAGAATACCCAGCTGAGCTCCCTATGCTATTCAGAAGGTTCCCACTAGCTATCTGTTTTACACATGGTAGTATATATATGTCAGTCCTAACCTCCCAATTCATCCTACCCTCCCTTCCTCCCCTCACCCCCATGTCCATATGTCCATTCTCTACGTATGCAACTCTCTTCCTGCCCTGGATTTCTCCACTAAGTCTGAACAAAAGACTTGCTGGATAGAGTATTCTTGGTTGTAGGTTTTTCCCTTTCATTATTTTAAATATATTGTGACACTCCCTTCTGGCCTGCAGTTTCTGCTGAAAAGTCAGCTATAGCCTTATACCATCTGTTCCGTTGTATGTGATTTGTTGCTTTTCCTTTGCTGCTTTTCCTATTCTTTCTTTAATTTTAAATTTTGTATGCAAACACAAAAGACATCAAATAGTTAAAACAACCTTGACAAAGAACAGCAAGCTGCAGGAATCACACTCCCTGACTTCAGACCATATTGCAAAGCTACAGTAATCAAGATGGTATGGTACTGGCACAAAAACTGACATACAGACCAATGGGACAGTATAGAGAGCCAAGAAACAAACCCACATGCCTATGGCCAATTAATCTATGACAAAGAAGGCAAGAATATATAATGAAGAAAAGACAGGGTTTTAAAAAGTGGTACTGAAAATAAATAAATAAAAAATAAAAAGTGGTACTAAAAAGAAACTGGACAGCTACATGTAGAAGAATGAAATTAGAACCTTCTTTAACACCATACACAAAAATAAACTCAAAATGGATTAAAGACCTAAATGTAAAACCAGATACTATAAAACTCCTTGAGAAAAACTTAGGTAGAACACTATGACATAAATTGCAACACTATTTTTTTTGGATTTACCTGCTAAAGAAAATAGAAGCAAAAATAAACAAAAATAGAACCTAGTTAAACTTACAAGCTTTCAAACAGCAAAGAAAATCATCAACAAAATGAAAAGACCAGCTACTTATTAGGAGAAGATATTTGTGAATGATAAGACTGATAAGGCATTAATATCCATCGTACATAAACAGATCATATAATTCAACTTCAAAAAAGAAAAACAATTAAAAACCAGCAGAAGAACCAAACAGACATTTTTCAAAGACAAAATGCAGGCAGCCAACAGGTACATGAAAAGGTGTTTAGCATCGCTAATTATCAGGGAAATGCAAATCAAAACCACAATGAGATATCACCGCACACCTGTTAGAATGCTATCATCCAAAAGAATACAAATAACAAATGTTGGCAAGGTTGTGGAAAAAAGGGAACCCTCCTACACTGTTGGTGAGAATGTAAATTGGTGAGCTACTGTTGAAAACAATGTAAAGTATTCTCAAAAAACTAAAAATAAAACTACCATATGATCCAGTAATTCCAATCCTGAGTAAACAAAAATACTAATTCAAAAAGATACATGTGCCTTAATGTTCATAACTGCATTGCTTAAAATATCCAAGATATGGAAAAAACCAAAATGTCCATCAATAGATGAATGGATGAAGATGAATGGAATACTATTTAGTCAATTAAAAAGAATGAAATTTTGCCATCTGTAGCCACATGGATACTTTGGTGGGCATTATGCTAAGTGAGATAAATCAGACAGAGAAAGGCAAATACTGTAAGGTAGCACTTATAAGTGGAATCTTAAAAATATTGACTGTAACAAAAAAGAAGCAGACTCATAGATTCAGAGAACAAATAGTGGTTACCAGTGGAGAGATGCAGAGGGGGAATATATAGAGGTGGGGGAATGGGAAGTATGAACTATTAGGTATATGATAGGCTCAAGGATATATAGCAAACATAGGGAATATAGCCAATATTTTGTAGGACCAGTAACTTAAACAGAAAATAACCTTTAAAAAGCATATAATTTTATATAAAATTTTTAAAAATTGGAAATACAAAATTTTTTAATCTACCAGTTGTTTTGCATTTACATCATTTAATTACGTAGGACAAATTTTACAGTACTGTTTTTTGCACTGGTAAGGATTAGAACACTCTGGCTTAGAGGAAAACACATGTGGTTTTCAACAGTTTAAGATTTATTAGAGAAACACTGCTTAGGCACCCAGAGAAGGGTGAAGAGAAGACAGAGCAAGGACTTGCAGGCTGCAATCACCCTAGGTCTCTCCTCATCTATCAGTATGTGGATGTAGGTGTGGAATTGGTGGGGGTGGAGGTGGATGGTCCTTCCATGACCCTTGGCCTTTATAATAGCTTATATAGCCCTTGTCTTTGTTCCAACATCTTAGATGTCCCACTAACTCTTTAGTTAAGCTCAGAAACAACTATGTTAAGGTAAGAAAGATCATAAAATTTCAACATTTTTGTTATTTATATAAATTGTATGTTATTTAATGAGCTTGAGTAATATGGATGAGTGTGTGTGTTTGTTGCCTCATGGTAGTCAGAGCACATTTAAATTTTTTATATTAGCTCTTATGAGAATATATCCAACTGTGTAAGTCTCTCACTATACACTATATTTTTCTGGTATGTAAACTTGACGTATGACAGAGACCTTCTTCACCCTGAATAATGCTGCTGTCCCCATTTTGCCATCTGGGAGCAAGCCATTCTTCCTTGAGGGAATACTGAAAATTTTCTCAAGTTCAGGTGGCAAATCCTTTGCTGACCATTTCTTTGTAGAGTTAAGCATGATAATCTTTAAGCCTAACTCCTTTCCCCCTTTAGAAAAGAGGAGTTCCCTCTTGTGGAAGAAGAGCAGCATTCCTTCCTTAATGAATTTAATCAGCATTCCCAAAAGGGATGGATATTTTCATTCTGCACCTCTACAGAGCTTCACCTCTTGAACTTTATCAAATTGGCATTGGTTGGAGAGGTCCGTGGATGCTTCATTTTAGAAAAAGTGAAAAAGACAAAGAAAAAATTGAACTAAAATTGAACTTAAATCCAGTTTTTAAGTTCACTAATGCTAAAAGCTTTCTAGCATTCCACAAAATGTACCAGGCATAAAGAAAAAGTTTGAAACATCTAAAGGAAAATGTTTATGAGTATATGTAGGTAGGAGGTAGATAGTTCAAAAAACAAATGAAAAACAGAAAAAGGCAAGGTTTTCCACCGTCAGTAAAAACAATGAACAACTTGAAAGAAAAATACGATCAATGGGTGGTTCAAAGAAGATGAAATACAAATAGCTAAAAATATGTAAAAGAAGCTTAATTTCACACATAGTTAAATATATGCAAGTCAAAACAGTGGGATTATTTTATTTTCTCAATTATATAATGAAAGGTTATAAATGCATAGAACTTTAATGAAAGTCATACATGTCTGATGCTTTGCAGGACAGGTTTTTTTCATTGATTGTTGATGAACATATAAAATAGTGAAACATTTTGAGAGAACAGTTTGGCAATATCTATCAAAATTCTAAATATACATGCTTTTGACTCAACAAATGCAATGGATATAGTCTCCTGAATAAACAGATGAATGTGTACCAAAATTCTAAAAAAAAATTAATTGTACCAAGAAATTATGATACCTCTCTACAGCAGAATATTGAGCAGCTGTTAAAAGAGGGTAATTAGATTTATATATGTTATTTCAAAAAATTCCCCTAAGATCAAAGCACAAGAAATATGTAGTCTGTAATCACTAGACAGCATATTCAAAAGAAGAGATACTACTTTGGCAACAAAAGTCTGTATAGTCAAAGCTATGGTTTTTCCAATAAGATGGATGCATAAGTTGGACCATAAAGAAAGCTGAGCGCTGAAGAACTGATGCTTTTGAACTGTGGTACTGGAGAAGACTCTTGAGAGTCTCTTGGACTGCAAAGAGATCAAACCAGTCAATCCTAAAGGAAATCAATCCTGAATATTCATTGGAAGGACTGATGCTGAAACTGTAGTTCCAGTGTTTCAGCCACCTGATGCAAAGAGCCGATTCATTAGAAAAGACCATGATGCTGTGAAAGATTGAAGGCAGGAGGAGAAGGGGATGACAGAGAGCAAGATGGTTGTATGGCATCACCAACTCAATGGACATGAGTTTGAGCAAACTCTGGGAGTTGGTGAAGGACAGGGAAGCCTGGCGTGCTGCAGTCTGTGGGGTCCCAAAGAGTCAGACACAACTGAGTGACTGAACAACAACAATCTCATTTGTACAAGCAAAGAAAAGAACAGGTATGGAGAAAAATACAGTTATATCCATAGATACAGTTGTATATCGGAGAAGGCAATGGCACCCCTCTCCAGTACTCTTGCCTGGAAAATCCCATGGACAGAGGAGCCTGGTAGGCTGCAGACGGGGTCGCTAAGAGTCAGACGCAACTGAGAGACTTCACTTTCACTTTTCATTATCATGCATTGGAAAAGGAAATGGCAACCCATTCCAGTGTTCTTGCCTGGAGAATCCCAGGGACGGGGGAGCCTGGTGGGCTGCCATCTATGGCGTCACACAGAGTTGGACATGACTGAAGTGACTTAGCAGCAGCATAGTTGTATATATTCACTAGCATTTGCATAAACCTTTTCTGGAAGTTCAGGCAAGAAATAGTTAAGAGAGTTACAAGGCTCCTTTCACTTGTGCCGCTGTGTTTTCATTTCACGTTTGGCAAGCTTTGAGTAGAAGAAGGCTTTCCTTGGCTTTTCCGTAAGTTAGTCTTTCCATGAGTGCAGAGATGGGTGGCCAAAAAGTCTCATCATACTTTGTACGTCCTGTTCTTTGCCTAAAGAGAAACAACTGTAGTGTTACTTGAGTTGTCTTTATGATGGTTCCTTTGTGAAACTCATTTCCACTGTGATCAACTCTTCACAGGCCACATACCTGATAAGTCACTTCAGTTGTGACCATTTCTTTGCAACCCTATAGACTGTAGCCCACCAGGCTCCTCTGTTCATGGGATTCTCCAGACAAGAATACTGTAGTACATTGTAATGCCCTCCTCCACGGGATCTTCCCAAGCCAGGATAGAATCCATTTCTCTTTCATGTCCTGCATTGGTATGCCAGTTCTTTACCACTAGCACTACCTGGGAAACCCTTACAGGCCATGAAGACTCCATATATCAGTGTTGTTCATTAGACCTCAGATGTTACAGAAGCTACTGTCATGGTCGGGTAGGAAGTCTTCTCCACCAACTTAGAACATGATAGCCAGAAGAGGTAGTGAGTGACATTACCGGGGGCATATGCTTGTCAGGTCTGCATAAAGGCACAGAAACATAAGGAAGGTCCCTAACTAGATGTAATTACTCTCTACATAAATAATTTTGAAATTCCAGACTCTGAGAATAGGGGCTAAATAGGCCAGAGAAGCTTCATTTCATGAGAATGTTGAAGTTTCCTCTACAAATATGTATTAGTATTTCCTTTGTCCTAGCTGGTTGTTCAATTTTCAATCATTGATCTTCTCCCCCATTCTATTTCCCTCATCCCACAATTCCACCTGACTTATTTCTTTTAGGAAGAATACTCTTTCTTTGTGTACATGAGTGGATATAGACTCACTGGGGTATGAATGAATTTAATGAATTTCCAAATACAGAACTTTATGCAGTTGCTATATTCATTTTCTTTAAACAGTAGGTTTGTATCATGTTATATCATTTTCGACTCTGCATGTTAAGTCATTTCAATCACGCCCAACTCTTTGTGACCCTGTGGACTATAGCCTGCCAGGCTCCTCTGTCCATGGGATTTCCCAGGCAAGAATATTGGAGTGGGTTGCCATTTCCTTCTCCAGGGGATCTTCCCAACCCAGGGATCAAACCCACATCTCTTACATCTCCTGCATTGGCAGGCAGGTTTTTTTTTAACCACTAGCGCCAACTGGGAAGTCCTTTTCAACCCCAGACTCTATTAATTTCCCATTCAGTGGTGTGGGAAAATAATAGCAATTGTTTTATGCATTTTAATTTATGCCCTGTAAAAACACTAATAGATAAAGAATTCTCCAAACTGGAATGGTGATGACTGAACTGGATTTTTTAAAGAGGGTTGTTTTCCAAAGAGTTTTCAGAGAAACATTCTTAAAAGGACTGAGGATTTTGCACAGCATTAATTTCATTGCACAAGTCTATTTTGGGTACACACTGTCAACCGATCCTAGTGGCTAGTTTATTTCAAATGCACAGTTCACATACTTCACATACTGGGATATAATGCCAAGAGAAATCATAACCAAGTCCATGACCTCAAGTCTTGGTCTACAGAACATGAAAATCAAAGAATGCATAATCTAGATAAATGGTACTGATGAACCTATTTGCAGGGCAGGAGTAGAGACACAGGCATAGAGAACAGACTTGTGAACACAGCAGGGGAAGGAGAGGGTGGGATGAATTGAGTGAATAACACTGAAACATACATATTACCACATGTAAAATAGCTTGTGGGAATTTGCTCTATAGCATAGGGAGCTCAACCCAGCGTACAGGGGTAGGATGGGATGGTGGTAGGAGGCAGGTTCAAGAGGGAGGAAACACATCTATACTTATGACTGATTCACGTTGTTGTATGGCAGATATCAACACATTATAAGCAATAATCCTCCAATTTAAAATAATTTCTAAACAGATCACCAGCCCAGGTTGGATGCATGAGACAAGTGCTCAGGGCTGGTGCACTGGGAAGACCCAGAGGGATGGGATGGGGAGGGAGGCAGGAGGGGGAATCGGGATGGGGAACACATGTAAATCCATGGCTGATTCATGTCAATGTATGGCAAAAACCACTACAAAATTGTAAAGTAATTAGCCTCCAACTAATAAAAATAAATGGAAAAAATAAAAATAAAATAAAATAATTTCTAAAAATATAAGAATCCAGATTCAGCCTAGGAGAGTTGACACACTATTCTAGAAGGCTGGAGTCCTGGCTTGAGGCTCAGACTCTCTTCTACCTATCAGTAAGACCTAGCACAGACTACTTAAACACCCAGCCTCATCTGGACAATAAGTGAAACAGGTTTGAGGATCTTGGAGGTCTCTCCTAGCCTTCCAGTCTTATGAAGATGAGTAGAGAAAAAGTAAAAGTGAAGTTGCTCAGTCGTATCCAACTCTTGGCAACCACCTGGACTGTAGCCCACCAGGCTCCTCCATCCATGGGATTTTCCAGACAAGAGTACTGGAGTGGATTGCCATTTCCTCCTCCAGCAGACCTTCCCAACCCAGGGATGGAACCCGGGTCTCCCACATTGCAGGCAGACGCTTTCCCATCTGAGCCACCAGGGAAGCCCATGAGTAGAGATGTCCTTACTAAAACCACATTTTCCACTGCAACCTTTTGCTTCAAGAAACTATCATTCCCACCTCAGGAAGTTAAATTTGTTTCACCTGAAAGCTAATTTCAAGGCAAGAAGTTAGTTGTTGTGAACAAAGACAATATACCTCTTTCAAGCAGCCCCTAGCACAGCAAGATCTGTCTTGCTCACCCTCAGATGTGCAGAGACAGTATGACTCCTTCATTTCTATGGTTGGTTTTCCTCATGAATATACATCAATCTGGTTAGTGAAAAAACTCTTAGCTCAATCCAAACAACATGAATCTGTTTCAGTAATTGACCCATTTTCTAAAGGTAACTCTTCAGCCTTCCTCAGGTATAGCATTCATCCAGGTAGAAATTTGTTCCCATCCCTAAATCTCCCCAAGAGGCTTGCTGCAGATTTGGTTTCTGAGCTCCTCCCTTGAAGATGTGTGAGGTGTGATTGGTTCTGCTGGCATTTTAGATGACATGTTAGCACACACCACAGGATCCGTGATCATGTATGTGTGTGTATGTTAGGCACTCAGTCGTGTCTGACTCTTTGTGACCCCATGGACTGTAGCACACTAGTCTCCTCAATAATATATGACTTCTTTCAGCCATCCAGATTCTATCACCTGCTCCTCATTCTTCCTCTGATGGTTATATCTCTGAGAGTCAGCATTAGAGAAAGCTTAGAGATGAGTAATATCTAACCAGGAAGGAGAATACAACAAATGTTGAGTGGGATTAATTTCATCACAAAGAAAAACAATTGGTTTGTATATTCTATTTACATGTCTTTCTGTTTATCTGAGTATTTCCAAGAACCATCGTCTATTTTATTCGCACATAAGGGAAAATGTCCCATTTCCTGCTTCCTTCCAAATGGCTTTCTCCATGCTGATTCTGCTCTTAGGTCTCTTTTAGACCCAACCATTTGTTTCTTTGGACTGAACAAATCTTCCTGAACTTTTCCCCAAATCCTCTACTTCACGGCCTTATGCACTTGAATCACTCATCTAACCAGATCTAGAAAGTGCATAATTTATTTATTAAGCTACAGTTTAATTGTTCCCAGTTGTCCATATACTTTCTCCTTTGAAGAGGTAAACTGATTGCTTAAAATCAATCATTTTAGCAATTTTAGGTTTTTCTTCTCAAACTTGTCTTTTTGTTTTTAATTCCTTTTTTATTCTGGATTAAAAATTGTTTTACCACCATTTTCCCCAACCATCACCAATGACTAAAAATATCCAATTTTTTTTCTTTCTGTCCATTTTTTTTAGCAGTCTTCAAAGAATTTTCTGTGTTCAATTCTCTTCTGTGCAGCCCTCCCCAGCTCCCCCATCATTTGCACTTAGCAAACAAGACAATCGTTCTGTAATGATTTGTTTCTCTCTCAGATCTTTACACAACTCTCCTTTCTTTCCCCAATGTGTTATGCACATACTATTTTTGTTAAGTCCCACATTCTTCTTTTTTTTTCAGAAGGCCTGCGGTTCTTTGAGCTTTAATTATGGTGTCTCAAAAGATTCTTCAGCTGCTTTCATGCTCATGAATTTTATACTTCCTCTTATTGCACCTTATTCACCAGATTTCTTAATTCCCCAAAATTTACTTTCTTGAAATCTGATACTTTTGTATAGCCGCATTGTTCGAAACTTACATCTCATTATTCCCAATATGAGTCATCTGTGGACGTGGAAACCCTTTTGCCTGCCCAACTGCTGTCTTTAAATTACAATGTTTTACTTCTTCTTTCACGCCACTGCAAAAAGATACCTGTATTAGTTTTTCTCTCCAATAATTTCTATTATCACTAATTCTCTCCAGAATCTCTAAAGATAATCAAAATTCTAACATATCATTAAATCAAAATCTTTTATTTATGACCACAATGCTACAATAATCCTCTGCCTTCCATTTATCTCTCAATCCAGTCAACACCTTTGTTAGGATCAAGCCAGAATTACCTACCACTGTGTCAGATTTTGTTTCTAATCATCAGTAATCAATTTCGTAAGGAGAGGCATCTAGTCCAGAAAGAAGGAAATATTGTCTATGAGCCAAAAATCTGAATCAATTGAAAAGAATTACAAAGAAAGCTAGAGTTCCAGAGAAGTTGGAAATATACATATTAAAAGTACAAGCATCTACCTTTTTCAAAGCAAGTGACAGATAAATATAGAATTTGAACATGGAAGAATGAAAGTTAAAACCACTTCCTGGAACCAAAGTAGTTTCTGGAATTCTTTTGGCTTGAATGTAAGGTTATTATCATAAGAGTCGTCATGTACTGCAACCCTGTACCGACTTCAAAGTGAAGTATCAACAAAGACGATCACTCTTCAACATGAGAAAGAATATCTTGATGGAGGCGAGGCAAATAACATATGAATTCTGGTTGGTTTGAGTAGAAAGAGAACCCATAATTGAGGAAAAGGGTTTAACCAAAAGGATTTGAGCCCATTTGATTAAAAGTATTTTTAAAAGTCTCACATAAGCATCCCTGGATATTAGAGTTCTGAGGTTTATCCATCACTAGTCATTTTCCAATTAACTGCACATCCTAATACCCCCTGATCCTAGTTCAATGGCTTCAGTGACTGATAATTTTGTGTCTTTTCAGAACAGATACTTAAAACTGAAGCCTTAGGATTGTGATTACAATCATTCTGTGGGTTTGGGTTTGCAATCCTGATTATTCAGAGAGTGTTTATTTCTTCTGGGTCACCGTTTTAGCATCAGGTAGCTTCCAGCAGGTAAACTGGGTGCATCTCTGTAGATGTACTGGTGGGAATTTTTCTCAAATAAGGAAAATTCAGTATTACAATAGTTCAGTTAATTTCTTTAACAAAAGTTATAACCACACATGTGAAGTAATTATTAACTGTGACATTTGCATCCATGTGTTTAAAATATGATACACATGATTTTAGCAATAAAAATGAAGAAACTTCAAAAATACAGCATGGATAAATCTTAAGAAATAATGTCGAACCAAACAAACACAAAATGAGGAAAATTCTATTTAAAATGGAGTAGGAAATGTATATATTACAAAAATTATTATATATATATATATAAAAGGAATTATCCCTGATTAGAGAAAACTAAAGAGATATGACAACTGAACGCAACCATTGACCCTAAACTACGTCCTACACTAAAGAGAAACTTTCACTGGAAGGGGAAAATTGCTATAAAGGATTATTTAATAAAGCTGTATTATGGCCAGTAGATTGTATTGTATGAATATAAATTTATAAACTAATCACTGTATTATTCTCCAAGCAAGAATACTGGAGTGGGTTGCTATTTCCTCCTCCAGGGGATCTTCCTGACCCAGGGATTAAACCCATGTCTCCTGCATCTCTTATATTGGCAGGTGGATTCTTTACCACTGAGCCAGCTGGGAAGCCCAATTCCATTTATATAAACTTGCAAACCAAGAGAAATTAAACTGTGTTCTTTAAACCTGCATAATTAGATGTAAAATTATAAAGAAAAGCAAGGAAATTAATCGCGATTCCAGTCATTCTGTGGGTTTGGGTTTGCAACTCTGATTATTCAGAGCGTTTATTTCTTCTGGGTCACCATTTTGGCATCAGGTAGCTCCCACCAGGTAAACTTGGTAAAACTCTGCAGCTGTATGGTAGCTGTAGGTATGGGGGCAGCATAATCCCAAAATGCTGCTGCTGCTGCTGCTAAATCGCTTCAGTCGTGTCTGACTCTGTGCGACCCCATAGACAGCAGCCCACCAGGCTCCACCGTCCCTGGGATTCTCCAGGCAAGAACACTGGAGTGGGTTGCCATTTCCTTCTCCAATGCATGAAAGTGAAACGTGAAAGTGAAGTCTCTCAGTTGTGTCCGACTCTTCGAGACCCCATGGACTGCAGCCTACCAGGCTCCTCCATCCATGGGATTTTCCAGGCAAGAGTACTGGAGTGGGCTGCCATCGCCTTCTCCGATGCACTTTCAGAGCCACACCCATCATACAGACACACTCAGTAACTGGTAAAAGCTCAAGGAGCCCACAGGTCTGAATTTTTTCCTTTAAAACAAAGTTCTAGCCTCCTAGAAATCTGATCTAATGAGGTAAAAGAGGGAAAAAAAACATAAGAAGTCAACAAGGGCCACTGGTTAACTAAATTACAGGACATCCATAGGGCAGATGGAGTGGTCCTGGAAAGCTGAAGTTTTATAAACAACCAAGCACAACGATAAGTGAAAAACGAAAAGGCAAGATGTAAAACAGTATCTGCAGCATGGTTCTACTTACGTCAACATATATTTGACTGAAAAAGTTTACAAAAACCCATCAAAAAGCAACCAGCACTTGCCTGTGAGCTGCAGGGTTACAATGATTTTACTTCCACAATAGGGTAGTGATTATCTCCAGCAGGGAGGGAGGATCTTACTTAAGGCAGGGACTCCCTGGGGACTTTGGAGTGCTAGAACATTCTATCTTGTATCCTGGATAAAGATTGTGTGAAGATTGTGCTCTATAATTATTAAACAGAATATCTACATTTTATGAACTTCTCTATACATGTTTTCTAAAGGAAGGAAGGAAGAGAAAGATGGAGGGGAGGAAAGAGAGGAGAAGGAGGCAGGAGAAAGATGCCAAGATACAATTTGTTACCTGACTTTATACTCTTATTGATGAGTGATTTGCACTACTCTAGTCATCCTTGTTAAAATAAGGAGAAAATTGCTACTTAATCTTATTTTAGAGCAGAAGACCACTATTGCTTCCAGGTTTCTGATTTAGCACAATTCTGAGCTTTAGAGTTGTCAAATATCCAGGCATAATTTGATGTAATCCATGTAACTACAGAAACGGGTAATTAACAGAAGCAAGATCTGTATGGTCCAGCTGCAGATTTGGAGAACACCCAGGGCAACAGGTAGACAATGGCATCAAAAAGGATAAGAGAAGAAGCCAACAATAACCAATGTCAGCCTTCCTACATCTTAAACTCTTTAGATCCTCTTCCTGTGACATACGACTTAGCATGTAAGTGAAGGAGTGTTGTATGGTTGCATAGACTGGGAACCCAATCACGAAGCTGTGTAACCACCTCCCAGCTTTGGCTCCACCTCTGACTCCCACAGCTGCAGGCTCTGACTTGACGTTCATCAGTACCTGAAGTGAGTTGTCCTCTTTCCTGCATCCATTTCACAGGTGGTCCTGTTCTCACTCCTTGCCTAACCATTGTGCATCCTCCAGTTCTCAGATGAAATTTTACTTCTTGGAGAAACCTCTTCTAATTCCCCAATCTAAATCAAGTCTCCTTATAATACTCTCTCTTGGCATTCATCCTTTTCCTTCATAGCATTTATCATACCTTATAATTATATACTTATTTGTGAAACTATTTACTTTCCCACCAGCCTTGAGTTCCTGAGAGTAGTATACTATCTGTTTGATACCAGTGTTCCAGATATCAACACCAGATAACTGTTTTCCCAGTTACTAGCACAGTATCTGGAATACAGCACTCAAATCTTTTTGTTGACTCATGAGAGAATGAATGAATGAATGAATTTTTTGTCAACCAGCCTAAGAGTTTCTACTCTCTCTTCCAATAGGCAGACACATGACTGAAATATTGGTTAAATAATATCATCACATATAGAAAACAAACTAGTGGTTACCAGTGGGAGCAGTGAAGGGGAAGGGGCAAGAGAGGGATACGGAATTAAAACATAGTTCACTAATTATTCTGCCCTAAGAATCACTGAAGAACACACTTCTCCACCTCTTAAGTGCCATTATTAGAGGAAATAGCAAGGACAGTAACAAGATAACTAGTTTTTAGGCTCAGTAAAACCTGTGTTTTACTGAAAAAGTGAAAGTGAGAGCGTCAGTCGCTCAGTCATGTTTGGCTCTTTGACTCTCTGTGATCCCATGGATTGTAGCCCGCTAGGGTCCTCAGTCTATGGAATTCTCCAGGCAAGAATACTGTGGTGGGTAGCCATTCCCTCTTCCAGGAGATCTTCCAAATCCAGGGATTGAATACAGGCAAATTCTTTACTGTCTGAGCAACTAGGGAAGCCCATGGGTTTTACTGATGACGAAGTTAATTTTCACCTAACCTCCCAAGTTTAATTTCCTTACCATCAGTTGAGGCCACTGGAATTGATTTTTGGGGTCCATTATTTAACTATTAGGATGCTTTATAAGATCAATGACTTATTTAAAGGTTATTAAAATGTAAGATTTTTTTTTAAAAGCTATGACCAACCTAGGCAGCATATTAAAGCAGAGACATTACTTTGCCAACAAAGGTCCATCTAGACAAAGCTATGGTTTTTCTAGTAGTCATGGATGGATGTGAGAGTTGGATTATAAAGAAAGCTGAGCACCAAAGAACCGATGCTTTTGAACTATGGTGTTGGAGAAGACTCTTGAGAGTCCTTTGGACTGCAAGGAGGTCAAACCAGTCCATCCTAAAGGAAATCAGTCCTGAATATTCATTGGAAGGACTGATGCTGAAGCTGAAACTCCAATACTTTGGCCACCTGATGCGAAGAACTGACTCATTTTACAAGCCCTGATGCTGGGAAAGATTGAAGGCAGGAGGAGAAGGGGACGACCGAGGACGAGATGGTTGGATGGCATCACTGACTCAATGGACATGAGTTTGAGTAAACCCTGTGAGTTGGTGATGGACAGGGAGGCCTGGTGTGCTGCAGTCCATGGGGTCGCAAAGAGTAGGACACAACTGAGCGACTGAACTGAAAATGTAAAATTAAATATTCTAACCAAGAATTGGCTTTCCTTTTTAAAAAGATTAAAGTTAAGAGTCATTTCTTTGACATTTAGATATAGGAAAATCTCATACTATCCATAAGAAGTTTATGTTCACTCTTCAATATAAAAGAAGAATTCTTCAGAAAGTTTTCTCACAATTTTGCAGCTCTGGGGATACAGAACTTGCCACTGGGACAAACTAATACAGTGTAATTAACTCATAATTCAGGCATCATTTCCATGACATTGACATACAGAACATAGAGAAATTCGACTCTACGAAAAGAACATATAGAAGAAACTGGAAAACTGCTAAAAACTGTGTATTACCCGCTCTGCATATAGAACTAATTGAAGAAAGAGGTACAAAAAAACAAGTGAAGATTTATATTTTAATTTGTGCAAATGCATATAGAAACCATGAAATTAATCTGTTCTGTATTTGGGTGGTGCCAACTCCTTAAAATTTTAAGTAATATATGACCAACATTTCTCTAAACTATGCAAATACAGCAAGCTAGATTACAGTGTTCTGTTTACTGGCTAGTTTTGGAAACATTTCCTGTCTTAAGTTTAAAGCAATAATTATGTATTTTTCTTAAGATACAATCTACCCTGAAAGGAAGGGTGACATATTTGTTCTGGCCCTAAAAACATCTCCACATGCAGTCAAACCAAACAGTAGAGTGGTGGTTAAGGTGATATTCCACTTTTATTTGGGGTGGCTAGACTCTGCTTCCTTGAAGCGTACCCATTAGAGACCCTAGAAACCAGAATAGTTTGCACAGGAATGGTCCTCTTGGGCACCACAATAAAATCTTGAAAAGTGGTTTAGAAAAAACATCTAATTAAGGTTTTATACTTATCGATTTCAAAGTGGTACACTCCAAGCTTGATAAGAAACACTTAGCCAATGAGATGTGACTCAGAATCCACAATGAAAAAGAAAAAAAAAAAAAAACAATTCGCAAAGAAATGGTATGTATACAAGTGTTCTTCTTCCCCAGGTTGATCCACAGAGTTTTATCTGTTCTTCCCTCCCATCCACTCCACAGTCAATCTAAACCCCAGAACACAGGGGTTCAAATTCCATCACTCCTTAAAGAAACTGAGGCCCAGGATGTCTGCAAGTATAAAGCCTTGGTCCAAGTGTTGTCCTTCTGCAAATCTGATTCTTAACTAATATCCCTTTAATACTTGCTATCTGTAAAACATTGGGCTGGACTTGAAGCTTGAGGAATAGGCAAACATCTGTGTATGTGTGTTTGTGTGTGTGTGTATGTGTGTGTAGTTACTTCCTTGACCACTGCTGGTTCACAAACTTAATTTAAAACCTATTTTCATTGTAGCCAAATAAATAAATATTTTAAAATAAATAAAACCTTTTTTTAGAAGTAAAAGATATGTTATCTGATTTGAATCACTTGAGATGTTTGTAAGATTCAATGCAAAAGATCAAAAATGCAGATTAGAAAAATTATACTTGAAGAAGAAAAATCATAGTCTTTATAAAAGAATTCTAAAATACATTAGACTCTAGTTAAAGCACCCAGGTGGTAAAAAAAAAAAAAAAAATTGCCTGCCAACACAGAAGACGCAAGAGACAAGGGTTCTATCCCTGGGTTGGTAAGATCTCCTGGAAAGGAATTGGCAGCCTACTCCAATACTCTTGCCTGGAAAATTTCATGTACAGAGGAGCCTGGTAGGCTACAGTCCATGGAGTTGACAAAGAGTTGGACACGACTGAACATGCACACACACCCACACCCACACACACACACACACACACACATGGATTTCAAAGATTTAGATGCCTTGTGGGTCTAAGTATGTTCACCTAAGTAGACCGCCTCTGTAGGTCTATAGGGTGATTATAGGGTGATTGCCTCCAGCCATTTCACGGCCACCAACCTCATCTTGCAACTCCAATATTTTAAAGGAGGTTCCAAAGGCCCACTGTCCTTTAAAGAAGTAGTGTGCCTTGCTTTATTGAAAATGGAAAACCAACAAGACCTACTGGACAGCACGTGGAGGTCTGCTTAATGTTATGTGGCAGGCTGATGGAAGGGAGAGTTTGTATACGGAAGCCTGAGTCCCTTCGCTGCTCACCTGAAACTATCACGACATTGTTAATTGACTATACCCCAATATAAAATAAAAAGCTTACAGTTTGGAAAAACAAATAAATAGAAGTAAAAAAAGAAAAGCAGTGTGTCCAACAGCCAAGTATTGAGGTCAGCCCCACTGGAATTGCAGTTCTGGTTCCACACCTGACTCTCTGCATTACCATGGGAGCCTGCTTAATCTCACAATGTTTCAGTAAAGTGACCGGCATAGTAACCACTTTATTCATGAAGGGACACTGTAAAGACTGTTTTAAATTCTCAGAGCAAGTCTCCTTACTGAGCCAAATGAGGCATCTTCTGATTTCAGTCATCTCTTTTCTAAATATATGAACACATGGCCAGCTTATCAGCTAATAATAATAGCTTAATAAAAATAAGACTCTAATACATCAAGCAATAAACTAGGTATTTTTAAAGACATCACTGAATAAATCCTCAACCTTCATGTTAAAGTATGCATCATTATGACCCATTTTTTACATGTGAGGAATCTGAGATTCAAAGCTATAAGAGACTTTCCCAAGTCCAAGCAACTAATCAGAGTATAAACAAAATTCAAACCCAGGATTCAAACTATAGTGTTATTTCCACTAGGTCAGAATTATTAAGAGTTTCCAATAAAATTATAATTTACAAAGCACATCTATAAAAGTTCCAAAAGATAAAAATCACTGGGTTATCATGAAATTTATGATCGAAAATAATAAAATTAGTAGTATATTGGGCATAAGTGGCTAAGTCCACATATTATTGTATTTACAACATGCCAAAGAAAAAGCTGATTAAGTTTATCAAGTAAATTAGTTCAGTCAGGCAAATTCAAAACTTCTATTAAGAAAGTCAATCAATATGACAGAAAGCAACACAGTATTGTAATTATCCTTCAATCAAAAATAAAGAAAAAAAAATTTTAAAGTCAGCCAAATTGCTTATGCTTTTCATTGAATTTTTAATTTCCCTGTAAGTTACATGAGTGTTTAGAATACATTCACAAACATGGTCAGATCTTTTATGTTCTCTAAGGTCGTCACGTAATGGGGTACGTGGGGTCAGGGGAAGGTCTGAAGACTATTTTTCAGCATTTCAAAGAGTCTAACAAATATCAAATATGTCTACTAGATAAGGCAGAACAAGCTAACTAAATAACCACATTCTTAAGCTTTAGACCAAAATTACTTCAGCTCAATGCAGTAATACTCATGATCTCATCCTGATCAGAAAGACTGATTGGGAATTGCATATGTCTTTGGTTATAAAAAAGTTTCAAAAAGCATAATGATTACTTAATATCATAAAGGTATATGTGCCAAGATGTTTATGCTTATTACAGCATTATAGTTATAGTACTAAAAGGGTAGGGACTGGAAACTAGATGCTCAACAATAAAGGAATAACTATGTAAACTATAGTCTATTCATGAAACAGAATACTATCTAACTAAAAAAAAGGCCAGGCATCACTTCAAGATATGTTATAGACTAAAATATAGAAAAATATAGAATAAAATACACAGGTCACAGAACAGTATTTATTCCTTGCATACTAAGTGCCTTATGCTCTCACCTAGGTTAAGAAGATGTGGATAGAGATATGCATAATCTCTGTATACCCAGTGCACTAATAGAAATATGCAAATTTGCTTTAAAAATAAAGGAGAGAAGTAACCTGAACTAGTGGGCTTCCCTGCGGTTCAGTGGTAAAGAATCTGCCTGCCAATGCAGGAGACATGGGTTCAAACCCTAGGTTGGGAAGATCCCCTGGAGAAGGAACTGGCAACCCACTCCAGTACTCTTGCCTGGGAAATCCCATGGACAGAGGAGACTGGAGGGCTACAGTCCATGGGGTGGCAAAGAGCCAGGCATGACTTAGCAACTTATCAACAACAACCTAAACTGATAACAGCAGTAATTTCCAGGAAAGGAAGGAAAATGGGGACAGATAAATAGGGTCTTTCACTTTCTACTCTAAACTCTTTTTTTTTTTTTAATTTAATTGGAGGTTAATTGCTTTACAATGTTGTGGTGGTTTTTGAATCAGCCATGGGTGTACATGTGTTCCCCATCTGAACCCCCTCCCACCTCCCTCCCCATCCCATCCCTCAGGTTCATCCCAGTGCACCATCCCTGAGCGCCCTGTTTCATGCACCGAACCTGGACTGGCGATCTAATTCACATATGATAATACACATGTTTCAATGCTATTCTCTCAAATCATCTCACCCTTACCTTCTCCCACAGAGTCCAAAAGTCTATTCTTTACATCTGTGTCTCTTTTGCTGTCTCGCATATAGGGTCATCGTTACCATCTTTCTAAATTCCATGTATATGTGTTAATATACTGTATTGGTATTTTTCTTTCTGACTTACCTCACTCTATATAATAAGCTCCAGTTTCATCCACCTCATTAGAACTGATTCAAATGCATTCTTTTTAAAAGCTGAGTAATATTCCATTGCTTATACGTGCCACAGCTTTCTTACCCATTTACCTGCCAATGGGCATCTAGGTTTCTTCCATGTCCTGGCTATTGTAAACAGTGCTGCAGTGAACACTGGGGTGCACGTGTCTCTTTCATTTTTGGTTTCTTTGGTGTGTGTGCCCAGTAGTGGGATTGCTGGGTCATATGGTAGTTCTATTTCCAGTTTTTTAAGGAATCTCCACACTGTTCTCCATAGTGGCTGTACTAGTTTGCGTTCCCACCAACAGCGTAAGAGGGTTCCCTTTTCTCCGCATCCTCTCCAGGATTTATTGTTTGTAGCCTTTTTGATAGCAGCCATTCTGACCTGCGTGTAATAGTACCTCATTGTGGTTTTGATTTGCATTTCTTTGATAATGAGTGATGTTGAGCATCTTTTCTTGTGTTTGTTAGCCATCTGTATGTCTTCTTTGGAGAAATGTCTGGTTAGTTTTTTGGCCCATTTTTTTAATTGGGTCATTTATTTTTCTGTAATTGAGCTACATAGCTGCTTATATATTTCTGAGATTAATTCTTTGTCAGTTGCTTCATTTGCTATTATTTTCTCCCATTCTGAAGGCTGTCTTTTCACCTTACTTATAGTTTCCTTCATTGTGCAAAAGCTTTTAAGTTTAATTAGGTCCCACTTGTTTATTTTTGCTTTTATTTCCATTACACTGGGAGGTGGGTCGTAGAGGATCCTGCTGTGATTTATGTCAGAGAGTATTTTGCCTATATTTTCTACTCTAAACTCTTATATGACTTTAATTTGGACAAAGACCATCAATTGTGTAGTAATGTTTTAATTCGTTAATAAATGCAAGAGGGTCCTTTGGCTTGGTAAACGTTTCCAACCAGGGGCTCTGTATGGAAACAAAAAGAAAATGAGTTCCTAGTAATGGAAACTAAGTGACCGGCTGGTGTGGAAACACTCTTCAAGCACACATATGTAACACACGCATCCACTCCACCAGGGAGAGATCAGAAGGGAAGCATTTATGGAGAATGCTGTTTCTCATTGCCAGAAATCTATACCACGTGACAACTCTCCTCTACAACCTTAGCGGGTAGCTAAGCATCGTCAACAAGTTGGAGGGACAGCGCAGAGACCCTTCAGGAATGCTGGTACCTTCCTGAGACTGGTCCCGCTCCTCACTGGACACAGGTGTCCCTGAGAGGGAAGTCACCATGTAAGCTCATCTTGTGAGGGGCGGGACCATTGGCAAGACCAATGGCCTTGCCATTCCCACAATGCAAATAGGATTGGACCTGCTCCATCGGCAGTGGTACCAAACGGCTTGCGGTCTGCCCAGCTCCACCTCTGGCACGAGAGCTCCACCCATAACGATAGCCCTGCTGTGTGCCGGAAGTACCCATCCCCCACTCAAGGCTCTACTAGACAGTGAGAATCTCTCTGTAAAAAGTGATAGGCTTCACAAGGCCTTGTAAAAATGCACTTTTTAGGATATTCCAGTGCAACTATTTCAGAGTGAGCTCAAAGTAGGCATCAACCATATTAAGATTGATCGGGAGAAGAAAGGGGTCTTATCTGGACCTCTTCTCACAACTGTTCCACATTTCATCCAAGTCTCTTTTTTTCTCTTTTTCTCAAAAAAAAAACCAAAAAACAAAAACTTTTTATTTTATATTGGAGTATAACTCATCAACAATATTGTGATAGTGTCAGGTGGTCAGCAAAGAGACTCGGTCATACGTATACATGTATCCATTCTCCTCCAAACTCCCCTCCCATCAACCCAAGTCTTTTATTCCAAGTTTCTTAGTTTGTATGAGACCAGCCTAGCCACTGTGCACTCTCGGCCCAAGTTTTGCCAGGAACTAAACTATGGACGGAGGTTCGTGACATTGTACAGGAGACAGCGATCAAGACCATCCCCATGAAAAGAAATGCAAAAATGCAAAATGGTTGTCTGAGGAGACCTTACAAATAGCTGTGAAAAGAAGAGAAGCAAAAAACAAAGGAGAAAAGGAAAGATATTGCCATTTGAATGCAGAGTTCCAAAGAATAGCAAGGAGAGATAAGAAAGCCTTCCTCAGCGATCAATGCAAAGATATAGAGGAAAACAACAGAATGGGAAAGACTAGAGATCTCTTCAAGAAAATTTGAGATACCAAGGGAACACTTCACACAAAAATGGGCTCAATAAAGGACAGAAATGGTATGGACCTAACAGAAACAGAAGATATTAAGAAGAGGTGGCAAGAATACACAGAACTGTACAAAAAAGATCTTCATGACACAGATAATCACGATGGTGTGATCACTCACCTAGAGCCAGACATCCTGGAATGTGAAGTCAGGTGGGCCTTAGGAAGCATCGCTACGAACAAAGCTAGTGGAGGTGATGGAATTTCAGCTGAGCTATTTCAAATCCTGAAAGATGATGCTGTGAAAGTGCTGCACTCAATATGCCAGCAAATTTGGAAGACTCAGCAGTGGCCACAGGACTGGAAAAGGTCAGTTTTCATTCCAGTCCCTAAGAAAGGCAATCCCAAAGAATGCTCAAACTACCGCACAATTGCACTCATCTCACACACTAGTAAAGTAATGCTCAAAATTCTCCAAGCAAGTCTTCAGCAATACGTGAACCGTGAACTTCCAGATGTTCAAGCTGGGTTTAGGAAAGGCAGAGGAACCAAAGATCAACCTGCTAACATCTGCTGGATCATTGAAAAAGCAAGACAGTTCCAGAAAAACATCTATTTCTACTTTACTGACTATGCCAAAGCCTTTGACTGTGTGGATCACAATAAACTGTGGAAAATTCTGAGAGATGGGAATACCAGACCACCTGACCTGCCTCTTGAGAAATCTATATGCAGGTCAGGAAGCAACAGTTAGAACTGGACATGGAACAACAGACTGGTTCCAAATAGGAAAAGGAGTATGTCAAGGCTGTATATTGTCACCCTGCTTATTTAACTTATATGCAGAGTGCATCACGAGAAATGCTGGGCTGGAAGAAGCACAAGCTAGAATCAAGATTGCCGGGAGAAATATCAATAACCTCAGATATGCAGATGACACCACTCTTATGGCAGAAAGTGAAGAGGAACTAAAAAGCCTCTTGATGAAAGTGAAAGAGGAGAGTGAAAAAGTTGGCTTAAAGCTCAACATTCAGAAAACTAAGATCGTGGCATCTGGTCCCATCACTTCATGAGAAATAGATGGGGAAACAGTGGAAACAGTGTCAGACTTTATTTTTGGGATCTCCAAAATCACTGCAGTTGGTGATTGCAGCGATGAAATTAAAAGACGCTTACTCCTTGGAAGCAAGGTTATGACAAACCTAGCTAGCATATTAAAAAGCAGAGACATTGCATTGCCAACAAAGGTCCATCTAGTCAAGGCTATGGTTTTCCAGTGGTCATGTATGGATGTGAGAGTTGGACTGTGAAGAAAGCTGAGCACCAAAAAATTTATGTTTTTGAACTGTGGTGTTGGAGAAGACTCTTGAGAGTCCCTTGGACTGCAAGGAGATCCAACCAGTCCATCCTAAAGGAAATCAACACTGAATATTCATTTCAAGGACTGACGCTGAAGCTGAAGCTCCAAAACTTTGGCCACTTGATGCAAACAGCTGACTCACTGGAAAAGACCCTGATGCTGGGAAAGATTGAGGGCAGGAGAAGGGGGCAACAGAGGATGAGATGGTTGTATGGCATCACTAACTCAATGGACATGAGTTTGAGCATGTCTGGGAGATAGTGAAGGACAGGAAAGCCTGGCGTGTTGAAGTCCAGGGGGTCGCAAAGAGTCAGACACAACTTAGCGACTAAACACAACAACAAATAATGAAAGAGACTTTAAAAAGTTTTGAACAATAAAAAAATGAAGGCACACTCTCAGCAGCTTTTTCTTTTGAAACCAGTTAAATGAAATGATCAACAACAGGTTGTCCACTGAAAGCTGGTGGATTTCCGGACAGACAGTGGAGATCAGTGTAGCCCACAGCTGCCTGCCAGGCTCTCGGAGAAAGTGTCCATCCACAGTGGCTCTTTATTCTATGTCCCTGACCCCCGGGCCTTGGCTTCAGGGTCTCCCACCTTTTGTAGCCTCCAACAGGATGTTCTTCTCTTGAATATCCTTTCCTGTTTCCATCTGTCAGCTCCCTGAAGTCTCAGACTTGAGCACCCCCCTCACCAAACCCAAAGCCACCCAGCCCCACGATCCATTCGACTCTCCCTAGCTCTTCTCAGCAGACACTTCACTTCCTCTTTTCAGTGGACAACCCCAGCCCAGATGCTCAGTCTGAAAATCTGCATCACACTTCCCCAAAATGTTGATGATCTTGAGTCAAAAGACGTGGGTTTGCTTCAATTGCTCACTCATTGTTTGCTCTCTCTTGTATCTCTCCCAGTACTCTTGTACTGGGAGAGAAAGCCTCATGAAATCAGAGAGCTTGTCTTAGATCCTTCCACATCCTCGGTGCCTGGAGAGGTGCTGCCCAAAATTACAGCCTCAAGTTATAACACCTGAATAGCTGCTCTTCTGAATTGTTGTCATTGTTCAGTCACTCAGTCATGTCCAACTCTTTGCAACCCCATGGACTGCAGCACACCAGCCTTATTTGTCCTTCACCATCTCCCGGAGTTTGCTCAAACTCATGTCCATTGAGTCGGTGATGCCATCCAACCATCTCATCCTCTGTCGTCCCCTTCTCCTCCTGCCTCCTGCCTTTTCCAAAGGTCAGTGGAAAAGACCTTTCCCAGCATCAAGGTCTTTTCCAGTGAGTGAGCTCTTCACATCAGATGGCTAGAGTACTGGAGTTTCAGCTTCAGCATCTGTCCTTCCAGTGAATACCCAGGGTTGATTTCTTTAGGATTGACTGGTTTGATCTCCTTGCTATCCAAAGGATTTTCAGGAGTCTTCTCCAGCACCACAGTTCGAAAGCATCAGCTCTTTGGTGCTCAGCGTTTTTTATTGTCCAGCTTTCACATCTGTACATGACTAGTGAAAAAACCGTAGCTTTGACTATACAGACCTTTGTAGGAAAAGTAATGTCTCTGTTTTTTAATATGCTGTCTGGGTTGGTCATAGCTTTTTTTCTAAGGAGCAAGTGTCTTTTAATTTTAATGGCTGCAGTCACCATCCATGGTGATTCAATTTCTTCTGAACTGGGATGTATTGTACTCTTTGATTCTAAAGACTCTGTAGAAAGAAAAGAATATATCTCATGAATAATTTTTGTATTGATTACTTGTTGAAATGATAATATTTACCAACAAAAGGTAATATCTATAAGGTTAAATACGATATTACTTAATTTTACTTTTTTATTTTTTTAATATGACTAGAAGAGCTTAAATTACCTATGTGGCTTACATTCTATTTCTATAGAGCATTGTTGACCTCAGATTATGACTGGCACATTTTAGGTGGCCAATGCTTATTAAATACACACATGCATTCACACATATATAAAAACTGTGGCTTCTTGGGTCCAACATTTAAACTGGCTAAACCTCTTTTCATTTTCACTATTTGACATGGCAATAAAAATATCTATCTCACAGGACTTTTTATGAAGACTAAATGAAATAATGCTGCCCAAAGTTTAAAATACTACCTAAAGATATGTTCTTTGTATTTAAAGTACATTGAATGTTTGAAGAATGAGAAATACACTGTAATTGGATAATCCCCTAAGTATTAAGACAGCTCTATTATCAAAACATGTAAACACTGAGAACAACTACTCTGAAAGAGATAGGATTAATACTCTGAAACCACATTCATTATCAATCTTACAATCAGAATGCAGACTTCAACAGAAAATCAGGGGGTTGCCAAAATTATGGCCGAAAATAGATTTAACAGCTTAGTGAAAACATAGATCCTAATTATTTTGCATTCCAGATTTCAGCCCAAGTAGGGTGTTTCCCCTTTGGGTAATTAACTGTTCTGTTTGGTAGAGTACATTTTACATGTCAAGGAGAAAATGGCTTCAAACTGAAAAATAAGATGGAATAACAAATTGGGGGGGGGAGACAAATTAACTCAGAAAGAGACAAATCACAGTCATTTTGACCTAAGTATCTCTGAATGTTTGTCAGTAACAACCATATTCTCAACTCTCACTAACATGATTGAAATACACAGTTTGAAGGGGGGGTGGGGGTGGAGCAGAATAAAAAAAATCCTAGAATTCTTTATCACAGAACAGGAGATTTAAATTTAAGATAGATTAAAAATTTACCTAATTTTCAATCCAGTGAGTATCATACAAAGTTAAGGAAAAGTGGCTATTGACCTAATTTCAGGCTTCAAATTTAAGCAAATGAAATCCACTTTTAAGCATTGACATACTCAGTTTCTTTAAAAGACACCTTTTTTTTTTTTCCATTTATTTTTATTAGCAAAAGACACCTTTGAATAGGAAGTCTAGGTTTTGTGGTAGAGACAGAAGTCTTTGTTCTTTTTTCTCTCTCCTTTACTTTGCTACATGTTTGAAATATACTAAAGGCGCGGTTCTCCACTGGAGGTGGGAGATTCTGTTCCCAGGGCACAGACGGCTAGGTCTGGGGACATTTTTGTCCCATCATGGAGGAGTTCCTGGCATCTTGTGGGTATAGCCATGGATGCTGCTAAAAAGACTACCATGACAGTCCCCAACAACAAAGAGTTGTCCAGACCAAAATGTCAACGGCGCTACTGGTGAGAAATCCTGTACCAAAGGACCAGCTGACTATAAAAGGTTTCAGAAACTTTTTTCAAATCAAATGAAGTTCAGAACATTCTTGATGGGCTCCAGCAACCAACAATGCATGAATACAAAGCCAAGGAAGCAACACATAAGTTAACTGGTTATAAGTCATTATAGAAAAACTTAAAGATTATCCATTAGTCTGTAAGACCAGATCAAGGAAAAGAATAACGTTAACAAAATGATTAATGTAACTGAGGCACAGCTTATAAAATGAAAGATTTTCCTTGACACACTTCATTCAACATTTACTAGGGACTTGGAAGGATATAAAAGCAGAAAATCCCAAAGTTTGTCATCAACAAATTTATGATAGACTAAAGTCAAGACAGCCCTTGAAGAAATATCTCTGCAATTTAAGAAAATCTGGGAGGCATTGCACCATAGAAAATAAGAATCCTGGCTTTGGAATCATCAAAGGACAAACCAGGACTCAATCAAGACATACCCTGGGAGAGCCTCTTAATCCCTCTGAGCTTCAGATTTCCCCTCTATAAAGTGGGGATAATAACACCTACTCAGTGGGGTAAGTGTGAGGATTATGTGTGATTAAGTATGTAAATTGTCTGGCATGAAGCCTGTGTCACGGTGGTTACTCAACACATGCCAATGCCTTGCTTCTTGATTATGCTATTAGTGTTTTCATCTTAGCTATACCTAAGTAACCATGGTGAGGTGACATGAAAAGGAAGACTTCTTGCAAGTGTTATGGAAATGCTGGGGTTTTTGAGAAAAAGCTAACTCAAACAAACAAAAACTCTAAATTCCAGAAAAATGATTAGAAAAGAAAGAAGTAGTAAGAGTCAAGAAACTTGGTTATAACAATAGTGATGACAAATGCTAGAGGATGTAGAAGTCAGTTAATGATGGAACATTCCCAGTTGAAAGAGACTCCGCTCCAGAACACACTACAATTTGCTGTTTCAATAAAGTAAGATGTGACCTGAAGTTCGAGAAAGAATCATATATTTATAGCTAAGTAGAAACAAAGAACTGGTTGCAGAAGTTCTCAGATCAAAATTTATTTGCAAAAACCTTTTAGGATCTGTACGACAGCTCCTGGATATTCAAAGTGTTTGAACCATAGACTTACTTAAAAACTACCAAGTAGTAGTATACTGCCTAGTATACTAAGTATACATTTTTGTATTGGACATATTTTAAAACTTTCCATAGAAATCCTTGTTAACTTTGGTGCTATCATCAGCGACAGATGTCTATAACACTTTTCAAGTATTTTCATACCTGCATTTTAAGTTTTTATGTGTTACCATCCTAAAAGATAAATAAGGCAGGTATTAATGTTCCCATTTTGTTGGTAAGTATATAGAGATTGTGAGGTTAAGCAGTTTGGGGGCATCTTTGTCACAAACTGGTCGGAAAATTGACTCTAACACTCTCACTCTTTTCAGCCCTCTTTTTATATAATAATTTTTTCTTCTCAAATGTATGATTCAATCTAATGCAGTTTTGAGCATATAATCAACAAAGATAAGTAGCTTCAAATACCTGCAATCCAACATGTACATAAGTATAACATGGGGATGACATAATGACATAAGAAATGTGTGAAAAATATGCTCTGTGAATTGAAAGGAGGGAGAGATCACATCAAGAAGGAAGGAAAGACAGGAGGTAGCATTCCAAGGGAGCATGGTGGGTGGTATTTTCACAGAAAATGCAGAGGAAGAGATTCCACAGAAGAGAGAGACAGCAGACAATATTTTCAGGTATCAGAGAGGGAAAATCTGGCCACAGCCTAGGGTACCACATAGACAGGGAAAAAATGGGAGTTGGAAAATTAGATTGATGCCATATTGTAGAAGCATTCGATGCCTGGGTGAGGAGTTTGTATTTAATTGTGCAAACACTCTGGATACTTCCTAGAGGAGAATCATTTAAATTTCTACAAAGGAAAAAAAAGTAGAAGGGTTAGTTGCTCAGTTGTCGCCAACTCTTTGCAACCCCAAGGACTACAGCCTGCCAGGTTCCTCTGTCTACAGAATTCTGCAGACAAGAATACTGGAGTGGGTTGCCATTCCCTTCTCCAGGGGATCTTCCCAACCCAGGGATTGCAAACCTGCCTCTATCTTCCACTGAACTATGAATGTAATTCTTTATATACTGGTCACTGTGGCTAGTCTCTAAACTCCTAAAGAATGAAAACTATATCTTAATTATCTTTAAATTTCAGTGGCAAGATTACTTTGCAAAGCACACACAAGCACTTCAAAGTTTTCCAGAAGAAACAAGTAAGTATGAATGAACTAAGGGATGAATCAATGAGCTAAAAACAAGACATGAAAAGGAAGGGGATAAATATAGGAAATCATGTGAAAGAAACCCTACTATTTGGACTGGATGGACTCAGCAGGAAGCAGTGAAGAGGAAAGAGAGGAATGAGTTTGAGTCTTTGCTTCAGAGTAGCTAGGACAATGATAGGTATCAAAAACAGGGAGGAAGGAACATCGAGTTTAGTTGAGATAGGTGATGATCAGGGTAATAGATTATTATTAATGAAAAATAGAGGTTTTAAAGATCATGATAAATTATACATACTACTCTATATAAAATAGATAACTAATAACGACCTACTGTATAGCACAGGAAACTCAATACTCTATAATGGCCCATATGGGAAAAGAATCTTTAAAGGAGAGGATAGATATATGTGTCTAAATTACTCACTTTGCTGTATACCTGAAACTGACTCAGTATTGTAAATCAGTTATCCTCCAATAAAATTTTTTTAAAATACATTACAGATTTTTACTTACATATAATCCATTTACAACGATTTCCGTGCAATGTTACCCCACAATAAATCTTTTTTACACGAAAAAATAAATAAAGATCATCATAATTGATTACCTGTAATGTTAATGGAACCTTGGGAAGAAAACTAGATACCAGATTACAAAACAAACAAACTGAAGTTGCTCAGTCATGTCCAACTCTTTGCAACCCCATGGACTGTAGCCTGCCAGGTTCCTCTGTCCATGGGATTTTCCAGGCAAGAATACTGGAGTGGGTTGCCATATCCTTATTAACCCAAGAAATTTGTAAAATTCATCTGTGCACAATCCCAATATTGGGAGAACTCAGAGACTAGCAGAGTTGACCACTGTACAAATAGCAAGCTTAATGTAGTTAAGTGCTATAAAAGAGGCATAATCCCATGACAATGAGCACAGCACCTCAAACATGTTTGAGAGGTTTTTCAGTGAATGAGTGGGTCAGTTTGTTTGTGAATAAGTGAATGGTGGCTCAGCAAAACCTGCAGAATGCAAAACTGATTTCTGTTTTGTGTACCCACATTTAATGTAATCCACAGTTCTTTTTAATAACTGTATCAACCAAAGTTCTTAAAAATATCTGAAGACAATTAAGACAGATATATGAGACGTGCTGATTCATTTCCAGGTATTTTAAGGCTTTTCACTTCACTATGACAGCCTTCTTCTCTTGTCAGGAAAACATGTAAGGTTGGCAAAGTCTGGATAAAAGTATAAATAAATGGGTCAGTTCTTACACAGGGTTATGGTTGACAAAGCACATAAACCATATGACCATCACACACACACACATTCACACACACACACACACACACACACACACTCACACTAAAGCCCACTGAGTCAAATCCAAGTTTGCTAAGCAGAAGCAGAGCCAAAGGTTGGAAACCAATGAGAGAAGCCACGGCAGCCCTCAGTGAGGTATAGCAAAGCAGGCAAAGAGCGAGCAAGGCTACAGGAATTGCCAAACAGCTGAGCAGGGACCTATCACAATTGCTAAAAGGGTTCCTATCCACTTGTGTGGTTCCAAGAGGTACAGGAAAATGCAATAAAAGAAAACAGGCAGAATAATCCTGGTCCCTAGTCATTGTTAGCAGTGGACATTTCTTACAGGCAGATGTATAGAGTTTCTGTTTTCAAAAAATACCATCTGCAGCTTTCAACAAAAATGTTTCAAGTTGTTCTCTTTCATACAGACATGGACTTAAAGAGTTTTTTAACTTTTGAAAATATAGTATATTGAAGTTATGCTTTGATAATGATCTATTAGTTTAGGGAGATTCCAGTCCAGAAAAAAAAAAAAAAAGAGCATTAAAAACTATAGAAAAGAATCAAAAAGAATAGAAAACAATTGAGCATTAACATTTCTGGTGTGCATGCCATCATTCTCCCCCACCTGACTGGGACAGAAAAGGCCCAATCCAAAGGTCCTTGAATTGACCTGGTTACTCGGGAGACTCAGTGCCAATTCCCTATAGCAGGACAGCAGGGGACTTGCGGCTGAAAAGTTCAGTTCTGCGCATGCGTCAGAAAGACAGGCGCTGCAGTATAACATTGTTGTTCAATGGCCCGGGTCCTGTCACACTGTTTGCGACCCCGGGGACTGCAGCGTGGGAGTATGATACAGTCGCACAAAATGCAGCGATTTCATCAACAGTGCCGCGCAGCCAGTGGAAAGGTAAGTAGAAAGAATGATAGTTGCATGGATGAGGTGACAACTCATGTTGGCAACATGACCACCTCACAGATGACCAGGATGTTCAGGCAACTCTCCTGACTCTGAGTTCAACAACTGTGGTGTTTTCTGGCTTACTTACTTCCAAGTCTGGGCTCAAGACTCCTTCTTGGTGAAAGTATGTATCTTCCCTCACGTCTGCCCCAGCTCCTGAAGGTCAAAGAAAAAAGCCAACAACCACCAGGTACAAATCTCAGAGAACTCTAGGAAGCAACTGACATGAGAACCCAAGAACTTTTCCAGAGAAGTACACATTTAAAATCGTTTTTCGAATGAAGTCATAAAAAGCCTCACTCAAAAAAAAAAAAAAAAGCATTTCCGGTGTGATGATTTCTTTGGCCAAAATGCATATAAGTGGTGCTTCTGTAATTAAAGATTCCAAATAACAGAAATGTTCAGTTTTGATTTCACATATTGTAGGTATTATTGGTATCTCAACTTCATTTTCCTCAGATTTTATACCAATAGATATGGGAGTAGGCTCTGTGGTATTCTTGCTTGATGAGTAATCTTACCATGGTTGTAAGATTGGCACTCCATCTACCTAGAGACACAATAGCCCCAGCAGAAACTGTGAAGTGACAAAATGAAGGAAGGCGTATGTACTGTTCAATGGTAAGGTGGCATTTTCACATCATAAAGAATTTGCAGTGTTACCTGGTATGTTATTTGTTTATGAAAACAGCTATTGCAAAATTACAGGAGACATGAGAAAACAGATTATGGAGGAACATAGAGTGTGGACAAGGAATAATCAAAGTACTTCAACATGGTCTGAAAATTTCAGAATAAGTTATTTGGAGCCATTGTTAAGGACTTTGGGCCTCAAGTGGTCAAGGACTAACGTTAAAACGTTTACCTGGCAATAACATTTGGCACAAGCTCCACTGCAATCAATATGAAGGAGATGATCAAATAATTTGGTCAAATTGTGATTTCATTAAATCAGTCAGGGATTTCTAATCTAGGAACCAGGCAAGTTTCAGAGGCTCCTGGGGCTCCTGTTATTTTGTAACTATAGAAAAGTGAAAGTGAAAGTCACTCAGTCCTGTCGGACTCTGCGACCCCATGGACTGCTGCAGCGGGTAGCCTTTCCCTTCTCCAGGGGATCTTCCCAACCCAGGGATCAAACCAGGTCTCCTGCATTGCAGGCGGATTCTTTACCAGCTGAGCACAAGGGAAGCAAGAGAAAGCAAACTGATCTCTTACATTCATTTCGTGATTCTTCAGTGCCTCCCCTTATCATCCACGGTTGGAAATGTCTGTTCTGTTCCTCAACAGTTGTCTGATCTGATGAAGGGCCCTTTGTTCCATCAAAGAGGCTGCTCATCCTCACCATTTTGTTTCTTAACACTTTAGAACTTTTATGAAAGATCTCATCAAGGAGACACCAGGTGTCAAAGCACCCTAAAAGCTGTAGATAAAGATCAAGAGCTTAAAGGCAATGTACATGCATGTGAAACATTTGCTGGGGGCCTGATTCCCAGGCAAGAACATGGAAACAGCTGTCTCCCTGGAGTTTAAGTTCTTACAGTTAAGGAGATATGCTATTTCCAAATCAGATTAGACGAATTAAAATACAGACTGTCCTTCTGCAGTTACACAAAGTATATGCTTAGTTTTAATCAAAACAATTGCTGGGGATAGAAGGACTTCATTCAAATTAATTAAAGAGTGTGTGTGTGTTATGAAGGAGAGAAAGACAGAAAATGTGCATGTGTGTATGTGTATGAACTGATCTGGGGAAATCAGAAGAGTTTCAAGCTCAGTAGTTACTTTTAACATATTCTTTTTTTCACTGGTTTTAAGCAAATAGATTGTTTTGTGCTTTGATGTAATTTTCAAGTTTCTTGCGCTTGGAATTTGTTGATCTGTTTATATCTGTGAATATACAGTTTTCATCAAATTTATAAAGCTTCTAACCATCATTTCTTCCACTATATTTTCTGCCCTCCCTCATTCTACATCCTTACCATGGGCACTACAATGACATGTATGCTTGTCCATTTGAAGTTGTACCACTAATCACTGATGTTCTGTTCTTTTCGGTCTTTTTTCTCTGTGTATCATTTTGAGTAGTTTCTACTGCTGTGTCTTCAAATTTATTGGTCTTTTCTTCTACAATATCTAATCTATGCTTAATCTCATTTCATATATTTTTTTTATCTCAGACACTATGGTTTTTATCTCTAGAAAACTGATTTGGATGATTTGTATATCTTCCATGTTTCTACTTAACAAATTCTTCTGGCTTCTTGAATATATGGAATACAGTGATGGTGATTGCTTTTATGTCTTTGTCAACTGATACTGTCATCTGTGTCATTTCAGTGTCAGTTTTGATTGATTTTGCTCCTCATTATTTGCTGTATTTGCATGCTTCGTCACATGTTGACAATTTTTTATGGGTACCAGCATTTTGAACTTCACTTTGTTAGATGTTAGTTTTTTTTTGTATTCCTATAAATATTTTTGAACTTTATTCTGTGAAGTTAAATTACTTGAAAACAGTTTGAGCCTTTCAGGCCTTGCTTAGTTAGTAGAACTAGAACTACCTAGTTTAGTCTAGGTTTTGCTTTAGTCTAGGTTTTACTTTATTTTCTGTGATACTAGGAAAAGACCCTTCTTAGTACTCTATCTGATACCTCCTGAATTATGAGATTTTCCACTCTGGCCACTGGGAACAGGTATTATTCCTGACCCTGTGTGAGCTTCAGACACTATTTTCCTTAATGCTCTTGAATGGTTCTTTCCCAGCCCTGAATTTCCTGCCACATGCTTGCTCATCTCTGTCATTCTTTTCCCTTTTAGGATCTCTCATGTTTGGTATTCTGTCCTTCCCATTCTAGCTGCACTGTCTTCCCCAGATGGCCTCTTCACCTCAGAGAGACTGGGTACATCTTCTTATGTTCTACTTTATGTACTGAAATCTAGAAACTTCCTAAAGGAAATAAACTGGGACAGTTGCAAAGATCATTTTATTTGTTTTCCATCTATCAGGGACTGCAGGCTTCGTTGCCTGATGTCCAATACCTTGAGGGTTGTCGTTTCACTATCCAGTTTTTAGTTGTTTAAGGAGGGAGGGTAAATCCAATCCCTATTACTCAATTTTCATTGAAAGTAGAAGTTCTCAAGTCCAATCATTACTAAACTACTTAAAAATTTATACAGCAATGAGCACCAAGGCATAATGCAAAGTTTGGAGGTGCTATTCATGAGTGAAAAGAAAGACTAAATGAACAGAGGGACTTCCCAGGTGGCACCAGTGGTAAAGAACTCACCTGCCAATACAGGAGATGTAAGAGATGCAGGTTTGACCCCTGGGTTCTTGTCTGGAGAACCCCATGGACCGAGAAGCCTGGCAGGCTATAGTTCATAAGGTTACCCAGAGTTGGACACAACTGAAGGGAATTAGCGTGCGTGCAAATGAATAGAAAAAAGAGAAAGTCTGCTGAAAACTTATCTTCTAAAAGACAATTTTGTTAACCATTTGTTAATCATTGACAAGTCTTTGTGTTAAAAAAAAATTGGAGATAAATCATTCTGCAAATGTGAAAATTTTGCTTTAATTCACAATAATCTGAAATTTTGAGACTTGGAACTAGCAGAAAAAGGTCACAGTTATAATAATTTGATCTTCTCATGGTGGGAAGAATGTCATACTTAGGAGTGTCTTTATGAAGAGAAAGAATCACGCATGGCACAGTGCCAAACATACACACAATAAATGCTGTGCAATGATAATTATTACTGCAGGAGAATATAGAAAATGATGACCAATAAAGAATATAAAATAGTCTGAGATAGTTATGACACAATGTCAAACTACTAGGTACTTTTAAAAACTGTATTGATTTGCTAAAAAAAGAAATGTGTGTTTAAAGATTCTATGAAGACATGGAGCTTCTGGGATACTCAAATGGATATTTCTGGGCAGGGACTACACAAGTATTCATTTTACATCTACTTATTAATCTGTCCCTTTATATTGTATGCACTTTTCTAAGTTTTGATTATAGTACACAGTTATCCCTTTTTATTTTTACAATATGAGAAACCATAAAACAGCCAGTTTCAATTGTCAACTTTGAAACTAAAAAGTGGAATAATTCTAATCTTCATAAGAAATCATCATGTCATTATAATACACTATTTACAAGTTTAAATAAAAATTGAAGAGAGTCTAATTATTAAGGTATAATTAAGGTATAATTATTCACCTCCATTTTCCAGATAGAAACACTAGGGCTTGAAAGGCTACATGACTTGTCCAAGACCAGACACAATAAAGATTTAGTGGAGTTATGTTATAGCCACTGCACCATAATGCTACATTTTTCTTGATTTCATAACAATGAAGCATATGAAGGGCAATATGGCAGACTAATGGTTAACTTCAAGCATTCATTTCTCCATGCTTTCTTTTTTTTTTTTTTTGGAGCTGAGAAAAGCACAATTTATTGGTCACGCGGACTGACAGACGTGGGGATGTGAGATGCGTATCCATCCTCCTGAATTCACGCACACTTCTGGATTTGGTTTCCTACATTAATTTCGTTAGGTCAAAAAGCAACAGACACACAAAAACGTCACCAGTCCATCCTCCTAGTAACCAAGGAAGCAGGGCCAAAAGCCACAGAGTTCAGAAAGAAAAGACTGCTTTGAGGGCCAGGAACCAAGAGGCCCACCCTCCCCAGCAGCGAGTGGGAAAGCTGGTTTTCTGTAGCAACTAAGGAACAGCAAAGACTTTTCCATCAGCGCGATGAGAAACTGCTCGTGGCGCGGCTCATTCCACGGCCTCGCGGTGCCTGCCCACCTGGAGCAGGGCACAGGGGACTTGGCACAAGCCTGGCATCGCCAGTGTGGGCTGACGCCGGATCTCTTTACTGGAGAGCAGGAATTTATTTTCCTTCTACTTCTGACCGAAGAACTCGGGTGACCCAGAGAGATCCCCGTTCACACGGGCTCAGCTAGATCCCAGCAGCTTTAGCTATAGCAGTTTGCATCACTGAAGCTAGACAAGGCCAGGTTCACTGTACCCAAATTAAACACACACTCAGAGCTCCCTAAAGGTCAAGCCCTGCCTCATTCCAGGAGGGCACTGGCCTTCATTTTTAATGCTTTGTCCAAACCACTCAGGACATACTGTTTTGAACTGGAAGGGGTGGGGTGGTCTGGGAATGTGGTTTTAGTTGACTGAGGACTCCACTTGTAATGTTCATAAAGCACTTAGCACGGTACCTGGCAGGTGCTGAGTGCTCCGCACATGTAGCCATTATTATTATTAATATTATTGTTACTTGTATCTCCACCCAGGAATCAGCACTCTAGTTCCTTTCTTCAAAATGCGAGCTGCAACAAGGCTCTTGGGTCCCAAGTACCAAGATCAAGCTGGGGGCCCAGGTGTGCGGTTGTTGGGTGCCGCACCGACGGTCAGGTTTCACAGCCAGTGCGCCCTGCTGACCACACAGAAGCTAGGCCCTCTCCGGAAAAACACGAAGCCCTGCGCAGGAAGCTGGGTAGGAGGAGTGAACAGGGGTCCTGGGAGAGGGTCCTAGTGGCTTCGCATTGCTCTTCTGGGCTCCTGTCTCACTGGCGGCTCACCAAGGGCTTCACGGCATGGCGCTCCGCCTGAGCGGCGCGTCCTCCGGCCGGTGCTCGGCGTGGTGGGGCAGCTCGGCCTTGTCGCGGTAGTCGCGGCCCTTGGAGTGCTGCAGGTGCAGGACGGCCGGGCTGTTGACCGGGAGGGGCGGCCGCTGTCCGTGGGCGGGCAGGGGCTGCTGGCTGAGTTCCTACCTGGAAGGCTTGATGGGCCTCTTGAGCAGCACCAGGACCTGCGGGCCGGCCGGGGCCTTGGGCTTCGCTTGGCTCTTGTCCCCGCCCGGCGGGCGGCCATCCGAGGTGGAGCAGGCGAAGGAGCGGACCCGGGGCGTGGGGCTGAGGAAGTGGGTGGGCGGGGGCGCCGGCTTGCCGGTCCCCTTGCCGCCCTCGGCTTCCTGGGCTTTGGAGAGGAGGATGCTGGGTGACACGATTCCCGGGTCCAGGCAGGGCGGGGGCTCCTTCCTCAGCATCTTTGGGGACTCCTGCTCTTTCCTGGGAGCCGGCTTCGGGAATGCGCTCACAGACCCGTACAGGGGGTTCTCAAACATCTCGGGCTTGGTCAGCTGCGGCTCCTCCGGAGGCAAAGGTTCCCCTACAACTCTTTGCCACATCGCCGGGCATTGACTCCTGCATCCTGAGGCAGGGGCCCCGGGTTGCCGTTGACAATGTAAACTTCTTGGGTGATACGGGTGGTGGGGAGGGTGGTGTTGGGGGGCTGTCTCCCCTTCCAGGTCCCAGGGTGGAGTCCTTGGGCGGCTGATCATAGCTCCAGGCAGTGGGCTGCTGGTCAGGGGACAGGGTCTGCTTCAAGTGCCCGAAGGCCCCCACCCCCATGTAGCTGGGGTTGATGATTTCCGTGATGCCGGAGCTACTGCATGGAGGGACCCTGTTGGCAGGTTCCCACTGCTTCATGGGGTAATGGCTGGTAAGGCTTTTCAGGGACTTGGGTCCACTGGATTCATCCCGCTCCGTCTTCACAAAGTCATAGAGCTTCTCCCTCATCTTGCCCTGGGAGGTCTGCAGCTTAATGTCCCCCCGGAAGTGACCCATCGTCTCTCCGTGGTGGGTGAGAGGCGTGTAGATGGGGAACTGAGTTTCCGTGGCTTCTAACCGAAGGGCAATGCAGCCCTCGCCATAGGATTCGTCGCTGTCGGAGGACTTGATGCTGATCAGCATATGCTGGTCCAGCAGGTACTTGGGGTCAGAGATGATGGGCTTCAGCTTCAGGAGGGTCTCGCCAAACTTCACCACCAACTCCCCTTCACTTCCTTCTTTGTTTTCTCCTTCCTGACTCTTGACAAAACTCTCCAAGCAGCTGGAGTGGAACTCCAGGTAGAATTTGGTCTGGGACTTGGTCTTCAGTGTGGCGTCAAAATATGGAACGCTTCACGAATTTGCGTGTCATCCCTGCACAAGGGCCATGCTAATCTTCTCTGTATCATCCCAATTTTAGTATATGTGCTGCCGAGGCGAGCACCCATGCTTTCTTTGTTAATATTCTTTGTACAGTAATCAGGTAGCCACCTCCTAGAAAAGGGTGGAGTAATCCTTCCCAGCCCCAGAAGGTAATACTTTATTAATTAAGCCAATTACAGTAATCTCATCCCCTTTCCAATAACTGGTATATGAAATGAGCATGTGATGATGTATCTTGACCAGGGAGATACAAGAGAAGACCTGATGTGGTCTTATTGTGTAGACATGATATTTGAAGCTGTTTGAACATCTTGACAAGCCGGAGAATAAAAGCAACCTGATGAGGAAAGCCAAGTCAGAAAGACGAAAAAACAACCTGGACCTCTGATGACGTGGTTGAATCCTGTAAGTCAAACCCTAAAATATCTCCACTTCCAAACTTTTTATTATGTGGGATAATAAACTTCTTTACCACTCATGCCACCTGGGAAGCCCAGAAATAATACTACTGCCACTTTTCAGAGGACTGACAACTTAAAAAGCAGTTAGTAATTTACAGCAGTTCATCAAGTTAAAACAAGGATTCAGATCTGTTATGCTTGACTCAGACATGTCATCTGATAAACTCTGCAATAGAATCTTTTTCAAAAGATGATGACTTAGTCACACGGGATCATTAAAAGTTATTTTGTTGCCATCATTTTAGTTGTGGCTACAGTGAGAATCAATGTGTTTTTCTGTTTCCTCCAGTTCTCAGACAGAGAACCCTTCAGGCAAAATTCTTGACTCGTGGTACTCTGCAGCTTATTCTTCCACAAAGATTTCCTAAAAGTGAAAGGAAGACAAATATTCCTCATTCTAAAGAAGTGCTTCCTAACAGCACATGATTACAAAAAATTGTCTCAAGAAGTAGTCAGTTCCCTGCCATAGAGTCTTTAGAGCTAGGTGGCCATATAGTAAAAACGTGGTGTTAATCTGGCAGATAACTGGGCAAAACAATCTATTAATTTACAATGATAAGGTTTCATGAAACTCACAAGTTTTCTATGGAATAATTTGTGTGTGTGTGTGTGTGTGTGTGTGTGTGTGTGTGTGTGCTAAATTGCTCAGTCTTGTCCAGCTCTGCAACCCTATAGACCACACAGCCTGCCAGGCTCCTCTGTCCATGGAGTTCTCCAGGCAAGAATATTGGAGTGGGTTGCCATGCCCTTCTCCAGGGGATCTTCCCGACCCAGGGATTGAATCCACATCTCTTACATTTCCTGCTTTGGCAGGTGGGTTCTTTACCACCAGTGCCACCTGGGAAGCCCCATTCTATTTGTCTTCTTTCTCATTCACATCTTCCTTTCTGAAGAGTAAAAGGATGAATGAAGTAAAAGCTCAAATAATTTATGATTTATTTATGATTAAGGTTTTCAAAGGGTGCACAATGAATATTGGTATTTTATAGCCTGTCATTTCTTTCAATATGAAAATAGTAAGTTTCTGCTCTATGCACATCACTTTGCAAGGTATATTCTAAACACAAAAAGAAAACATAAGACACGTTTCTCCCCTTGAAGAATTTGTAACAACTTACTTGATCAGATGTTGTTCAGTCACTCAGTTGTGACTCTTTGCGACGCCATGGACTGCAGCACGCCAGACTTTCCTGTCCTTCACCATCCTCCAGAGATTGCTCAAACTCATGTACATTGAGTCAGTGATGCAATCCAACCATCTCGTCCTCTGTCGTCCCCTTCTCCTCCTGCCTTCAATCTTTCCCAACATCAGGGTCTTTTCTAAGGAATCAGCTCTTCTCATCAGGTGGCCAAAGTATTGGAGCTTCAGCTTCAGCATCAGTCCTTCCAATGGATATTCAGGACTGATTTCCTTTAAGATTGACTGATTTGGTCTCCTTGCAGTCCAAGGAACTCTCAAGAGTCTTCAACACCACAGTTCAAAAGCATCAGTTCTTCAGTGTTCAGCCTACTTTATGGTTCAGCTCTCATATCCATAAATGACTACTGGAAAAACCATAGCTTTGACTATATGGACCTTTGTCGGCAAAGTAAGGTCTATGCTTTTTAATACGCTGTCTAGGTTTATCATAGCATTTCTTCCAAGGAGCAAGTGTCTTTTAATTTCATGACTGCAGTCACCATCTGCAGTGATTTTGGAGCCCAAGAAAGTCTGTCTCTGTTTCCCTTGTTTCCCCATCTATTTGCCATGAAGTGATGGGACCAGATGCCATGATCTTTGTTTTTTGGATGTTGAGTTTTAAGCCAGCATTTTCACTCTCCTCTTTCACTTTCATCAAGAGGCTCTTCAGCTCCTCTTCACTTTCTTCCATGAGGGTGGTGTCATCTGCATATCTGAGGTTATTGATGTTTCTCCCAGCAATCTTGATTGCAGCTTGTCATTCATCCAGTCCAACATTTCACATGATGTGCTCGGCACAGAAGTTAAATAAGCAGGGTGACAATATACAGCCTTGACGTAATCCTTTCCCAATTTTGAACCAGTCCATTGTTCCATGTCCAGTTCTAACTGTTGCTTCTTGACCTCCATGTGCTTGAGTTTGGTTAATATTTAGCCTAATATTTGGGGCATCTTAACAAGTGAGTAGTGTTTACTTGAGGAGAGCATGCACTTGAGGAGAGTGTAACAACCCTTCCAGTATTCTTGCCTGGAGAATCCCATGGACAGAGAGGAGCCTGGCACGCTACTCTGTCGGGTCCATGGGGTTGCAAAGAGTCAGACAGGATTGAGCAACTAACACTTTCACTTTCATGCTAAGTGAAATAAGTCAGATGAAGGCAAATACTGTACGATATCATGTATATGTGGAATATAAAAACTAAAACAAGGAAGAGAAAATAGCAAAAGGGAAGCTCACTTACAGATATCGAGAACAAACGAGTGATGACCAGTGTGTAGAGGAGGGAGGAGGCACAATTTAGGCATAGGGGATTAAAAAGTACAAGCTAAGGGCTTCCCTGGTGGTCCAGTGGTTATGACTCTGCACTTCTGTTGCAGGGGGTACAAGTGTGACCCCTGGTTGGGGGAACTCCTGCAGACCACTCAGTGGTGCAGGCAAATTCTACATATAAAATAAATAGGCTACAAGGTTATATTGTACAACACAGGGTATATAGTTGATATTTTATAACTATAAATGGGTATATAACTTTAAAAATTTGTGACTTTATGTTGTACACTCAGAACTTATATTGTACATAAACTATATCTCAATAAAAAAACTTTCACACAGAGAACATAAAAAACCACAGATATTGCTATGTCACAAATTTGATATTTTTTAACATATTTTGATCAACATTTTATTTAAACATAATTGATTTTTTTTTTTTTTTTGTAATCCTGTGTGTTCTGTATTATGCATTTAGAAACAATATTCTGAGAAAGGGACCACTTATCTGACTGCCAAAGGGTCCATGGCATGAAAGTGCTTAAGAACCCATGGGATTCAGATATCTTCCTTCTTGAATTTTAATGAATATTTTACTACTGGTTTAGCAGAGATTCATCAATGTTCTGTGTTTCTGGGTTTGTCCCACATTATAGCTTTGAGTTCTCAGTGTTTCAAATATTGGAATTATAAAAGAGAACACTAGGGATAAAAGTGTTAGTTGCTCAGTCATGTCCAATTCTTTGCAACCCAATGGACTATAGCCCACCAAGCTCCTCTGTCCATGGAATTCTCCAGGTAAAAATACTGGAGTGGGTAGCCATTCCTTTCTCCAAGGGATCTTTCTGACCCAGGGATCAAACCCACATTTCCTGCATTGCAGTCAGATTCATTAGGATTAAACAGAACAAAATTTTAGTTACTTTAATTTTTAAACTTGTCTCTCACATATACTTTGGACATTTTTATCCCAATTCAGTAGAAAGGAAATTGGTCCCTGGTCTTTCTTTAGCAGAAGTATTCAGATATGATGCACAAATTCACCACGTCTCAGATCTGGAACATATTTTATGGATTTCAGGAGTTTCTACCCTGGAAATGAGCTTTTTCCTGCCATGAGCAGAGGTATAATCTCCTTTTTCTTTCTTTTTTCCTTTAAACTCTCTGAGCACAATTTAACCTCAATGAACTCTGTTCTTAAAGATCAGATGCTTGCTCTTTGAAGAGTTTATATTTCTTTTGTATACAAAGCAAGTTAACTCATATTGTATAAATACATGTTTAAAGGTACATGTTAAAACTTTTGTCCAGGCATACAAATTCTTATTTTTCTTTAGGCTATGTTTGTTACCTCTGAAATTAAATGCAAGATGCATTTATTTCAAAGAAATAAACATAAAAAGATGATTATTTTTTTTGCCATTTAAACTCAGATAGTCAATTTATATTGCTCTATTCATGATGTTACCTAGTATTGTAGGTCAAGATCAATAAAAAATAAGCATAAGATAGGCCATTACAAAGAAATGGCTCTTATGCTGTTTTATTTTATGTGGATTTGGGAAAAGAATTTTAGGATGACACATTCAGAAAGAATTTTGTATGTGTGGGGTGTTTTAAATTTATGAATTTCTTAAAATTCTCCCATTACAAATAGCCTCTGGGCATATATACACACTGCAGAAAGAAAAACAAGAAGCTGGCCATGAACAGCAACCCCATAGGAAGTCATGGTCCAACCATGACATTTTCGGCCAGGGCCTTGGTCTACAGACTGCTAATTCCCATGGACGTCCCAGTAAGAATTTAACCATTTCTGTGTATGCGACTTCTCCCTCTAGCCTTCTGAAAACATGTTTTTAAAGGAATAATTGGGGGGATGGGGGCCTCCAACAAAACTCATCCTACCCTTTTTGTTTTTCATGTGATAAGTCATATGAATCTTAACATAAGGAAATAGTGCTGTTTCAAGTACTTAACTCTTTAAAGTAGATGAAAATGTTTTCAGCCTCAAGCAAATATCACGGAAGATATGTTCTTACAACAGTTGCCCCAGTGAGATCCATTTCTAGGGCTCACACAGTTTCATATCGATAATCAGATACATTTATTTCTTTTTTCAAAGAACCATCTTTTGCCTTGACTTACATGCTTTTTTAATCATATGTCCCTTCACAAGAGATCCAGCATGAAATCTAAGGGCAATTCAGACACTCAAGTTTTCAAGATCCACCGATGATATCAGTTTGGGTATCTCCTTCACGTTTTCAAACATAACTGGTTCATTTCTGTTTTTAAACCCTACAGAACCTACTAGAGAGATTATTATTGTTGTTGTTTAGCCACTAAGTCATGTCTGACTTTTTTGCGACCCCGAGAGGCTCCTCTGTCCATGGATTTCTCCAGGCAAGAATACTGGAGTGGGTTGCCATTGCCCCTCCAGGGCCTTCTCCCCAACCCAGGGATCAAACCTGCATCTCCTACTTTGACAGGTGACTACTTTACCACTGAGCCACCAGGGAAACCCCACTAGAGAGATTGTGAAGTTGTCTTATGCCTTGGTGTTTTATCTAAAAACAAAAAAAAACAAGAGTTTGCCTTGAAATCATAGAGACCTGGGTGGAGGTGTATGTCACTGGATTAAGGAAGATTGTGACGTCTGATATGCTAATGACACAGAGCAACAGTGGAAGGTGCAGAATGAGTGGAGTATCAGAGCTGCAGTAATTCATGCACACTTAATTTATCTGGAATGTGGCTGTGGTTTTGGCCATGAAATTCTCCGAGGGTGAGTAATTTCCACAACACTCAAGCTTGCAGATGGTTTCACATTTTGAGGAGATGGGGAAGAAGAGAGAAAAACCTACGATTCTTGTTTTCCAAAATAAAAAGTAAGCTATTTATCCTGAGAAAACCTAGAATGAATGGCAGACATCTGAAGGAGAAAAAGACAAATCCTTTTCATGAGACTCTTGTAGCCTAAAGATAAACTTATTAATGTAAGCTCATGCTCAGAGGATGGGAAAAAAATTTTCACACTCAGATTTGAAATATTCAATTAAATGTGTTCTGGTATAGAGATCCCTAGATTAAAAAAAAAACAACATAGTGTCTTTCTGAAAACCCTCATGCAGCTTTTGATTGCTTCCTTCCAAATCTAGGAAGTCATCATTTGATTCACAAACTAAATGAAGGGTGAATATTAGTTTTCCCAATAATGAAGGTACTAACTATATAACCAAGACTGATTTTTTAAATATTTCCTAAGAAAAAGTAAATTCTTTATTTTGACAGCTATATAAAATTCAAGTAATAATATCAAGTTAACTATAATCTAAGTAGCCCACGTAAGATATGTTACATGCAAATCAGCCCAAATGCAGAGAAAATCTTAAAGGACATGTCAAAGCAATAAATCCAAGAAGACATGCTGTTAGAAGAAACATGGATTTGCAAACAATCAAAGACTCTTACTATTATTAACATATTCCCCCACCGCAGTTTTTAACAAATCTCAAGTTCATCAATTGTAAACATGCTAAAAACATAAGATCTGGAAATAAATAGATCAGAATTTAAATCCCAGAACATCAGATTCATCCCAGTGTGATTTTGAGTGAGTAATATAATTTTTCCAAACTTAATTCTTGCTATAAAATTGAACTAGTTGTCCCTACTTCACGGGGCTGTGTGAGAATTAAATAAGCAGCTGTCTATGAGGTACTGAGCAAAACACTTAGCACTCACTCATTAAAGGATACCTATAATTGTTTTCATTTCTATCATCTTATTAGTTGATTCAAGAAAGCTTATAAATATGTATGAAATAAACAAGATGAAATAAATGCACAAGTAAATCAGTGCAAAAGGAAAACAAGGGTAAGAAAATAATGTGAAGCCAGGAAAGGAGTAAGTACATGAAGCATGGGCTGTTTATTCTTTCATTCATTAATTCAACAAATTTTACTGAATAAATAAAAATGATCATCTCCATGAGATGGGACAGTGCAGTGAACAAGACACATGAGTCTGCCTTCATGGAACATAGGCTTCTGTATATCTGGGAAGGATGAGGACTATATAAAATACCATCAGTACTAAGGCCTTAACAGTCATTTTCTTCATATTTTTGATATGTTATCTTTAAATCATAGTCATGCCAGTATAATTCTTTGGATAAGTTGTCTAACTTAGGTAGTTTATAATAATCTGCAACCTTGCAAGGAATGTAGAATACATGCTTCCTTTGTCAAAACAACTAGGAAGATAGAACCATGTATGTGCACACACATGCACACACACATATGTGGAGTAAGTGTAGCATGCTATGTCGTATATATCTCAGAAGGGCCTCACCACTTGGGGATACATCCCAGAGGATCAGGGTTGAACATCCTGTATCCGTCTGTCCTACATCTGTGAGCACTTGCCCCAGTTATCCTCTCCAGTTGTCATGTCAAAGGAGTGGTACTGTGCACCCAAAGGGATGCTTGAAGTGATGACTGAGGTGGAGGAAAACAACTTCAGACATTATAGTTTGTAATATTAGAGACTGTAATATTAAAAAAGAGATAGGCAGTACTTATAGTTTGTAATATTAAAACAGATATATGATACTTTGCTAATATTTCATATACAGGTTGGCACTAGTCTATATGCCACATAGGGTAACCTGAGAGAGGAACAGAAGCCTCCTAACCCAATGGGACTTGCAGGTAACACCTGTGCTCTGACCTTCACATGCAGCAGACTGGAAAAGTCTGCAGTTTATGCTTGCAAGACTAAGCTGTTTTAGGAGTGACATTATCCGGTTTTAACAAAATGGACAAGTGGATTAAAAAGAGTCTGGCAAAAAAACAAAACAGGAGTATGCATTGAAGATAACACAAATAATGAAATACAAGGGAACAATTAAAATAAAAGGCAGAGCTGAGACTTCTCCTGTCCCCAGTAAAAACTCTTTGGAATCACATCAGTAAAAATAATGACAGTCTAATTGGATCTGATGAGAGGACCGCCAGAAAAACTGGACACAGTCAAAACTCTGAAGTATGAGTTTTTATCCCCTATATTCATCAATGCCTTTACCTTCAATGTGTTTGATGGGCCCTGAGATATTATTTGATAATGGATTTCAGTCACAATGATTAAGAAGGCAATTTAAAACCTAAGCATCAAGAACATGAAATCCAAACTGTGACTTTTTTTCGACAGTTTTAGAATAGACACATAATACTCAATTGGGGCTTTACAAAATGTCTCTGAAACTTAATGGGAAAGGTTTTGAAGTCATTTTTGAGGTTTCTTGTATGATAATGAAAGAGAAGAATGCTTTTCTGGCACAAACACATCATTTTGGACCAAGATTACAGGGATATTAGTACGCTTGAAACTTGGACCCCACCCCACTCAGAATTATTGCAACAAAGTGAAAGTCAGATGCACACCAAGTTCCCAAGGAAGCCTTTCAAGGGCCTTCTTTTCCAAAAATTAGCACTTTCCTATAACAGAATGTTCATCATGCTTTTCATGAGACAGAGTAACAGTGTAAAGCTTTGGTACCACAGAGGTTTCCTCGTTGTCCCTTAATTAAGTAATTGTGAGTTTCTCAGTTAAAAAAAAAGTTATATATATATATTTTACTACAACACGAATGTTTCAAATTTGTCAACATTTTCTGTAATAACCAGTAATTCTCAGTTGCATGTTACCTAACGGATTTATATCATATTATCTCTATGTATTTCTGTCTACCTGTCTATGTGCATGGACTTCGCAGGTGGCTCAGATGGTAAAGAATCTGCCTACAATGCAGAAGGCCTGAGTTTGATCCCTGGGTCAGGAAGATCCCCTGGAGAATGTAAATGTACATATTTAAATTTCATCTGTTCTTCCAAAGTGAAGGTGACTTATATAGTTCAATAATAACTGGGTAATGCTGTTGCTTTTAGAGAATAATTCAAGCTATGAATTTTAAGCATTTGAAAACAAAGTTTAAAAATGTTTTCATTGTTACATGACTTGTGGAAGGAAAAAAAAATACATCACTAAGAAAATTAAGATTTATGTACTCAAACCTGGAAGAGAATTTTCTAACCTGATTTGAAATCTTCCAAATGAGAAACTTCAGAATTTTTTAAAAGTTGTTTAAAATGTAAAAATTCAGCAATTTTTTAAATTAATTTGAAAAACATTAAATGACATCAGAGAATACAGATATTTATCAGCAAAATTTCAACAAAAATATTACATGATGGATGGATGGAATTTAGAAATGAATATCATAGTTTAGAAAGCCCAGCCATAGATGTATGTTTTCATTTGAATCAGTGCATCTTTGAAAGGTTTTTCTTCCAACTATGAAATCTGTTATAACCAAGGGTCAAAATAAACTGGACTTTGAGATGATTTTTAGATAACTGTTTCATGATATAGTTACCATATTTTCAAAATAATAGAGCGTGTATGATCACATGGCTCTCATTAAAACATAGTATTAACTGAATTAAATATGTTAATAATAATTCTAGTGAGAGCAAAAAGAGTAAACTATATAGAATAATGAATAAGATAAGGCTCAAAAATTTATAAAATATAATTTGTTTCATCTTGAGAGCATCCTAAAATGTTTAACTTCCATTATTATATATGTTTTATGATGAACAGAATGTGTGTACATAAAAAAGCAATATGTAATTTTAGGTAATTTGTGAATAAAGTTATTTTATTTAAAAATAAAATTATTTGTAAATAAAGTTACAAATAATATTACTACTAGGAGTTTAGCTTTTAAAAAAAAAGGAGAGGTAGATAACCCACTCCAATGAATATTTCTTAAAACGTGGTCCATGACCTACCTGCCTCTGGGTCACCTAGGATGCTTGTTAAAAATTAAAATTCCTGAATTTCACCCCAGAACTGCTGATTCATAATCTCTAAAGGTGCAGCTCAAGATTTTACATTTCTAGCAAGCTCTTCAGGTGATTCTTGTGCATGTTACAGCTTGAAAACCAGGGCCTGTGGGCCAGAAAATATGCCTATATCTAAGCTATCATATGCACTCCTTGCGCTCAAGACCAAAGATTGAGTATAAAAGATCCATCCCCTTGGTTGACAATAATAAACTCATTAGCCCATTCTCAGACTTACTAAGATTAGTTGTCAGGGTAAGTAGCAGCTATATGTCCAGGAAAAAGAGATCACATCACATATACTCACCTGAAAAGGAAAAGAATTGGCTTTATTAGGAAATTTTTAACTTTTCTGAAACTTTCTCAGCATTCATGTTAATTCATGGATGTTAACTTCTTTAACCGGACAGAATCCTATGGGCTTGTCAGAAGGCGAGACTATGAAATTCTGAACTTAAACATGCTAAAGGATAATACCATAATGAAATATATATATTAAAATAGGTATTTATACTAGTTTATCTCCAAGCAAAATTACAAGGAAATAAAATGTCTTTTGCATCCAATATCTTGAGAAACTTGTAAATACATATTTCCCCCCATTTTAGAAATAAATTGGACTTTGCTTCAGTAACGCAGAACCAAACATAGCAATTCCAATGCTTCCTGAGAGCCTTCCTGGCCTTATAACCACAAAGTCATCTGCTTTTGGGATCTTACCTTACAATTTGAAGGAAAATCTCAGTTTTCCTCTTCAAGCAAAGACTTTCTGCATTTTCTTAGTCCTGTTCTGTGTCATCTGCCTGTCAAGAAAGCAGTTGCCTGTTTGATTGTTAATTGCCCTTGTTTTTATTATAGAACACATTTGAATTTTGGTAAGTAACATGTTCTTCTTTGTAATTAGATACAGTAGTTAAAACATCTTTCAATTCACCATGCCATTTTCCTTTAATCAGCACATCAGCCGGGCTTTATGATGATGGAAGTCTATCTGTATTTTGCCATAGCGGTACAGCTCAAAGAAAATTGTGTTGTGAATACAAGTTATAATTGGAATGAAATTCAAAGGTAGGAGTGCTTTTATTTTACAGGCCTGAAATGTGTCAATACATAAAATAAAATGTGGATATTTCCATTATTTATATCTCTGAGATTCAAAGATTTTCTGCAGGCCTTAGGTTAGGACATTGATAGCTATAGTTACCTAGTGACCACGTACAAGGTCCTTCTGAGAGGTAACTTAGTAGAGCAGATAGGCAAGCTGGAAATTCAGGCAGGAGTCGATGCTGCTAAGAGAATTTCTCCTTCTCCAGTAAACCTCAGTTTTTGCCTTTAAGGCCTTCAACTGATTTAAAGAAGCCTGCATACATTATCAAAGGTGGTCTCCTTTACAAAGGTCAATGAGAAATAAATTTGTTTATTCCTGTAGCATAAAAATCTGTGCCTCGGGATTTGGCGAACTCTCAGAAAGGATGCTCTGCCTCCTGCTGGTTGTGAAAGCGTTTTCCCTGCAAAAAGTTGTTGAGATGCTTGAAGAAGTGGTAGTCGGTTGGCGAGAGCTAAGGTGAATATGGTGGCTGAAGCTTCGTAGCCCAATTCATTCAGTTTTTGAAGCGGTGATTGTGTGATGCGCAGTAGGGCATTGTCATGGAAACGAATTGGGCCCTTTCTGTTGACCGATGCTGGCTGCAGGCCTTGCAGTTTTTGGTGCATCTTATCAATTTGCTGAGTATACTGCTCAGATGTAATGCTTTTGCAAGGATTCAGAAAGCTGTAGTGGATCAGAAAGGCAGCAGACCACCAAACAGTGACCATGACCATTTTTGGTGCAAGTTTGGCTTTGGGAAGTGCTTTAGAACTTCTTAGTCCAGCCACTGAGCTGGTGATTGTTGGTGTCACAAAAAATCCACTTTTCGTCGCACATCACAATCAAATCAAGAAATGGTTCTTTGTTGCTGCATAGACAGATAATGACACTTCAAAATGATGGGTTTTTTTCTTTTCTTTTTTTTTTTTGGTCAACTTATGAGGCACTCTAGGGCTTCCCTGGTGGCTCAGAAAGTAAAGAATTGGCCTGCAATGCAGGAGACCTGGTTTCAACCCCTGGGTCAGAAAGATCCACTGGAGAAGAGAATGGGGTTCCACTCCAGTATTCTTGCCTGGAGAATCCCATGGACAGAGGAGCCTGGCGGACTACAGTCCATAAGTTCGCAAAGAGTTGGACATGACTGAGCAACTTTCACTCACTCATGAGGCACCCACTCATCAAGCTTTTTTCACCATTCCAACTTGCTTCAAATGCCTGAGGACCATAAAATGGTCAACATTGAGTTCTTTTGATGAAGCTCTCAGTTAACAACTTCCAGTGGCCTGCCATCATATACCTCATCTTCAAGCCTCTCATCTCCATTGCAAAACCCTTTGAACCACCGCTACACTGTATATTCATTAGCAGTCCCTGGGCCAAATGCATTGTTGATGGTGTGAGTTATCTCCACTGCTTTATGACCCATTTTGAATTTGAATAAGATGATTGCTTAAATTTGCTTCTTATTTAACATGATTTCCATAGTCTAAAATAAATATAAAATACACAGCAAGTAATAAGTCATTAACAAAGAAAATAAAAGGAGAAATGCACATTAAAATGGTGTATAACATAACCACATTTATTTAAGAATGCATTCCAGTGTCAAACAGCAAAGTTCAACAGTGCAAAACCACATTTACCCCAACCTAATAAAAAAAGATAGTGGGAAGCTGCTATTTAGCACAGGGAGCTTGGCTTGGGAGGTCCAAGAGCGAGGGGATATGTATATACATCGAGCTGATTCACTTTGTTGCACAGTAGAAACTAACACATTATAAAGCAATTAAACTCCAACAACAACAAGAAAAAAATCTCAGGGTAACAGCCTAGCTAAGCTGACATAGAAAACGAAGCATCACAGAAGATGAGAATGTTTTAAACACTTCTCATTACATTCCTTTTCACGAATGTTTTATTAGCAGCATTTTAGAGGTAAAGGCATTGAAAATCAGAGAAGTTAAGTGATTTGTCCAAGATCAACAACAAATGGAAAGAATAAGCAGGTCAGTCAAGCTTCCCTGAGTCAAGCTCAGGATCCATGGAGCATCCATTTTTTGTGGTTCTCTCTCTGTTGATACAGAAACTGTAGGAATGGGACTCTGTCATCCTTGCTGCCTGTGTTTATCTCCTAGTGAACTAGACCCACTCCCTCCCTTTACCTTGGAAGGAACTCGTTCATGAATGAAGGATCAATCCCAGTGACAAACTGGAAAACGGGAATCATTGCATACAGCGAGTGATTGAAAAAATTCTGGAGTCAGTCTCCTCTAGCTCAAAGTTCAGTTTCACCATTTACTACTTGTGTGATCCTGGGCAAGTAACAGAATCTTTCTAAGATTGAAAAAACAGGATGTTGAGTGCTTAGATGCTAGAGCACAGACTGCCTGGGTTTGATCCCGGCTCTACCTCTGATCAGCTGAGCAACTCTGGGCAGCTCCCTACTTCTTTTTGCCTCTTTTTGTCTATAAAATGAGGACAGTAATACCAATCACATGCCTTGCATGCATGTTCAGTCATTTTGGACTGTTTGTGACCCTATGGACCCTATGGACCATAGTTCACCAGTCTCGTCTATCCATGGGATTCTCCATACTGGAGTGGGTTGCCATGCTCTCCTCCGGGGGATCTTCCTGACCCAGGGATCAAACTCACGTCTCTCAGTCTCCTGTATTGACAGGTGAATTCTTTATAGTGCCACCTGGGAAGCCCACCAGCCACATAAGAGTTGGGTTTTAATGAGAAAATGTATGTGAGGCACTTAGATCCAAGTCTTACACAAACCAAGTACCCAGTTATCATTAGCCATTACCTTAAAGTTCTACTTCCAGTCTGTAAAATGAGAATGAAAATAGGACATCAAGGGGTTATTGTAGGAACTAAATATGATGTTGAGAATGGAGTGCTGAACCTAGTCATGGCTCACTGGTAGACGCCAACAGCCAACGTTGACTGGCCAGTTGTCCACTGAAATGCAAGTTCCTAAAAGTAAGGACCTACCACCCCTCCTTGCCACTGTATCCCCACCACCTGATATGGGTCAGGCAATTGGAAACGTTGAGAAAGACACAATATTATCTGCAACCAAAGGCCACACCTAGCCGAAGGGTGAACTGGGATTAACACACACTGGAAAAGAGGGGGGCTAGAATGTATCACTGTGAGCAAATACACAAGGAACTGTGTGTTTTGAATTAAAAAACAAAAAGGAATTGGAGATGATTTATAATTTTCCTTCATACATACACATTTTTAAACATGTATATTTCTCTACTTTTGTTATGCCTCTTCAGAAAGCAGAAACAAACAAACACAGCACTTAGAAAGAAGTGCCTAGGATGGGTTCCTTGGTGAAGCACCAGAGGACCAAATCCCACCGCCACCTGTTTGCATATGACCCCCTCGGTCAAGAAGAGGTCCTACAAATGAACATTTACAAATGATTTGATGATGAACCGCTAACTTGGAACCCCAATTAAATGAAATGTTGAGTAGTAGTGATGGCTTCGGAGAAGGCAATGGTACCCCACTCCAGTACTCTTGCCTGGAAAATCCCATGGACAGAGAAGCCTGGTAGGCTGCAGTCCATGGGGTCGCTAAGAGTCGGGCACGAGTGTGACTTAACTTTCACTTTTCACTTTCATGCATTGGAGAAGGAAATGGCAACCCACTCCAGTATTCTTGCCTGGAGAATCCCAGGGACAGAGGAGCCTAGTGGGCTGCCGTCTATGGGGTCGCACAGAGTCGAACATGACTGAAGTGACTTAGCAGCAGCAGCAGCAGTGGGGGTGGTTTAGTTGCTAAGTTGTATCCAACCCTTGCAACCCCATGGACTGTAGCTTGCCGGCTCATCTCTCCATGGAATTTTTCAGGCAAGAATACTGAAGTAGATTGCCATTTTTTTCTCCAGGGCATTTTCTCAATCCAGGGATAGAACCCACATCTCCTGCATCGCAGACGGTCTGCTGCACTGCAAGCAGATTCTTTACCGACTGATCCACCAGGGAAGCCCACAAATGAAATGCTATCCCCCCCCCAAAAAAAAATACATTCTTCTCATTAGTGGGCCTGCATTACAAAAATTATACACAGTGAGTATTATGATTATTATATTTTTAATCTTGCCAGTTAAAAAAATCTTTGGAAAATGTTTCTGTTTTGTGACATCAGTACCTACATAATATCCCTGATTTTGCCTGCTAGCCTGAAAAAATTAAAATGTTTATTCTCTACCCCTTCATAGAAAAAAATCTGCTGTCAGAGAATCTGCCTTGTGACTTTCTGTCCCCAACAGGTTGTTACCATGAACTACAAGCTTCTCGCTGAGGAGCACGTCTGCTTTGCAATGGGAAAGTATAAAGGGGCTTCAGAACACTTCTTAAACCACAGGAAAAAACAAGTTCTATGACTTGGTATCACCGACTTAATGGAGATGAGTTTGGGTAAACTCCAGGAGTTGGTGATGGACAGGGAGGCCTGGTGTGCTGCAGTCCATGGGGTCGCAAAGAGTAGGACATGACTGAGCGACTGAACTGAACTGATGCCTTGGTAGTTTTAAACTAAGGAAACTTTAAACACCCAATTCCAGTCCCATGCACTTAGGCGTGAAACATATTTATGAAACCATGTGATCAAAAATATTGCGTAGTATTTTCTAGTCGTGGGAAACAGGGTCGCCTTGTTGCCTAAATGGACCCATTCTTTGGAAAGAAGTTATCTCATATCACATGGTTAAAAGTTAACTTCCAGGAACCTCTACTGAGGCTCAGGAGGCCATCATCCTCTAATTTATTTCACTTATTTATTTCAAATGTCACCTTTTCCCAAGAGCACTTAAAAAGTACACTCTACTTCAGTTTCATGCTGGATTAAGACATTTGGACTGTTGACATTTCTTAACTGATGAAAGCTCTTTTATTTCAACCAGCTTCAAACATTAGAAGCCTATTAAAGAAAAACATGAGCTGAATCTTCTGTGAGGGAAGACAGCTCTTGCCCAATAGCCAGAAAGTTACAGTTTTGGAGCTCTGAAGCCTGAACGGAAGAGTAATTACAGAGACAAAGTCCTTTATCAAGATCCTTATAATCCAAACAAGGTTCTTGCTGGAAATTCAAAACAGGATCTACACCAAGTGGGGAAAAAAAGGGACCACAAAAATGAGCTAGAAATTTGTAGCAGTCTCCAGTGAAATGGTATGTATATACACATACCATTTGTTTATATACACACACACGTACATATATATATACACACACACATTATATTATGTATAATGTATATATACATTATATTAATATATATTAGCAAAATATTGTAAAATATGTCAGACTATGAGAGAAGCAGGAGTGCAGAAGTGTAGAAAGAGAAAGGCTATACCAGATGGGCTTGTCTTGTGTTCCTCAGAAAGTCAGTAGGAAAATGAAGTTGAATGCCAATTATGACACTCCTCACTGTGAGATCTGCAGATAATAAGAGAACATTGCAAACACTGCTCTCCCAAAATAGAAACTCTTCACTTATAGAAGCCATAGGTCATGACCTCTGGGGTTTTGGCCCCCTTATGTATCATCCAGTCCTAAAATTACCCTCCACTTCTGCCTGCGGGGTCCATGCTGGGAAAAGAAACAAAGAGGTTTTGATAATTCTTAAAAAGTAGAAAACGAAAAACAGCAATGTCTTTGCCTTTCCTCCCCCTCCTTTTCACCCATTTGGATAGGGAATGTCAAGTTCTATATGTAGATAGTTACAGATAATTTATTAATATATCGAAGTGTTTAAACAGTTTTGGGGGGCTTAACATGTCATAAGCAGCCCATACATCTCTTTAAAAAGGCAAATATGTGTAATATCTCACCACAAAAATTCAAAATACACATTTGAACTAAATAATGTAAACTGTCAAAAGACCTTTAATGGTGCCTTACGCTGACTTGAAGTTCTCATAAAAGGGTCTCCATAACACCATTGCTTCTAAAACAAGTTTTACTACAGAAAGGAACAAAATCAAAGAGAAGCCACAGAACCACAAATTGTAAAGACGAAATTGACCTTGAGACATTAATTACTCCCTCCCTCCCTGCTCCTCCTGCCTCCACATTTACCCCACACCACAACCCAAAGAATATCTTTCTGTTTAAGCCTCAGAATATGAGATACCACAAATTTCCAAAACACACAACTGCCTCTTAGAGAAAAGTCAACTTACAAGTGACCGATGTATATAAATGGCCACTTCCTGTTCCCTTTTGATTCCACACTCACAGGTAGCAGTGCTAAGCCTTCCTAAGGAACCCCTCAACCCCTCACCTTCCTGGAAAGACTTCCCCCCATCCCACTGCCCTCCCTCAGCCGTTTATGTACCAGTTCTCATGGCAGCACCTTCCTAGAAGTCACTGGAGTTGCCAGACCCTATTCCCGGAGGACAAATCTTGCCTCACACCTTCTTCAAGCCTGTACCTGATGACACTTCTGTACTACAAGTTTGTCTAAATAGACTAAAAGGAGAACGGGAAAAGCACCAAAATTAAAAGGCATGTATTTATAACCATACAAATATACAAGTGCACAACATATACATAAATACAAAGATTCATAGGTATATCTTTACATGTGTTACATGCACATGGAATTTATAGATACAGATAAACATATGTAGAGGAAAGAAAAATTTCTTGATGTGTCAAGCTAGACAAAAGTGTAGTAGACACAACTGGTCCTCCACCAAGATCCTCATTACTGAAGTGGTGCTCCCCAACTAGTTGAGATGAGGGCTAACAGTTCAGTGCTGAACCCTTCTCCATCAAATTACCCCTAACTAGAGAAGAGGCATCTTCCCTGGTGGCTTAGATGGTAAAGAGTCTGCCTGCAATGCAGGAGACCAGGGTTCGATCCCTGGGTTGGGAAGATCCTCTGAAAAAGGGAATGGCAACCCACTCCAGTATTCTTGCCTGGAGAATTCCACAGACAGAGGAGCATGGCAGGCTTCTGTCCATGGGGTCACAAAGAATATGCTAAATTGGTAGAATCCCAAACCAAAGGTCCGCCTCCCTTTCTCAAGGTGGGACAACTCTTGGTGTCTTTCATGCCCCAGAGGTCCATGTGGGGTCAAACTGAGGCTGGGCTTCAGCTAAAGTCACATTCTGCCTGTCTCCCATCTCAGTCTGCTACACTTACTCCCTGCCAGTGTCCACTTGAAAGCAGTGCCTCAATAAATTAGTTGCTCAAAAATTACTGTCTCTGGTTTGGCATCTAACAAATCCAGTCAAAGCCAGGGAGCAGCAGAGGAAACAACCAAACATAAAAGCAGAAGAAAGATATGTATGTTCATACATACAAAGTATGTATGAAAGTCATCTGTTACTTTAGAAGGTTGCTAAAGAACATGTCAGCTGGAGAAGAATCACACACTCAGAGGTATTGCTGCTATTGTTCCCAAGAAGGAATTGAACCCAGGGAGAATTGCAGAAGAAGCACAAATCCTAGACTGGGGTAAGGGGTGATGGTCATGGCCTGCTGGGCTGCAAATGACAGATACCCACCCAAACTGGTTAAAATTAATGGAAGTGGTGGTGGTGGAAATAAAGATACAGACTTAGGAAATTCAAAGGAAAGCTTGACAATCAGCCTCAAAATAAAGAAAAGGAGAGCACCAGGGTCTCAGCAGGATTTTGTGAACTTTTCCTTTCATGTGCCACCAAATGCTATTCCTTTTATTTTTAACAATATCTGATGCAGGCATTTAAAACCTCAAGTAAAGCCCCATAGGGTTCTAGAGAAATGGCTGAAATAACAGCAGCAGTTTGGGGATCTTCCTGAATCCCTACACAAAACTACAGAGCAACTGGAAAGAAAAATCAAAACTTCACAGACATTTCAATAAAACTAAGTGACAAGGATGAATGAGTAAATAAATCATGCTATGTATCTGCATTGGAATATTACCATATTCCATGAAAAGAAATGCAGTAAGAGTGCATGCTACAAAGTGGATGAACCTTGAAAACATTATGCTCGGTAAAAGAAGCCAGGCATGAAAGGTCACATAGTGTATGATTCCATTCATATGAAATGTCCAAAATAGATAAACTTACAGAGAAAGAAGGCAAATTGGTGGTTGCCAGAGGTTGGGGCCCTGGGAGAACAGGGAAAGATTGCTTCATGGCTATGGGATTTTCTTTTGGAGTGGTGAAAATGTCTTGGAAGTAGATAGCAGTAATTGTTGCCCAACACGGTGAGTGTACTAAATGACATTGGACTGTACACTTACTTTAAAGTAGTTAATTTTATGTTATATGAATTTCACCTCAGTTAAAAACAAAACATTCCCAGCCAATGCACTAAATAAATAAACATTTTTTAAAAAGAAAAGAAACAAGAGAAAAACTAAATTATGTGAAAAGGCTTATACCCCAAAATATAAGTGAATGGGGCCAAATTGCCAAAGGCCTAGTCTATATCTGTATGTTATTGGTTCTGAATAGATGTAAGCACAGGGAAGCATCAGGGCATCTGATAAATCTGAGAAGAGGAAAGAACACAAAAGTAGAGAGATTTCCCTGGGAAACGTGAAGGGTCCATTTGAAGTCCACAGCTTGAAAGGGTCATGGCTACCCCAGCAGTGGATTCAAAGAAGGAGTTTTCCAAGGAGTCTTGAAGAGGCTGGGGCAGGGTAGCCCCTGTGAACGCACACGACTGGCCCTCGGGCTAACTTCCAGAACAGGGGTCCAGCCTGAAGAGAAATTACTAGAAGAAAAGCAAAATTGAATAAAACTGGGGCAACGGAGATGAAGAAAAGAGATGGTTCAGATGAAAAGGGATGCAAGGAAGAACAGCCAGGAAATCTCAGAAAACAAACTGCCATTTTATTGAACATGTGAAAAAGGAAAGGAGAAGGCGTTCTGTGAAGTTGAAAAGCTTTCTGAACCCAGTTTCTGCCTAAAGTCCAGGAAAGCTGCGTAGGCAGGCAGATTCGCTGCCACTTATGCCACCTGGGAAGGGGTTCCTGGGTGGCTCAGACATTAAAAGAATCTGGCTGCAATGGAGGCGACCTGGGTTCCATCCCTGGGTCAGGAAGATCCCCTAGAAAAGGGAATGGCTACTCAATCCAGTATTCCTGCCTGGAGAACTCCATGGACAGAGGAGCCTGGCAGGCTACAGTCTATGGGGTCGCAAAGAGTCAGACATGACTGAGCGACTTTCACTTTCACTTCATTTTGTAGGAAAATGAAACTGTCTTGTTACAGCCCTGCTGATACCATCCAGGGTTCTTTGCCTTCCCCAATCAATAGAAATTGACACACACACGCACACAAACACACACACACACACACACACACACACCCCAAAAAAAGAAAAGAAATTGACTAGAAACCAGACAAGAAATTCAGACAAGGCTTTAGTGGGGTTCCTGCTACAGCAGAGGAAAGGGAGAACAAACAATAGGTTCTCTTGCTCACTGAGGAGGGGGTGAGCTTGTGGGGGGATGTCCTTATATGGGATGAGGGTAGGGGTGTGTCCAGGGCTCTGGAGGAGGGGTGGCGGAAGTGGTTTGCCCAACCCTCTGGTGTTGTCGAGTGCAGGAGACATGCATAGTGTCCTGCTTTTGCTCCCAACACCCTGTTGGTGCTCCTGGCTCTTCCAAAGTGGCCATAGGGGTTTTTCAGTGTTTTTGTATCTTTTGTCCAGAATTTGCCCCAGCTGCACATGCACATAGTTATTTTTAGTTCCATATAGTTTCTTTGTATTTTGTTGCTGGAGGAAAGTTGTGTCCAGGTAGAAGCGTTGCAGCACTGCAGCTGGAGGTCTCAGGTCCCAGCCTGTCTCACTGCCATCCCTTGTTGTGCATGCTTTTGAACTGTGGTGCTGGAGAAGACTCTTCAGAGTCCCTTGGACTCTGAAGCAAAGAGATTAAACCAGTGAATCCTAAAGGAAATCAACCCTGAATATTAGTTGGAAGGACTGATACTGAAGCTCCAATACTTTGGCCACCTGATGCAGAGTGGTGGTTTTAGTGAATATAATGATAAAGTTTAGAGGACGCTAAAGCCTCCTTTTATAATGCTTCTCAACCACAGGGAAAACATGCTGACTGTGTGGCGGGGTGATTTTCTTCTGTGACTACTTCAGTTCACTCAGTTGTGTCCGACTCTTTCGACACCATGGATTGCAGCACGCCAGGCCTCCCTGTCTATTACCAACTCCCATGGCTTGCTAAAACTCAAGTCCATCGAGTCGGTGATGTCATCCAACCATCTCATCCTCTATCGTCCCCTTCTCCTCCTGCCTTCAATCTTCCCCAGCATCAGGGTCTTTTCCAAGAAGTCAGTTCTTCTCATCAGGTGGCCAAAGTATTGGAGTTACAGCTTCAGCATCAGCCCTTCCAATGAATATTCAGGACTGTTCTCCTTTAGGATGGACTGGTTGGATCTCCTGCAGTCCAATGGACTCTCAAGAGTCCTCTCCAACACCACAGTTCAAAAGCATCAGTTCTTCGGCATTCAGCTTTCTTTATAGTCCAACTCTCATATCCATTCATGTCTACTGGATAAACTATAGCCTTGACTAGACAGACCTTTGTTGGCAAAGTAATGTCTCTGCTTCTTAATATGCTGTCTAGATTGGTCACAGCTTTTCTTCCAAGGAGCAAGCGTCTATTAATTTCATGGCTGCAGTCACCATCTGCAGTGATTTTGGAGCCCCAAAAAATAAAGCCTCTCACTGTTTCTGTTGTTTCCTCATCTATTTGCTTGAAGTGATGGGACCGGATACCCTAATCTTAGTTTTCTGAATGTTGAGTTTTAAGCCAACGTTTTACACTCTCCTCTTTCATTTTCATCAAGAGGCTCTTTAGTTCTTCGCTTTCAGCCATAAGGGTGGTGTCATCTGCATATCTGAGGTTATTGATATTTCTCCTGGCAATCTTGATTCCAGGTTGTGCTTCATTCAGCCCGGCATTTCTCATAATGTACTCTGCATATAAGTTAAATAAGCAGAGTGACAATATACAGCCTTGATGTACTCCTTTCCCAATTTGGAACCGGTCTGTTGTTCCATGTCCAATTCTAACTGTTCCTTCTTGACCTACATACAGATTTCTCAGGAGGCAGGTAAGGTGGCCTGGTATTCCCATCTCTTTAAAAATGTTCCACAATTTGTTTTGATCCACACAGTCAAAGGCTTTGGTGTAGTCAATAAAGCAGAAGTAGATGTTTTTCTGGAACTCTCTTGCTTTTTCAATGATCCAACAGATGTTGGAAATTTGATCTCTGGTTCCTCTGCCTTTTCTAAATCTAGCTTGAACATCTGGAAGTTCACAGTTCACGTATTGTCGAAGCCTGGCTTGGAGAATTTTGAACATTACTTTGCTAGAGTGTGAGATGAGGCCAATTGTATGGTAGTTTGAGCATTCTTTGGCATTGGTTTTCTTTAGGATTGGAATGAAAACTGACCTTTTCCAGTCCTGTGGCCACTGCTGAGTTTTCCAAATTCAATGGCATATTGAGTGCAGCACTTTCACAGCATCATCTTTTAGGATTTGAAATAGCTCAACTGGAATTCCATCACCTCCACTAGCTTTGTTCATAGTGATGCTTCCTAAGGCCCACTTGACTTCACATTCCAGGATGTCTGCCTCTAGGTGAGTGATCACACCATTGTGATTATATGGGTCATGAAGATCTTTTTTGTCTAGTTCTTCTTTGTATTCTTGCCACCTCTTCTTAATATCTTCTGCTTCTGTTAGGTCCATATCATTTCTGTCCTTTATTGTGCCCATCTTTGCATGAAGTGTTCCCTTGGTATCTCTAATTTTCTTGAAGAGATCTCTAGTCTTTCCCATTCTGTTGTTTTCCTCTGTTTCTTTGCTTGATCACTGAGGAAGGATTTCTTATTGCTCTTTGCTATTCTTAGGCACTCTGTATTCAAATGGGTATATCTTTCCTTTTCTCCTTTGCCTTTGCTTCTCTTCTTTTCTCAGTTATTTGTAAGGCCTCCTCAGAAAACCATCTTTCCTTTTTGTGACCACTTCCAGAGGGTATTTATCTTTCTTGACCCTTTCTTGCCCTAGAATGCTGCAGGGGAGGAGGTTACCATGCTGAATCTGTGCAGAAGCTCTAAGCACTGGATGTGCCAGAGACACAATCTGTGATTATTTTTGCACCAGTTGGGATTTGAACAGGCCACTTATGACAAATGTATTCTTTCTTTTGAGATACTGAGGAGGATTGTAAATCAAGACTTCACATCCTACCCATGTAGCTCAGAGAACCTAGGTGTAGTTGAGGCTGATGTGGGAAGCTGCAAACAGCTGAACCTCCTAACATGCCTCAGACCTTGCAAGAAACTGAAGGTGAATGCAGAAGACTTTGAAACGCCACCCAAAAGCCTTTTAAAAGAAATAGAAGTTTTTAAAATGCTACATAAGGAGTCACTGCAAAAGCATGAAAAAAAAAAAGACCCAGGACTTCCCTAGCTGACCATGGTTAACACTTTACCTACCAATGATAGGGGTGTGGGTTCCATCCCTGGTCAGGACGCTAAGATCTGCATGCCTTGTGGCCAGAAAAAAACAAACAAAAAAACAGGAGTGATATTGTAACAAATTCAATAAAGGCTTTAAAAATGGTCCATATAAAAAAAACTCTTTTAAAAAAGACCCAGTTGGGTGAGGGGCAGGGGTTTACAGAGTGACAACTTCTGTGGTTGTAAATTACTTCCTCTGTATACCTTGTTTGGGGACCCTTCATCACCTGTGTCTGCACTGATTACTGATTAGATGGCAGGAAATAGAATGCCAATCTGACAGTTGTGCTGGCAATTACTCTTAAAATTCAGGTAGTCTTTTACTTTGTTTGAAGTGGCCCTCCTCCCCTTTTAAATATGAAGCCATAAGTACCCCCCCCCAACCCTTTTTGATTTATTGGTTGTAATTGTATTGTAATTGGTATAAATAAAACTTAACTGTGCTGTGAAGAAGTGGTGACAGGAAGATCTCTAATTTTTTTAAATAAAAACATTTAAACAAAACAAAACTAAAACAACATGCCCAGCTCTTCCTCTTAACATTGCCTTCACACTTTCTGGTTCCTTTGCCTAGAATCTTCTTCCCCCAGATCATCACATAGCTAACTCTTTCTTGTCATTCAAATCTCAATATCACCAAAGCTTAAATCACCCGTTCAGACATACTGGGTCTAACCCCTTCCCTAAAACAGCACCCTCAACCTTAATCACTTATCTTGCTTTATTTTTCTCCTTTCCATGTTTACTAACCTCTCATTTATTTATTGTCTGTCTCTTCTCCTAAAAGGTAATCTCCATGAAGGTAAGTACTTTGTTTTGCCCCTCCCTACATCCCCAGCTCCTAGACGTGTGTCTGTCACATAGGAAACACTCAGTTGGCCACAACGCAATCATTGTGATGCACTTGTAGACAATGGCAACCATCCTTATTTACTTACGATGCTCGCAACATAATGTTTGTTAATATAGATGATATTATTATTATTATTATAATCCTCTCAAGAGTGCCATTCCCTGACCAACCCAGGAATCTCCTGCATCACCTGCATTGGCAGGCCGATTCTTTACCCCTGTTCCAGCTGGGAAACCCGAAATTTCAGATGTTCAAAACAAACACAAAATGTTTATAAATCAATCTACAATGTCAAAGAAATTGACAAAAAGAGTCAGATAATCTGATACATTGAAAATAAATGCATATTAAATACACTGTACTTTTGCATTAATGTAATCAGTATTAAAAATATACTTTAAAAAAAATATTCATGGAAATAGCCCTGCAGAAATAAATGACCATTAGTGGCTACCAATGAAAATCAGAGGCACACTTGTGTTATAAGATTTATGAATGTTTTCAAGTCATGGAAAGAAAAAATGTCAGCTTTCAACTCCTAGCTTTCCAGTAAAAGGATATAAAACAGCAGTGTAATTATGTTCTGCAGATGTTGTGCTAATAATTTTCCCATTGCATATGAACTCAGCTGAGTAGTGGGGGCAGGGGCATGGAGGGAATTGATATATTCCCATATTCAGTGGTATTAGTTCATAAAGAAGGGTAAAACATGTTCTGCTATACTGCTTGTACTCCCAGAGTTAATTTCCAATGAAACCAGAAATTCATGAGCTTTATCACCAGATAATATCATAAGTAACAAATTCCTTCAAACTATTCACCATACTTGAGTCGAGCTGGTTTTTTCTTCTTTTTCTGCCTATAACTTAAAACAATACAGTCCAAAACATTCCATTACTGATGCGCCGTGATGAATTAGTGGCATGATAATACTGATTTATAAAAAGACAGAAAAGCTTTATAAGTTATACCTCCTCTTGAAAATTCTTTTGCAAATAAATCAGGGGTTTTTTTGGGTTTTTTGTTTTTTGTTTTTTTAGAAAGTCAGTCTTTTTCCGCATTCAGGCAATAATTTGGCTTATCAGGCTGGAATTAGCTGAATAAGGTGTCTACAGCCCCCCTACGATAGGAGCCTTCTACGAGTATTTAGCACAATATCCTGGTTTCAGTGTTCAAAGAAGACTTTTCGTCTTCAAAGTAATGCTTCTCCACCATCGACGGGTCACATTCTTGTTTCAGGGCTCACTCTCATTGAACTCCTGGTAAAGATCTTTCTTTGAAATGGCTTTCTTGGAGCAACCATAACCCAACAAGACAGTTAATGCCAAGAAAGAGTAAACCAACATGACAAAGAAAATGAAGAAATAGGCATTGTCATATGGTTTGGATTTTGGATTTTTTTTTTTCTCTTCTGTAGCATTTTTTACTTCGCTTTCCAGTTTTCTTTCCAGTAGTTGAAAAACCCTGAGATGCAAGAACCCAGTTCTCTTGATTCACGCTGTAGTTTTTCTCAAAAATGAAAAACGGTAACATCAGCTTGAGGTCAAACTAGCATCCTGTACATTTCCTCCTCTGAAGTTAGTGACTTCTCTACTTGCTGAGTTCTAGATGAGCTTCCCTAAAACCCTAAAGACACTGAGAAGAAATCTTTTTTAAAACTGAAACTAAAATGCACTTACAGACTGAATACAAATTCATTACAACTTTAATTAAAATAAGTTTTAACAGTAGGGTAACATGCAGACTTGACTTCCTTTTTTAAATTTTTCCTTAGAAAAATAAACTGAAGTGGAAAAGGAAATATTGGTTTTCCTATATACTTTCTTTTTTTTTTAACCATAACTTAACATATTTTTTTTTCTTTATTTATTAAACCAAAGTCTGAATCAAACTTTTTCTTTCTTTTATTTGCCCGTGAACAAAATAAGGTAGAAAAAGCAAATTCTAAAATCTTCAGAACAGGTTCAAATTTTCATGTTTTCTCTTCAGTTCCTATACAAACAAAACGGGGTTCTCACTTTACTTCCGAGAAAAGTAAATGCTTTTATAAATTTCTCGGAAACTGAAATCCTGAACAAGTCCCACATGGGGACGTTTCAGGTATCTTTTTGTGTGGTTTGCCCCAGATCAGTCCCCTTGCTTGATATTAGTGACCTGGGCTTCTGTGGACACCAGCTTCCTATTGTGTTTTATCAGCACTGCCTCCTAAAGTAAATTGTTGTTCTACAAAGTAGTGAAACCCAATCTTGGCCACAAACATGCTCAAACACACACAAGCCTTCCATCTCTGGACAAACGACAATCCCAGCTGTTTCTGCCTGGGATCCGAGTTCTCGTGGCCAAGCACGCCCCCTTTGAAGTGGAGAGCACCTCTGCTGACCTGCATTTTGCAAACTTTGCACTGTTTCTCTAAGCCTGACCCCTGAACTGATTGTCTGATGACTAATTCACATGCTAAGCTCGCGGTATATCAGTATCACTGGTCTGCCTGCATTTGCCATTAAGGGTTTGTAGTAAAAAGAAAGATGAAAGGGAAAGGTGTAATATTAGACTAGCAGCCGAACATCTTATGAGTGTGTTTTGAAAATGTGACTTATAAGAGAAATAGGCAACTCATTTTAAATATGTCTTTCAAGTTAGGAGGAAGGCCTACATATTTTTAAGTTCCCAAACTTTCATTCCTTTCTTTCCAAACTCTTGGCTACTGTTAAAATGTACCTTATGCATAAACAATGTCACTACTATGTGAGTTTCAAAATTGTGTAAGAGAGTAAAGATTAATACAATAGTGCTTGCATTTGAAACTAAACTGCCCTTCTGCTTCATTTGTTGTCACCAAAGTAGTCTAACAGAAATTAAAGATGTATGTGGATGTTCCTGATTGAAAAAGCTAATGACTTGCAAATGACCAATTTTTCTGAGTAGTTAGGATAACCTTTTGTCTTACATATATATTCGGAAGGTGAAAAATGGAATATATTTTAACGTTTCATCACAAGAAAATAATTTCATTAAGCATCATTTTGTCCACAAGATTAATGTGCTATTAATACTGTGAAAGATAGTCTGTTGAGACATCTTGGCAAGTGTTGCAATGAAATTCTTTGGAGAAATAGTAGGGCCTCTAACTGTGGATAATAGCTCTTTGAACAGCCTCTGAAGACCCATTTCTATAGACTGGACCGATTCTTTTAAAGGAGTACATAACGAGAAGTCAAATAAAAGGGGTGGGGCAAAATGAGAAGATTAAAAAGAGAGTAAAAGATTAAAAGAGAGAAAGAATATAAGGAAAATTCAAAAGGAAAAAAGATCAAAAAGAGGATTAACCATGTTACTTGTTGTTTTTCAGAAATTAAAAAAGTATGGAGGATAAGGAATTTGTTTCCTTTTGGCCCAAGAAAAATGCCAATTATGGTAGCTAAACTGCCTGGATCACATATCAGCATGCTTTGGAAATGTGAGAAATGGATGGGAAATATAAACATAGAGCAATAGCTTACAGTTATGTTATGAATTAAGCCAGAAAAATATCAAGATTTAGTCACTGAATAAGCTGCCAAGGTTAATTTCCCTGATGAACTTGAGCAAGATCAGAATAGAAGTGATAGCATTGTAGTTCCATGCTTTGTGCAACACCCCCACTGCCTTCAAGAATCAAATTCTTCATTTTCTCATCAAACAAACAAACAAACAAAAAATCTCAGGCAAAGAGAACATAGTCAACAATAATGTCATGAAATCCCCTTTCGTTTCTTGATTTTTATTTGATCAGTGCCCTAGGTTCTGAGTTGAAATCGCTGATAAAGTGAAACCAGGTAGCCAACACTGCCATGTAGAGTCATTTAATAGTGGTCTTTGTATATTATTACCTTTCGGCTTTTTTATTATGTCATTTTGATATCAGGAGTTAATCACTTAAATTTACTTTAAAATATAGAAAGTATTTCAGGTTGTATTAATCAATTTTATCAAATTGATTTGAACTTCTTAAAATGGAGTATTTAGTTTATCATTAAATATGTGTAGGTATTAGACTAGTTGATTTTAGTTCTGGTGAATTCATTGGAAGTTTCTTCATTATGTTCTTCCTGGTCCACATATTTCCTTTGGCTTTTTTGGTGGTTGTTGTTGCTGCTCCTTTAACTTCGGTTAACCCAAAACTAAAGATTTCTTTTTTTTAAAAAAAATTTTTTTTTTAATGTATTCATTTATTTGGCTGCACCAGGTCTTAGTTGCAACATGTGGTATCTAGTTCCCTGACCAGGGATCGAACCTGGGCCCCCTGCATTGGGAGCTCAGAGTCTTAACCACTGGGCCAGCAGGGAAGTCCTAAATACTTCTTAACCACCAAATCCTAATTGCCAAATACTACTTGCTTGAAAAATACAACAGCTAAGTAATTTAGAAGCTCTAGAAGATAAAACAGAACGAGTAAATCATGAAAGAGAAGCCAGGATGAAGAGACAAAATCGAAAAGGTGTTCTATTACCCCAATGCCAACTGAATTCCGATAAAAATACAGATTTAAATTAGAATCATTTGGTGGAATTATTTAAACAACTGTTTATGGCATTTAAGTGCTCTAATGATGTATTTCATATATTCTTTCTCAAACACTTGGAGGCATATATTCCAGCAACACAACTGAATGGGACTTAAAGCTCCTGATTTAAGCAGGAGCTTTAAGTCCTCTTCTCTTTTATGAATGAACTATGTAAAAATTTTCCAAACTCCCCCCTATGTTTAATTTTATTCAAAGTTCTCTTAAAGGCAGGTAGTATAGAATTACAATCCAGAAAAGCACATGAATTTTATATTAATTGCCCTCTTTGTCTGTGGTCAAAAGGAGCACACTGCTTCTGCGGTGGGGTCACTATAAACAAACAGCTTAGGTCAGGAGCCACAATAGCTACTTTACGTCCCGCTGTCACCCTCCCGTGTGCACTTCAGTGGGGCCGCTGGGGTGGGAGCCATGACCAAGCTAAGAAAAGAAGGTAAGGAGATCAGGCCTGGGTGTTCATTGTTGAAGCCGCAACTCCAATACTTTGGCCATCTGATGCGAAGAGCTGACTCATTTGAAAAGACCCTGATGCTGAGAAAGATTGAGGGCAGGAGGAGAAGGGGACGACAGAGGACGAGATGGTTGGATGGCATCACCGACTCAATGGCCATGGGTTTGGGTGGACTCCGGGAGTTGGTGATGGACAGGGAGGCCTGGCATGCTGCGGTTCATGGGGTCGCAAAGAGTCGGACACGACTGAGCACTTGAACTGAACTGAACTGAAGGAATAAGTGGAAAGATACTGTTAATTTGGGGAGCTGGAGGGAGATAGGCAGATTCTAGAATTTTTATAGAGGTACCTCTTTCTAGTTTGGTTATAAAAAGTATTGAATCTTATATACATATACTAATAGATGATCATAAGAAAAATATATTAGCTTTGCTCCTTATCCATTTTTTTAGATCCTTTCTCCTAGAATCTAAATTTTTGAACCAGCCTTTCAGCTTCTGAAAATGACAAAGAAAATGGAAGGAGGGTTTCTAAGTAGGTAAAGGAAACTAAAGCTGCTGAATATCTGGCTGATTAATGATCCAACGCAAATAAACAGCAAGTGCAAAGGTCCTGAGGTAATGGGTGCTTGGAGTGCTAAGAAACGGCAATAAGGACAGTGTGATAAGGGCTGAACTAATGGGAGAATTAGAACAAGAGGTTGCAAAGAGATCCAGAAGCCAGATTATAAAATTGAGTTTATGTTTTTTTTTTTTCCTATTGCAACTCGAAGTAAGAAAAAAGCATCTGCATCAAAAAATAGCATAGGTTTAGAAATATGTATCACACAGAAACAGACACACACACACAGAGATTACAAACCAGTTTGAAAAGCACTGAACTTTGTTCTAGGTTGAGAACAATGTCTAGGTTGAGAGAATGTCACTAGAGTTGACCTACATTTAAAATAATCACTGTGGCTGCTGTTTGGAAAACAGACTAGGGCGGAGTGCTAAGAGTGGAAACCAAGATCACATTTGGAAGGTATTGAGGTAGTGGTCCAGGTACCGAGAGAAACCAATGACTACATTAAATTGTTAACAACAGAAATATTAAGAGGTGATTAGATTTGAGATATACTTTTAAAGCTACTACAATGTGCTGATAATTTGGATGTGCAGCATGAGAGAAAAAGAGAAGTCAAAATGACTCCCAATTTGGGGGCATGATGAACCAGGTGAATAGTGATGCTGTTTACTTAGATGAGGAGCAGAATAGATAGAATCTATCCTACTGTAGATAGACTCAGACTGTAACCAAAGGAGGATAAAGAATTCGCCTTCAGATACGTTATGTTTGGAGTGAGAAGGACCAAAGGATTTGCTTTGGCTAATGAAATACGACCAGAAGTGAAGTGAGTCACTCTGGTGAGTGTGTAAATTCAGGTGGCACCACAATTTAGATGGTTGGTAGTATGTGTACTAGTCGCTCAGTTGCGTCTGATTCTTTGCGACCCCGTGCTAATAGTAATGCTATGAAACAGAAGGAAGACTTTGAGGGCAGGATTTTCTGAATCATTAATTGGGGCCATAAAATTAATGTACATTTCTATTGAAACCACGTGGACTGCACAGTTATAAGACATACTTACTAATGGACTGAAACCCCAGATTACATAGCATGGATGTGCTAGATAATTATGAGTTCATGTAACAAGCTATGCAATTCTGTCTGCTCTTGATCAGAAATGGACTTAAGTTAATAGATACATTTTTAATAAAATAAATGAAAACTATTTAAGATTGAGCAAAAAAATTCAGGGTTTATACAATAAAATAGAGAAAAAGTGAATGAGAAAATCTCTATGGTATTTATAAATTTGAGTGCTTACTAACTGCTACCTACTATTATAGTAAGATTCCGTATGAATAATCCTTTAAATTCAAGTTGTCACACAAAATTTTTATTGAAAGGCTTCAATATTGAAAGGTTACAAGAAATTATCCCATTTACTTCTCACAAGAGCACTGTAAAGGATGCGTTAATATCTCCTCTTCATAACTGAAAAAACCAAGATGCATGAGGCTTGATGAGTTGCCTATCCAGGTAATCAATGGGATTTGGGGTTGCAAACAAGATCTTTCTAAAGCCAAGACAGGCTTGTTCTTATTACACTACATCACAGCAGCTTCATCAAAGTGCGCTGTTAGCACAGTTGTCAAAGGAGGCAATTTTTTTTTTTTTTTGAAACCTCCTACCATCAAAAGGGAAGTGGTTAAATGAAATGAGTTTGAGCAAGCTCCAGGAGTTGGTGATGGACAGCAAAGCCTGGTGTGCTGCAGTCCATGGGGTGGCAAAGAATCGGACAGGACTGAGCAACTGAACTGAAGTCAACTAAATGAAGTATGGTACATACAGCAATGGCCATTAATGCAAGAGAACTATATGATGTATAGAGAAAGATCTTTTAAAATATGTAGAAATAAAACAATCCAATGACCAAGAAAAGAAAAGACAGAATAGCGTTTATTGAATATTCTCGAGTACCCAGAAAAGGATGCATGCATACATCTATATACACATTACATATATTTTCATATGAAGGGAAAATTTTTGAGCATGATATACCAGAACCTGTAAATAGTGGAGAGGCTGGAATGAAGGATTGGGAGCCTAGGGTAAGACACGGAATTACTTTTCATCATCTACCAAATGTGATATTAACCCACATTATCATCACAAGGGCTCTAGTTAGAGTAATTTCTTTCCTCCACCTTTTTTGAGGTTAGGCTGCATGGCTTGCTTTGGTCAATTAAATGTGAGCAGATATAAAACATGTCTCAACGGAGCAGAAGTTGTAACAGCCAATGTTCAACTTATCCTGGCCTTTCTCCTGCCCCAGGTTGTAGAAAGCATGTGCAAAGATAAAACTTCCATCAGGCAGGGCTCCTGAGTGGCGATGCTGAGCGGAGCTCATTGGACATGTAGAGAAAGTTAGGAATAAATCTTCATTGTCTTCAGTCATGAAGGTTTGAGATTGTTATGGGCAGCATTGTCCAGCTTCTCCTGGCTGGTACAACATCAGAAAGAAATGCTGATGTAAACCCAATAATTACATTAGTTCTTTTTAGTATTTTTAGATGTTTAAGAGAGAAAAAAAAGATGTGTTTGAAAATATAAATCAGTTCATTTATTAAAATAGGCAAATATTTACTGAGGACCAAATATATCCCAGGCCATCATAGGCACAGAAGAAGTACCATTATGTAGGAGAGACAAAATCCCTACGGTCACAATTTACACAAACAAATGAGTGAGCAAGAAAATATCAGGTAACGGGGTACCCTTGGATGAAAATAAACTGTATAGTGTTACTGGGAGGTCCAAGAGGCCTCTGGGAAGAAACCACGTTAGCTGATGGTTGCCGTTGTGATGACAGTTATAAATCCACAAGGAAGTTTTCTTTTCAACGTCTTTGTAGTCTCCAAATTTTCTCTGCATTTCATTTCAAATCAGAATAACACTATAAAATAAATAAATAACAGGAAATGGAAAGATGGGGTGATAGAGATGTCAGTGAGAAAGCCTGGGAAGGACAGCCCTTATTGGGAAAGTGAAGGACCAGATTCAGTTACACCTGCAGATGGAAGCGATAGAGTCCTAAGTGGATGCAGAAGCCAACGTTGGCACCTCTCTAAGCAGAGGCCACCAATGAAAATGTATCCCATAAAACACCAATCAAGATAGCAGTAAAAGGGGTGAAATGTGTACACACGTAAAAACAATTGAAAACATATTTGCCTAATTATGTAGACAAAGATATCAAGATGAGTGCTGAAAGGGGTTGAAAACGTAGGAGATGCGGAATCTCTGCTCTAATGGAACCCAACTCCAGGGCTGGTAACATGGCCTCAGGGACAAATGCCACCAATTACAACAACATTAAAGAGTTAATAAAGCCTGTGAAGTGTTTCCAAAGAAAGGAGGATCTGAAAGAAGGAAGCCACAAGTCTGCTTTTATCAGCAATTCCGCTTTCATATTTTTGTATCAAGCTAACTTTATTAAATCATTCTGCAAAGGTCAAGTGGGATGTGTCTTTCCTGAACTATTTTCATATTTCATGACACAGACTGAGTAACGGGATAATATACACTGTATTTCCAAAGACTGGAAGACATTTACGCCCAAGTGCTGATTTCCTGTGGTGTGATATTGGTCACTTAGACAGTGGGGTTTTATGCAGTACTGTGTGTGTGTAGTAACTCAGCCAGTTCCTTTTTTGTGCTTGAAAATCTTCCAGTTACCAGCTGTCAGAAATACAATTTAACTGCTTACCATTACAAAAATGAATTAATTCCAACTCATCTCTGCAGCAGTAGGGCATCAGATCCTCAGGTTGCCATAGTCAACACTTTTTCTTAAATGAAATAAATGATTTATAAGGCATAATATCCATTTAGCTGCTATATAATAATTTATGAGATACCAGAGTTCTCTTCCTCAAGATGTCTGCTTTCCCTAATATTGAAACAAGGCTTGAGGCCCTGAAATACTGCCCAGTCCAAAAGAGAACCCCAAAATTTAAATCTTTACAATAATTCTGAAAGTGGCAATGAAACTGCAGGGCATTCTATTTGTGTAGAATCTTTCATCCAAAATTTTTAAAACTTTCACAAATATCTCAATTTTCTTTCAGCCTCCCTAACAAGTAAACACTGTCTGCCATATTATCCTCAGTGCAAAGAGGCTAATAAAACCAAAATATTACCAGTGGCAATGTTTGGCTTCTGTTTCTCTTAGTTCAGTTCAGTTCAGTTGCTCAGTCATGCCCGACTCTCTGTGACCCCATGGACTGCAGCACGCCAGTCCCTGTCCATCACCAACTCCCGAAGCTTGCTCAAACTTATGTCCATTGAGTCAGTGATGCCATCCAACCATCTCATCCTCTGTTGTCCCCTTCTCCTGCCCTCAAAATCTTTCCCAGCATCAGGATCTTTTCTTCACATCAGGTGGCCAAAGTATTGGAGCTTCAGCTTCAGCGTTAGTCCTTCCAATGGATATTCAGGACTGATTTCCTTTAGGATGGACTGGTTGGATCTCCTTGCAGGCCAAGGGACTCTCAAGAGTCTTCTCCAGCACCACAGTTCAAAAGCATCAATTCTTTGGGCTTCAGGCTTCCCTGGAGGCTCATCTGGTAAACAATCTGCCTACAATGTGGGAGACTTGGGTTCAATGCCTGGGTTGGGAAGATCCCCTGGAGAAGGGAACGACTACCTACTCCAGTATTCTGGCCTGGAGAATACCATTGACTGTATAGTCTGTGGGGTTGCAAAGAGTCAGACACAACTGAGCGACTTTTACTTTCTGTTAATTTAGATGAGCTTTATTTTTTTTTTTTGCTTTATTTTTTAATCTTTCTACTTTTCTATGGTTTCTAATTTTTTTAATGGGCAGTTAGTATTTTTACAATGAAAACATAATTTTTAATATTGTGAATACTAACAGACATTGCTACCCCTATAATAGACCAGGAGCTTCCCAGGTGGCACAGTGGTAAAGAATCCACCTGCCAATATAGGAGACCCAAGAGACACAGGTTTGATCTCTGGGTTGGGAAGATCCCCTGGAGGAGGAAATGGCAACCCACTCCAGTATTCTTGCCTGGAAAATTTCATGGATAGAGAAGCCTGGTGGGCTGCAGCCCATATGGGGCCATAAAAATGTTGGACACAGCTGAGCGACTGAGCACACGTGTATGATAGACCAAGTAAGGAAAGCAGTAATATCTTTTCCCTGTTTTACTTTCATCAACCCATTGGCCTCAATGTCACACACACACACACACACACACACACACACACACATCTTCACTAAGAAGTAGAGTATCAGGTCCTTTGTCTACTCCCAGTGGGGACAGAAAGAGAATTAACATTTCTTGGAAGTTCACTCTATGCAACAGTCTGTGTTGAAACACATAGAATTAACTCAGTTAATCTCACTATCCTGTGAATTCTTATTCACTTAAGTTTGAAAATGGCAGCTCAGAGAAGTTATTGTTTGGAGGGAAAAAGTAAATAATCATAAGAGATTGAATCAGTATTCAAATCCACATCTAAGTATTCACAGCCATACTCTTTCCAGGACAACACGTGCAGGTCAAGTCTCACTATGTCATCTCCCAGGATCTCCAGTCCTGCATCCCTCCAACACATCTTACATGAAGGATGAAAATTAGATAATGTCCTTCCTCTGCTTGAAAGTCCTCAGTCCCTTCCACTGCATACAGAATCAAACCCAAGCCCCTAACTGTGGCCTATAGGGGCCCTGGCATGACTCAGCCCAGGCCAGCCTCATACCAGATGCAAGGACCTAATTTCAGTACCTCAAACAAGCAAAATTCATTCTCAAACCCAGGCCATCACAATTGCTGTTCCCACTCAACGACTTCACTTTCACTTTTCACTTTCATGCATTGGAGAAGGAAATGGCAACCCACTCCAGTGTTCTTGCCTGGAGAATCCCAGGGACAGGGGAGCCTGGTGGGCTGCCGTCTATGGGGTCACACAGAGTCGGACACGACTGAAGCGACTTAGCAGCAGCAGCTATTTAGAAAATTTCCCTGTTCTCTTCCCAAGTCACTGTTTCTCATTTTCTGCCAGGCCTTCCCTAAAGGCTCAGTCTAAGTCAGTCCCGTTAATCTCTCTTTGCGTCTTATTCTTTTCCTTCCCAACACTCAGCGTGATTTCTAATTATATGTTTGCTTATTCTTTCTTTCATTTATTTATTTATTCCGGCTGTACTTGGTCTCTTGCTGCGTGTGGGCTTTCTCTAGTTGTGGCGAGAGGGGGCTACTCTCTAGTTGTGGTGTGCGGGCTTCTCATTGTGGTGGCGTCTCTTGTTTCAGAGCGTGGGATCTAGGGTGCATGGGCTTCAGTAGTTGCAGCGATTGGGCTCCATTGCTCATGGTATGCGGGATCTTCCCACGGAACTCAGATCTCAATGGCTCCCAGTTCACATTCTAATTGTTAGCATAATATTGAGCATTTGCCTTACTCTCATCTCAAGAGTGTGTCAGTGGTATTGCTAGAACCCAGTGATTCTTCCCTCTCCATCTATGCCCTGGATTTCACTGGGTTCTACTGAGCCCAGTACCTGGCTGCAACACAACTGAAAGAAGTTGGGGCTTTTTCAGCAAAGAAGACAGATGGGAACCACCACTTAGGTAGTCAAGCAGTAAACCACCTCCTGCCCTGCATCATGAGGTTAAAAGTCCTCAAGACTTGTGCCTGCAAAAATCTACTCACACTTTCTCCCCTGACAAATACACATTCCTGTAAAATCCAAACCCAAAAGAACTAGAAATGCTTCTCCCCCAAAAACCCTGATATCCCCAATAACTGCTCCCCACTGCCATCATACGCTGTTAAGTGTCAGTCTTGCAATGAGATAGCCCTCTGTGTATAAACATGTATTGGAGACCTCTGTCTCTGACTGACCTTTACTGTACTTCCTTTGCATCTTAGAAACATACCTGTTTTACCATGACAAAAATTGCCCTGATAAATGAACCATCATCAGTAAGAATTCTTTGGAGCAGAGGTCAGCTTATTATTTTCTTGTTTGTGACCTCAGTCCCATTAATTGGGGAACTCTCAATGGTAAGAGAGAATCATTTAAAAACCATGACCATATATGGCAAAGAAGAAAAGAAACTATAAATACGTCTGTTCAATAAGTTATATTCACATAAAAGCACTATTTTCTGACTTCTCTATTCATAGTCATTAAAAATAATTCCTCATTATTTTAGCAACTTGGCTAGGTTATTGTGCGAGTTAAAAAATATGCACATTTTATAAGCTGCATATTATGACCAAGGTGATTAACTAATAATATCAATAGCTAAGATTTATACATTGCCCACCATCTGCCAGGCATATTCAAGATACCATTTAACCCTCTATAGAGTCCAATAAAGAAATCATCACCATTTTTTGTTCTTTAGAGTAATTTAAATTAGTTTAGAGAAACTAGATGACTTATTAGGAGCACAAGTTTTTAAATTGCCCATGGAGAATTTAAAACCTAGGTCTAGCATTCTCAAAATCTATAGCATTAGGCTACACTGCTTTCAGAAAACTACTTTTAGAGCAGTGTGTCATTCTTAAAGATGTGAGGATGCAAAGGCATGGAAGAACAGTTTTCTCAGAAGATTGTCCCCTATACTTCATAACCCTGTCAAGTCTAGGAGCTTGGGGTCCCTTTTCTATATATCTCTGAAATCTCTAGGCAGAGATGTCATCTCTTCTCTGGTGTGCAGTGGATCCCATTTCAGTTCTCATCCCCAGCACCAAAAGGCAGCTTTCCAAAATGATCTTTCCAACAGTGTATGTCTGGTTGTATCTCCTCCTGCTTTAAAACACTACACGTGTAAAACAGCTATTTGACAGGGAATTCGCGCAGGGAGCTCAGCTTGGGGCTCTGTGATGACCTAGGGGAGGGAGGTTCCGGAGGGAGGGGAGATAAATATATATATGGTGATTTACTTCCTTATACAGCAGAAACTAACACAGCTGCAAAGCAATTATACCTCAATTTTTTTAAAAAATCCTTGTCTATCAGTCTCATAGGTACTAAGGAGGAAGCTCTCACAACGGCCTTCAAGGCCCTGCAACACTTAGCCTCTTCCATCCTCTCCAGCAACATTTCCACCACTCATTCCTAACTGGCGATGCTGCAAATCCCCCTAAAAGAACCAGTCCAGTCTCCAGCCCACTCAGACCCCGTGCGTGAGCCACCAAGCGCAGCTGAACAAAGTCATCCTGCCCTCTCTTGGGTGCTCAAGGTGGCTCCACATCCTGTCTGTATCCCATGACAGGTCCCTCACTGCTCCACTGAGGCTGTTTTAAATGTTTGCTTCCTCCCGCCGTGCTCAGCTTCAGAGAACACAGAAGCGGCAGAAGTGAACTCCTGCAACTTCGTGGTCTCCTCATCCACCCACCAATATGTCTATATTCTTCCTTACTTTCCTTATTTAAGTAGAAAGTGTTTTAGAACGTGCTCTTTGTCCTGAATAAAGCCTGTCCCTAACTGATTCCATTCCTGCTATAATTCACACACCCTTGAGGTGGAGATCCTTCTTCAGAAGATCACGTTGGGATACTTTGAGACACTCTTCATTCATTTATTTATTCAACAGGGAGGCACTGAGTACTCATTTGGGGTCACACGTGGGACTAGGTACTTGGGTACCTATCAGAAATACCAAGGAGTGGGTCTATGAAAAAGATAGAACTAGCTTATATCACTGGCATTTGGCAAGAACCCTAAATCAAGTTCTTTATTCCTGTCTTCGCATATATATCATCTAACACTGATTGAAGATCCATGAGTGCTTGTCCAAGGCCTCTGGATCTCCTTGCATAAATATTGCCACTTGTCACTTGTTGATGTTTGATGCCAGCTCTCCTTACTTCCAGCTGGCACTAGTAGTAAAGAACTTGCTTGCCAATGCAGAAGACCCAAGAGATGCATGTTGTATCTCTGGGTCAGAAAGATTCCCTGGAGGAGGGGATGGCAACCCTCTCCAGTATTCTTGCCTGGGGAACCCCATGGGCAGAAGAACCTGGTGGGCTATAGCCTATAGGGTCTCAAAGAATCAGACACAACTGAAGCGACTTAGCATGCTCCTTACTCATAAATGATTAAACACCAAAAACCAGATTCTCAGAATGGTTGAGGCCCAAATCTTCACCCCCAAAATGGATTTCCTTCCAAAGAGATCTCAGTTCTGGTTCCATGCAGCAATTACATAGTTTGAGGAGTGATTCATCCATGGCATGTACACACAAAGAGCATTAATTAATCCATCCCACCCCCATTTAAGTCTCTTTCTAAATTCACAACCAGTGACCTGCTCAATTACACTGGTTCTGTATGCCAACACTAATGAAGATCCCTTCTAACAAAGGATGTTCTCCAAATATCTAAAGTGTGTGTGAACATGCATTTTCAAATTGGGCTAATTAAAAGCCTAAAGCAATATGTTTGTTTCCTTAGCAGGCTCAAAATGTGTCAGTTTCTAGGAAAATTGCTGTCAAGAAACAACTCAGCAGTTAACATTCATACTTCACTATTTAATAATTTCAAGCTCTAAATTTCAGTTTTTACATTTAAGATTTTTAGATCAAAGTGTATAACTACACGGACAAAGGGGAAGCCCTTCATAAAGTCAAGTTTGAACTCAGCTGAATGCTGAGAGTTCAAAGTCCTGAGGGCTGCCTGTCCCAGAGGGTAAGAGCAGAGACCCCAACTAGGGTTTAGGACTGGGGGAAGTCAGAGCCCCAATACCCTGGAGATGGATTAGATACCAAAAGAAGTCAGGGGAAAATGATCTATAGAGACTTCCAACATAAGAAATACAAGCAGAGTAACAGATCTCAGAGACATGTAGAAATAAGAGAAGGGCATAAAGGAGTATCAAAAAGAGGTATGAGCGACATATGGCAAGTTCTGAGATTAGAAGGGAAGGGAAAGTGATATGTAAGATCAGTTTCTGTTGAGTAATCCCACGGCCTGGTAGCATTTCTCTCGTGTGTTGGGAGTGAATGATTTTTCCTTTACTTTGTTTTCAACTTGAGTTTGGCATGAAGATAGATTGACATAATGAAGTGAGTACCACAAGCAGGATTTGCACAGATATAGTAATAAAGAGTTCCACCACCAGACTGAATGGAAGTCAAAGTCTGCTTCTGCTATTTCTGATGGCGTGTGACCTCACCCAAACTAATGAACAATTCTGGACCTCAGTCTGTTTATCTATAAATTGGGGCTTATAATGGCCATCTCACAGGATTTTGTAAAGATTAAGCTAGATTACAAGAGTAGGCATTCAGTAACGATTATCTTCCTCTCCTTGTATTATTTTGGAATAAATGATTGTCAGAAAAGGGGAAACATATTGACTTGGAAGGATGAGTGTCTGTGCTTAAAAGACCTTAAGGCATTTAAAGAATTTGGACATTTTAATCTACAGTACTGTGAGTCCTTGGAGTTTTTAACAATGAGCTCCAGTGCTTTGTTCTCAGGTGGCACTAGTGGTAAAGAACCTGCCTGTCAATGCAGGAGATGTACGAAACGTGAGTTCAATCCCTAGGTCAGGAGGATTCCCTGGAGAGGAAAATGGCAACCTTCTCCAGTATTCCTGCCTGGAGAATACTATGGACAGTGGAGACTAGCGGGCTACAGTTGGACGTGACTGAAGCAACTTAGCACACACGCAGGTGCTTTTAGATCAGTGCTGAACAACAGAACTTTCTGTGATGGTGGGCTGTTCTTTATTATTGCCCAGTGTGGAAGCTTCTGGCCACACGTGGCCTTCGCGCACTGGGGATGTGGCTAGTGCAAGTGGAATCTGAACTTTATTTACTTTCAATTACTTGTTTAAATAGCCATACATGGTTTGTTGTAGCTTCTCTGGTGATTCAGATGTAAAGAATCTGCCTGCAGTGCAGGAGACCAAATTCGATGGTATTCCTTTATTATAAGGTTCTCTCACACCAGTCTAGCCTTGGGGAAGCAGAGAGAATGAGCTGAAGCTCACAGGCTCTGAAGTTGGATTGCCTGGGTTTACATCCCAGCTCTGCCATTGGGTGATCTTACCTAAAAGAAGAATGCTAATGACATCATCTGCCTCAAATAAGATGTTGGGAGGAATAAACACAAGTAAGAGCTTCAAAGAGTGTTATGATCATTTCGCCAATAGAGAGTCCTCATGCTTTACTACAGCCATGTATTTGCTTATCTGTCTCACCCACGAGGTTATAATTACTGCTGTAACACCAAGGCCAAGTACATGGCTGGCACATTTAGACTCTCATTAAATAAGTGTTTAAACAAAGTGTTGAAGGAACAAAGAGAGGGAAAAGAAGAGGAAAGGGAGGGGGGAGAACAGCAGAAGAGGAGGAAGGGAGGGAGGGAAGAAGAATGAATAAAATAGGCAGTAATGCTTTCTCATGAAGAGTAAAACAAGCTTCCAAAACAGAAGAACAAAATATGAGAGCTTTCAATAAAAATCTCAGTGGACATGACTGCTGACAATGAAGATGAAATGACATTCTCTGAGGGAAAACACACTTCCAAGTGACTATGAAGGGAGCTGATAGCTCTGAGAGAACCAGGGGGATAGGAAGCTGGCCTTGAAGGGATTGTCTACGAAGAGATTCCACACCTATTAAAATACAAACTTCAGTCCTTAAAAATATTCTCAACCAAGCTTCATCAAGAACACACAGGTGTGGGTTGTGTGACCGTATATGTCCATGTGATAGTCTAATCCAGGGGTCCCTAACCCCCAGACCATGGACTGTTAAGATCCAGGCCTCATGGTGGGAGGTGAGTGAAAGACTAACGAGCAAAGCTTCTCTGTATCATAGCCACTCCCCATGGCTCACATGACTGTCTAAGTTCCACCTCCTTTCAGATCAGTGATGGCATTAGATTCTGATCTAATTCTGATGGTCCCATAGGAGCAGGGACCCAACAGTGAACTGAGCAAGCAAGGTCCACGTGGAGGTTGTGTGCTCCTTAAGAGAATCATCCCAAAACCATGCCCTCTGCCTACCCAGCCCGTGGAAAGCTTGTCTTCCATGAAACCAATCCCTGGTCCCAAAATGGGTGGGGACTGTTAGTTTAATCTAAAAGGCATTAGAATATAAGTGAAGCATAAACTTTGATGGGTCTACATTTCCACGTTGTTATTAATACTGCATTCACCAGTTCCCCCCAAAAAATCAGTGTTGGGCAAGTTTTCATAACTGTTTATTCATTATAAATAGTAAATATTTACTGCACCTTTTTACAGGAAAGACATTTTTACAACACATCGTTGTTGGTTGAGGCTGCAACATGAAGATAGCTCTTCTCTCGATCCATCACCCTCTAAGACCAACGTAGGAACTAAACTCAGTACTATGTCTAATCTCACTAACTCACTACATCATAGTTCTTAACTCTAAAAGGAATGTATTTGTGCCTACCTCATTCATGGTTCCAAGAATAGAAAGAAATAAATAACACTGCCTTCCACCGTCCTGTTCCTCTGAACACCTCAAAAAACAAATTTATTGACATTCTAAAATGTCACCACACAAACATATGTAAACCTCAGTTCCTATTACCTTTCCATATTGGATATTATTGTATAATTTAAAAGTACATGAGAGCCAACACGGACATCAGTATTGCTGCCCTGCCTTTCATAGAAAAGAGAAGAATGTAAACGTAGTCATTTAAAAAGGATTACTCTCGAACATGTTCTCTCATCAAAAGGAGCAAGCTGGGTGTTGGTCGTCCAGCAAATGGCAAACGTCACTGCATTCTACCACAATGAATCATGGGCTGCAAAAAATAAAGCACCTGCAAAAATAGAATTCTGCTTCTGTTTCTAGGGCCCTGGCCTTTGCCAAAGCATCCGTGAGGTACACAGTATTGCACTCTGATAAGCAGCTCTGGGAATGCGCACCACTTCTTCACCCTACCCCCCACCCCAGGTTAGCTTCCGAATGAAAATAAGCTGGGCAAATGTCACACACCTCTTCCACACTGAGAAAGAAAACAAGCTTTTCTCCTGGATTCCCGCCCCCCTCCAATCCTGTTAGCAAGATGTGTCCACCCAGGACATGTGTCGACAACCGAATTACAGATGAGGGTAAGATAACAAATAATTTATTGGGAGATCTTTACATCTAGTCTAACTTCCTAAAAACGGTGGCATTATTTTTATATCCTTTTCCAGTGTGTCCAAGACTCCTCCGTTCCTGCTTCATGGAGCGAGCAGTTTTAAAGTTGTACAAGTGTCAGCATCGGACGTCCAACTTGTTCTGCTTTCTTCTCCGACTATGTTTTCAGAACGTTCTGCTTACCCAAACCAGTTGAAATAAATCACACACACACACACACACACACACAAGTGGAATGTTTTAGCTCCTTGATCATCTGCACTAGAGTTGGGATATTTGATATATAGCCATGTTAAATCATTGCCTTAAAATGTTGCATTTGTCTTTTATTGTTCCGGATCTTCCTTTTCTCCACTGCTTTTGTTCGACACGTTCAAAAGAATTTGAAACCAACTACTGGAGAAAGAAAATCAATCATTCTCCTTTGTCTCCTGTCGAGACTGACCCCCCAAGAGGGTAATTTTTTTTTTTTTTTTCTGAGAAGATTCTTCATGTCTAGGCTGTGGAGACCGGAAACAGGGCCAGTTTACACTCCAAGTGGACAGTTCACTTATGCGATATCTGGCTTGAGATAATGAAAGGCACCTGTAAGGAAACATATGCAGCTTTTCAGGTCAGGCTGGGACAATTCACAGCAAGGGGCAAAATCAGCTACAGGCTGACAATGTCATATTTAATACCGGGGTATCAAAGGATTGAGACTAATATTTTTATTCCTGAGACAAGTTTGACAGAACTCTGTGTCCTGGGGATTATACCCCATATGATCCTTGAGCTGACCTCATTAAGAACATGTGTTTCTAATGCGAGGGGTTATTTCGTTTGGGCCAACACTTGTGTTTTACCTAGTGGCAATCAGCTTTCACGTCTCAGCAATTAATAACCACAAGAGGTTGTTGACATCAGTTAAGAAAATAATTATACAAGGAAGCCCTTGCTGGAACAACCAGCTGGCTTTGCCACAAAATTGATACCGGGATGGAAGGCTTAATCATGTTTGCAGCTCCCCTTTCTCCAGGAAGAGTTAAAGTGTTTCACTCTTCCAGGAATAATCACTCCCTAGAAAGTCCAAGGCTTACTTTGTCCATACTGCCCATATTGATAGCCCGTGACAGGGTCCATACTGTAGCCCGTGGTGCTATAGGTGGGTGGACAATAAGACTGAGAGGTCGGCAGACTGTCCAAGCTCTTCATATGGTCTAGTCTCTGACTGCAGCTGGCCGACACCGTGGTGGTAGGTTCCAGGCCCCCAGTGAGAGGCGAGAGCGCGTAGTCAGTCTGGGGTTGATGGGGTACCCCGCCGTGGTTGGTCAGAAGTCCCATTACCTAAAATAAACAGGCAGATGAGGAAGAAGTAAGAATGCAGGGAGGACCAGACCCTAGCCTGTAGCTGAAGGGATAACTGGAAGAGGCCAAGTTTGATTTCTTTGAAAATCTGCTATGAGAGAGCCGTCCCAAAGAAGGTAACCTCAATTCAAAGTGGCAGAGCTATTACATCATGTCCAGTGATAACATCAGACTGCAGTTTCAGAAAGAAGGAGAGAGGGTGGGAGAGAGCGGATACCACATCCCTAGTGATAAGATCAGGCTGGAAATTCAAGGAAGTAGGGACACAGGGACAGAAGGATGGAAGGAGGGAGAAATTGTAACTGTTCATTTTGAATAATGTTTAACCATGTTACAACTGGGAGTGTCACGTGTCATTTCAAACAGGTATTTGCTTGTATTATTTTTAAGTGAATCTAAATCAAATTCTTTTTGTGTATTTTGAGATCTCTGTCTTTTTTCATAGAGTTCCCTCTCAGGAAAACTACTCTCCCTATGTTGGCCATCCTTCAATAGTTAGAAATAAAGGACTCCTTCTCTGACATTCCCTTGTATTTTCCCCATCCTTCTTACTGTGAAATTCGTACTTGGTCACCTACTTTGAATTGTGAGTGTTCTGAGAGGAGTGAACTACTGATTCTTATATTCTCAACCTCTAACAGAGTTCTTAGCACTTATCAGGCAAATCATGCTTCAAATAACTTCCTCCATTACCTAATCCTTTCTTCTCCAAACTAACATTTTCATAAGAAGTGTCAAAAAAAAAAAAGCCTGAAATGCAAACATATTATAAGAAGTCTGTTTGGCTTTTTAAATAACCCTGGAGAGCAAGAGAACTTTTAAAAAAACAAAACTGTAATAACAGAACAACTTTCTGATTAGCACGGTGACGAGTTTCACAAACTCAGGCTTGCTGACCCTTACAACACCCTGTGATGGAAGCAAGTGGATAATTAATTTTGCAGCTGGAAATCTGCCACCCAAGAGAGGAAGTGATTTTTCTCAACTTCGTACAAGTCGGTGGCAGGGCTCAAAAAGCAATCGCAGAAGAAATAGATGGCTGGGTAAAGAGCTTCACCTGCTCACAAAGTATTTCAATGCAGGGGCCCACCATGGCACAATACTTCCATCCTAGTCCCGCTGTATTTTAGGAAGTCTGAGGCAAATATGGAGATGAAAATGCAGAAATAAAAGCAAGATGAGAGGGCAGTAATAGAACTCAACCTTGACTGGAGGCCTCTGTTACCCACTAAGGTAATTCAGGTCACAGAATCCTGGATGGAGGTGCACCAGTGAGGCAGGAGGGAGGGGTGAATTTTGCATTCCAGAAAGCTTGCTAAATTAGATTCCAAAACCAGTGATGCCACAATCCCCTTTGGGAAGGGTTTGCATAATCCTCATAGCTAAACAAAATCTTCTTGAAACAAAGCTTTAAACTGATTCATCTTCAATTAGCCCCAAAAGACCAAAAAAAGGGGGGATGGGTAAGAAAACAAAAGAGAATCTGTTCACCACCTTCTATGGATTACTCTTTCTTCCTCCATTTTAACAAGTCATGATCCTCCTCACCTCCCCCTTCCCCACACACCCAAGTCTCTGTTCTCCATTTCCTTGTCTCCCTTCACTTGAGTTCTTGTGTAAGATGTGTGAGCGGATGGGAAGGGAGGCCAGCGTATGGCAAGCAACTCAGTTGTTCCCAAATTTTAAAAGACATTCCAAGGGATCTAAATTTTCCTGAGCTTGAGATATTTCAAAATCTCTAAAATTACATTCAAAAAAATAATTATATGTTTCAGAGCATAGTTCTGTTTTCTTGGGGATTAGGGAAGATGAGAGTCACAAAGTAAAGAAAGAATTTATAGGATTCCCAGCTCCATGAGGACGAAAGTCAACAGAACTTGGGCCCTCATATAATGCTATTTACAGTAAGTTGATTACTTCATTTTCTCATTTTAAAAAAACCTAAACATAATGCAAAATGCATTTATTTCCTGAATGTTCTTCCACCTATACTTTTTTTTGCCTTTCTTTGAGCTCATGTAGGTGATTTCATAGTATATATTAGGAAAATTTGTAAAAGTCAGTTGATATATTAATTTATTAAATTTTTTTCAGCCTAAATTACTAATGTCTATTAGAAGGAAAAAGTCTTAAAGACTATTTAAAAATATTTAAATTTTAAATTTTAAAGACTATTGTAAAAATAGAAGTTGCTCAGTACCAAACACAGTCCTTTCAAATCAGAAGTACTTCTCTGTATACCAGCCTAATGGACAAAAGTGGATAAGGAAAATAAAAATACTAAAAATGTACCATTTTGGGGGAACCCTCCTACACTGTGGATGCGGATGTAAACTGGTACAGCCACTATGGAGAACAGTATGGAGATTCCTTTAAAAAACAGCAATCCAAAAAAATAAAATAAAAAACAGCAATCCCACTCCTGGACATATATCCAGAGAAAACCATAGTTCAAGAAGATACATGCACCCCAGTGTTCACCGCAGCACTATTTACAATAGCCAAGGTATGGAAGCAACCTAAATGTGCATGGACAGATGAATAGATAAAGAAAATGTGGTACGTATATACAAAGGAATATTATTCAACCAAAAAAGAATGAAATAATGCCATTTGCAGCAACATGGATAGACCTGGAGATTATCATACTAAGTGAAGTAAGTCAGAGAAAGACAAGTATCAGATGATATGAAGAATCTTAAAAAATGATACAGTGAACTTATTTACAAAATAGAAATAGACTTACAGACTTAGAGAATGAATTTACAGTTACTAGAAGGGAAGTGTGGGCAGGGAGGGATAGACTGAAAGTTTGGGATTGATATATACACACTGATATATTTAAAATATATAACCAACACAGACCTGCTGTAGAGATCAATACACTCTAATAACCTAAATAGGAAAAGAATTTTTAAAAGAATAAATATAGCTATAGGTATACCTGAATAATTTTGCTATACATCTGAAACTAACACGACATTGTTAATCAACTATACCCCAATAAAAAATAGAAAAATTTTTAAAGTATGACATTTTTAATGAAAGGGGATTTTCACACAGGGCACAAATATTTTACTGTGTAAATAATCTGTGCTAAGTTTTTTTCAAAAAGCACTTAGGAAAAGCAACTTTGTAACTATATCAAATCAGAGAAGAAAAATATACAGTGTTACTGGATAAAAAAGAAGTATATTTTTAATAGTATTTTTCATGAAGCTACTATTTGAAATTCTGGTAGCGGTATATCACTTTAAGGAAGAAATGGAATACTATATGTACCATTACAGTTGAAGAGTAAGAGCAGAATTTTATTCAAAACATGCCCACTCTCCCATGAGCTATATGTGCATTTTTGTGATAAACTTTTTTAATCCTCTGTCATATATTTCTTGTTTGCAAAACTTTGAAGGCAGCAATAACTTTGTCCATGGGAAAAATACATGAAGACCCTAAAAGAGAAGAAATGAGTCCTTCCAATAAGCAAAATTCAGCTTATGCTGTTTATGTAGCAACTTCTTGCAGTTGCTGAATTAGAAAATACCTTAGGACAGGAAGACCTTGAAACATTATCTATTGATGGATGGAGAAGATAGGGTACTATCTCCAAGGCCGTATTCTAGGGCAAGAGAAAGAGCTCCTTAAAGGTGCCAGGGCACAGTATCCTGAAGACATCCTGGGTCCCAGTCCAATCAGGAGGCGCGGCTGCCGTGTGAATGGGACAGGAAGGATGCCTGTTAGGTCTTCCTGTGGCTATTACCAATGTCACACACTGGAAGCTAGTGACAGCTCCTATATCAGCAGCTGCCCTTAGCTCAGCAGCCCAATACTTGCAGAGGCTAATGTGAGGAAATAAAGAGGACCGGAGACCCATTATCCCTTTGACTTCCCTGAGCAAGCCCAAGAGACAGTCTCCCATGAGTTTTTCTTTCCACTGAGATAGTCACACATTGTAATCATGACTTCTTTCTCAGGAATTGTATAAGGATGGAGAAAGAAGCACTAATATGACCCTACATTTGCTCTGAAATGGAAGCTAATGAATGATGATAACTAACACAATTAATTTCAATGTTTCATGCTGAGGAAACGTGAGATGTATATACATCATTTTAATAACTTCTTATTTAAAAATCAAAAAGGAAACCTGTGTTAGGAAAGAAAAATAACTATATCAATACAAAATGTATTACTTTCCCCTAACATAATTTAAAACCTCAAGTCTCTATGGAAGGGTCCCATTACATTTTTATGTATGTTCTTTGAAAGTAATTTTGCTATTCCATGTGGTTCAAGGGAAGCTATGGAAATTTCTTTTTTGCTGCACAAAGTTGGTAAACGAACTTCTTAGAATTCCCCCAATATGGTCACAGAATGTCTTCCAGTCATATTTTAAAGAATATTGTCAGGATCTCTTTTCATATATGCTTTTCCTACAGCGAATTGTAATTCAAAGTCTAAAATAAAATCTTCACTGGTTGCAAAGTGGGGTTTTTTCCTCATAAGCTATCAGTAAGTTATTTCTACTACAGGCCATTTTTGCCGGATTTTATTTTTTAATTTGAGATAGGAGAAACACGACTGCCTGGTTTTCACAAATAATTTCAGAGGGGGAAAAAAAAAGGGCTACTCAGTTCTGTCAACTGAACATCAGTCATCTTTTTATTAAATGTCAGATAATTCCAGGAACTGCAACGAACAAGAAAATTATTCCTTTTATAAAGATATCTGTCTGTCTCCTTGGGAAGGGAGATAGGAGGACGATTTTTTTAACTTTTAGTTGAGTACAACTCTAAGGTGAAGCATCTAAAAACAATCTATTAAATATATTGGTAAATATTTCCCAGATGTCATTTCTAAATTGTTTTATGGACAACCTTTAAAAATAAATTCAAACCTTAGAATCGTGAACCGGGATTTCTGCCGGTTCCTTAGTCATTCCCATTATTAGAGGCTTTTTTGAAGATCCTTTTAAACTCATTCTCAAGTTTCAGAATTCCAAATAGGTTGTTTATATCTTGATTGGAAGATTATATGGTTCAGGAAAAACTAACTTCACAATTGCTTCATGCCATATTTCTTGAATTAATTTTCCTATTGTAAGATTAAATATAAAAGATAAAAAAAACCATGAGCCAAATTAAGATTTACATTTAGAACAATGTGTCTCGAAAATATTTGTCTTGGCTTACGTGTTATGATTTTGCCATCAGTTAAAAGTGCTTAGAGCTTATCAGAAATCTAAAATGATTTAGCATATTATGGTGTAGTCCAGGCACTTCTTTTCTTCCTTAGCAGGAATCCTGATTCATGTCTTTATTTTCTTTTTTGCTCTTAAGTAATCAGATGCTTTTCTGATTTAACATTTACTAATACACATTTAGTGTAATACACATTTAGTTGCATTTTAGAAAACCACTGTGAGTTACAGCTTTGTATAATACAAAGAGGTTTTTTTTTAAAAAATAGTTTCTACACTTTTCTTAAAAATCTAATGATTTTAAACTTTTAAAATCTGGATATAATTTATTTCCAGAACCAAACAAAAAATCCAAATGTTTATGCAAGTGTATTTTCCAATATGGGTGCTACTGAAGTTATCTGATGGTTAAATTTCAGCAACTGTATTTTTAAGGCTATACCTAAACCTAAACTTGAACAGTGGAGACTTTCCTGAAAATGTTGTCTTCAGATTCAAATGCCTTAGGAATTATCCTGCAGTTGATTAGCATCTAAATAATTAGATTTTTTTTGCCCTCTCTGTTTGAAAGCTGTAAGAAGGAAGTTGCCTTAAGGCAGAAGTTTCTCTTAAGGTAAGGATGGTGACCTTCTCACCCACCCAGAGTTAGGGAAGGGCATGGCTGACCTCTGCCTAACCAGAAAGAAAACCAGTGCATGTAAAATGTCCAGCCAAATACATACTTATTGTGTTGGGCAAAAAGTTTGTCTGGGTTTTTCTGTACGCTTAAAAACCCAAACAGAAAAACTCGAATGAAATTTTTGGCCAACTCAATATTTTTCTTTAATGTTAATCCTTAACTAACATTTTTAAGTAGCTCTGTTTCATGCATGATGAAAAAGTATGAGTGCCAGACAAGTGTGGTTCATATGGTGCATACATTTCTAAGATTTATTTGAAAAGAGCACTGCAAGTATTGTATAAGCTAAACCTTTAAGTGTTACATGAGCTTCAATCTCCAACTCTGTGGCCAGTCACAGAATGATTTTTACTTCATCGGTTCTTTAGAATACTTCTTTCTCAATAGACCTAAACTGTCAAATGGATAGCAACAGAGACTTCTTTAGACACTGATGACTAAAATATAAATCTAGGCAGAAAATTAACATAGAAACGGCTTGCAAGAGACATATATACATATATACATACACACATATACATAGAGTGTATTTCTAGACAATGATGGACAATCATATCATGTCCATCTATTATCAATAAAATAAAGCCCATTAAGAAAAAGCTCATTTCACCTAAATGAACACTTACGGTTAATACAATTGCTATTTGACTATGTTAGACCCACCATGGGCTGTAATAAAATTCTCATATGTTTTAATTCATTTACGCATGCCTGCATTTAATATGCTTTGTGACCATGTCTACAATTAATATGATTTATGAGAAAAGAACATGTGTGATATTGGGGGGAGGGGAGGGTGTAGCATACATATTTTTTCTTCTATGAATGAAAAATACAGCAAAATGGCTCAAGGAAAATTGTGGGCCGTTAGCATATTAAGATGGACTGACAGAGCCCTGAGTAAACTTGAGGGAGTTAATGATATCCTCTTATCTGACCCTGACACATTTGCAGCATGTAATTTACAGAAGCTCTGTCCAGGGAATCTTGACAAATGCTCCTAACGATGTCAGGGCAATGTTCCATTCTAATGTAAAACACATGTGGGTCAGATACCCTCATTCATCACTTAGCACAGAGAGTCTCCAACTCTTTCTCAGAGGAATGACATTACCTGCTGTTAACTTTTCTCCTTTCAGGAAATTTCTCACCAACCACAGTAGCCCGCTGAAGAGTAAGTACTCAAACCGATCACTGTTTCAAAAACCTGTCTAAAAAACATGACTGTGGAAAATCAAGCATATATCTTGGTTTAATTTCATGACTACTTCTGGACACGTTTGCTAAATATTAATTGACCTTTTGAGACTTAAGACACCAAATACAGACAGGGAGAAGCTCTACACCTGGGCATTCCACAGTCCTTAAAATTCTAATTGCCTATAAACTATGCCTGCATTCAAGGACATGCAGGGCTGATTCACCCTAATAACCATTTGTAAACGCCCACCTTACTGAATCTTAACTGCCCAGTTCTGTTTGAGATTCGCATACAACCTTACAATAACCTAGCATCCACATTACCTTTTAGAAAGAAGGGCCTCAACACTGCCCCCTCTGAAGCAGAAGGATGCTCAATTATACTACATCTCCAGTACCCCCACAAACTTGGAAGGCAGACGTTTCAGGCTACCAAGGGAGGAAAAAGTTGCCCAGCTCAACAACGAAATTTCTTCTTTCTTCCAGACCATGTATGATGTAGGCAAATATTTTTGTGGTTGCCCAAAGCCCATGTCATAAGACTCCATCTACTAAATGCTTGAAGATTACAGGAAAGGACCTTCCTACCTTCTCTTCCTGTGAAGGAAGATATGTCCTCAGGACAGAGAAAAGAACCAACTGAAAAGATCAAGTGATACTGATTTAACAAGTAGTTATCAGGGAAACTATCTCTATTATCCATGGGAAAGCAGAGCTCATAAAAGTCTGAGAATAAACTTACCCTTCAGGAAGAGTTTTCTGGCCTGTTTCATAGGTTTTTGTGTTAAGGCAGAATAAACTTTCATTTAAAATGCTTGGAAATTTGTAACAAATGTATACATATGGGACAACATCTGAGAACACAGTCTTCTAAGAACCAGAAGCTTCCAGTAAGCTAAAATTCGACTTACTTTAATTCCCCCACCTTCACAATGCCAGAGATATGACCAATAAAGACATAGTAATGCTTTTTCACCTTTCGCCTCTAAACTTATTTGTGTCCTTGATCATAATAGCCAGGGGCTATGTCTCCTATTGCCCAGGCAACCTGAAGTAGCTGGCAAGATTCAGAGTCCATGTACATAGATAGTTCTTTTATCTACAGAAATGAACTCTGCTCCTACAGATCCTGACAAAATAGAATCTTTGTAATTTAGTGACAGAAAGAATACTGCCCAGTCAGTTAACTCAAAATTACTTAAGGTTGTCCCTTACTTTCTAAAACCTTTCTATTGTACCTGTTGTTTTTTAGCTAACTTTCTCCTTTGCTGGTGAGAGAGAAGTATAGTTCATCAGATTCTCCTGCCTTTGAGGTATCTAGTATCACAGAAGCAGAACCACTGATTTTTTAAAAATTAGTTCATGTTACTATTGCTTGCTTGCTAAGTCACTTCAGTTGTATCCAACTCTTTGCAACCCTATGGACTGTAGCCAACCAGGCTCCTCTGTTCATGGGAGTCTCAAGACAAGAACACTAGAGTGGATTGCCATTTCCTTCTCCAGGGATTCTTTCCCACCCAGGGATTAAACCTGCGTCTCTTGGGTCTCCTACATTTGCAGGCAGGTTCTTTACCACTAGCGCCACCTGGGAATGTCAGTATTACACTTCAATAAATCAAAACAAGAATAAGAATAGGAAACAATATGACAACTTTGGCCCATCCCTACTCTTAGCCCCATGTAATGAAAGATGGTTGCCTCTTGTTTTCATTATAGTGCAAGCTCAGTCACTGAGTCACATCCAACTCTTTGAGACCCCATGGACTATAGCCTGCCAGGCTCCTCTGTCCATGGAATTCCTGACAAGGATACTGGAGTGGGTTGCCATTTCCTCCTCTAGGGGATCTTCCCAACCCAGGGATCGAATCCACATCTCCTGAGTCTCCTGCATTCACAGGCAGATTCTTTACCACTGAGCCACCTGGGAAGCCACAGGTGATCTGAATTACTCAAACAAAACCAATTTTTGTACAATGTATTTTGGGACAGTATCATATCCCAGGTATATTAATTATGATGACTGCATTCTGAATGGACACCACTATGAGTCCTTGAGCCTTTAAAATGTCTAAGTAGAATAACCGAAAATACCCCAGTCACCAAGAAACTGCTTTTCCTTTGATGGTATTCAGCTTCCACATTTGCCTTCTTCATCAGAGACAAACAAAAGTATGTTTTTTTGTCAGAGGCCCACATGATTTTTTTTTTTAAGTAAACAATAATGAAAGCTTTGTTGCAACAAACAGTATTATCTCTTTACCAAAATGCATTTAGTTCTTTTAAGTACTATGCTTCTCAGCATAGCTCTATAGGGTGATTCTTTTTCAATGCCTCCCAAGTTTAACAAGAGAATGGAACAGAAGATGAGATAGTTTAAGCAGCTGGCCCCAAGACACACAGCTAGTAACTAGCTGTCAAGTATTGCAATCTAGTGCTTTTGACTTTGGCGTTCCTGCTTAGATCAATGAGTTACACCCACATGGCCGTCAATTCACTAAACAGGAATTCTTTTTTTACTCCTTTTCATACCTATTGATATTATTAAGCAGTTTATAGCTTCTTTTCTAAAAATTACCCCATTTCTCCCTAAGGTCACCTACAGAGGATGACAATGTATTCAAGCAGAAGATAATATCAGATGCTAAGAGAAGAAACAGTCACTAGTGAAAAGATGTAAAGAACAATTCTAGAAATGGACAAATCATGAGTTGGGTCTCTACTCTCCACTGCTTTCATTCAGCACTTCCTAGAAAATGTTCCTCAAAATTTAGTGGTCTGATACTCAACAAAAGGGATCCATAGTCAAATCAAAGAATGCCAATTTAAACATGTTTTTATACTGCAAGATTTGTCAGAGCCTTTAGTAGGCTAATATGCACTGGGACTCTGAAAGATAAAGGGATATAATTTGAAATATTTTACCAGATTTGTGATCCAAAATCTTTTTTCCCCAAACCACCATTCCACAGAGCCCACTTTGGGAACAAGCCTTTATTATAAGACACTGTTTGGTTTCTAGGCATTCAAAGATGATTACAACCTAGTATCATGCCTCTAGAAGCTCATGGTCCAAGGCGGGATGGATATATCATAATACAGTGTGGTATGTGTTTTAACAAGGTATAAACACACTACTGTGGCATCAACAGAGACTAAAGAGATTCTGCCTAGAAGCATCACAAAAGGGTTGACATTGAACTAGAAATTTTCCTGTGGAATTGTACATATAGAGGGTCATTGCTTTTGAGGATTTTAACACTTCATCTTAGCCAAAAGGCCAAGAAGTGATACAGAGTGTTTCTTTAATCTGTAACTATCTAATTAGATTTTTTAATGCAAGCAGTGCAAAATGAGACATCAGTATTTCGGGGGGGGGGGGCGGTGGAAGATGGTTATTTCTTTAAATAATGCCTGCATCCTTCATTAGTTTGGTGCTGAGGACTGCTTGCCCAGCCCCCTCGCAGCTAAGAAATATTCCCAACCCTTTGATTCTATAAAATGCACTGTTTCAAAGGGTCTCCCAAATTTATCATCTTTTCCATTGATCAGTGGAGACAATACAATCACTAATCTCAGAAACTCTAGTTCACTGAACTCTAGCTAAATGTCAAGAGTAATTTTTAAATACTACACATTGAAAAATATACACCTCTGATGAAACCCAGACTGTTTTGCAGAGACAGATTCTTTAAAAAAAAAAAAAAGAAAGAAAAAACAACAAAAAATAGTACACAACTAATGACTGAATCCAGTCTTCTGCATCTGCAGTACAAAGCATACATTCAGCCTCTAATTGAATAAATATGCAAGTATTCAGATTTCTGTAGATATTGCTGTTTTGCGAATGCAGTAATAAATTAAAAGCTTTACATTGCATTCCAACCACATATAAAGGGTTGATTCAGACCATTGGCCTCACGCTAGAATCCAGCACGGCTCTCCTATGTTTTACTGATTACAAAGAAAAACTTTTTATTCTAGTAGCTTAGTTACAGACCAAGCAATCACACTCAATTTTTTCTCCTCAATGGCTAACGGAATTCAAATGGGCCTAAAAACCATGGGGTTGTTACATTTGATTTGTTCAATGTAGAAGAGAAAGTAGCTGACAGAATTTCTATTTGAATCAATATAATTCACACACACACAAAAACTTAATTCAGCAAGAAAGGTTTTCTCGTGGCTCATTTCAGTGACATGAGTTAAGATTCAGTCTTTGGAGGCTGCTGCTCCTTTCTTTTCTTAAAAAAGGAGACTTTGGCCAAGGACTTGTTTCTCTCACAATTCTTCAACCCTGTATAACTAACGCAAGAGGCCATGGCTAGAACTGATATAAACCAGCGCTCTCCTCACACTCTTTAAGGGTAGCAACCACAGCCTTTGGAGAAAAACCAAAGGCACCATGTCAATTACAGCCTGCCTTGATTCAACAAATGGATTAGCAGCAATGTTTTCACCACCAAGCAGGACATCTTGAAAACCTAATATGGCAAAATGGAAACCTGCAAATGGTCAGCGGCTACTCTGGTGTAGCTGAAATGGGCTTATTGATGATCATAAACATCCTTGAGCCTTCATAAACATGTAAGGCTTCTGCACCCCATGAATTGCTTTAGAAATGAAACAGAAAGAGGCTGAAGCTTCAGAGAAAGCTGCCACTTTCTCTCTCCAGGCTTTGTTTGACACCCAACCAATCTCTTTAATCAAAAGCACTCTTTTCAGTCCACAGATGAATCTCTGGAAATTGTAAAAAAAAAAAAAAAAAGAAAGAAAAGAAGTGCCTCTGTTGGGAAATGAGTTGGTGGCAGGCCACCTGCTTGCCTGCTCCTTCACGATGATAAAGGTAAGTTGAGGGCAGAGGATCTGCAAACTCGTGTGTGAAATGGACAGAACAAATGGCCTGGCATCAAGTAGCTTCTGGATGTGTGCCCAAAATGTCCAGAAAAATAGCTCTCCTGAAACAGGAGCTGCCACGAGGGTAAGTCTGACTGCTTTCACATGCATCAACAGCACAAAAGGAGGTCAAGGGATTGCCATGCCACAATGAAAGGGATATTCTTTCTGTAGGAAACAGAAGAGGATCCATCACAGCCATTCTTAAGGACAGTACCCCATTCACATAACAAACTGATCTGTAGTAAACCCTTACACCTTCGACGGATACAGATCCTTCATCTTGCCTTGCAGCTAAGGAATTTGAGATAATTAGGAACACTGTGGTCCAAGAAATGACAAGCAAAATCAAAAGCAGTCTTGAGTTTGGTGTATACATATTAACACTTAAGTGCATCTCCCTAATAAGTTTCAGGATTAACAAATGTTTGTCAAAAGAAACTGTGCTGAGCAACTGAACTCTGATTTGAAATGGGACCACGACAGTCTAATACATATATGCATGAAATGGAGAAGCTGCCTAACAGGCGTAGCTGACACCAAATATGCAATTTACATACATTACACACTAATAATCTCAATTTTAATATTATTCTTTAAAAGCAACTGGATGGGTGGTGAAGTTAAAGGGTTCCTTTTGTAAAATGTGAACAAGAACAAAAGTTGATCCTGGCGTCTTCTGCCATTAACCGCAATCTCATTAGTATAAAGATCTATCCGCTCTTTCTTGGTTCTGTTTCAGAGACAGCATCTCATCCCCACAAAGCTGTGATGATTCAACCAGACTTAACAGAGGAACAGTCCATAAACTTGATGAGATCTGCAGACCTACTCTTTGTTCCTGAGGTGCTGAGTGGTGAGCAAACATTCAAGCATGTTGAAGCCTGGTACACAAACCTTTATGAGAATTTTTTTTCTTTCCTCAGTAGATTATCCATGAAATAGGACAGGTGTACTGGTTATTCAATTACATCTTACCCAAGACCTGGACAAAATTTGCAGTGAGGTCTGTGAGCGTAGATCTTACTGTGGGGATTTATTAATAACAGTTAAACGTTGTCTAAAACAAAACTTTTTTTGTAATTTAAGCCTATTTTCTTATTTTATCATTGGTTTCACTCATAAAACCAGAAACGAAAATCACTCCATCTGTTCTAACATAAAATATGTTCATAATAATACAGATTTATACCAAATGTATTTTTAAGTATTGCTGAATTGAGAGAGTACTCAAAATTTATAGCCTCTGTGGTTGCAAAGAGGACTTCCTCTTTTTAAGGAAGAAAATGCTTAAAATGAACACAGCAAAGGCTCAGAAAGCTTCTTGGATATCAAATGGCTCCATAGGAAAAAAAAAAATGTCAATGATATAAGAGTAAATGAATCAAAACCATATGGATCAAATTTTCCCTAAAATACACAGTTTGAAAAATTAAGGAGGAAAAGTGCTTGGCAAAATGTGTTTTAGGTTTTACCAAACCCAAAACATTTGAAGAATCATTTGCAATGGTTGATGAACTCTAAATGCAGCCAAGTTAGCCCATTTTTGTATACTACGTAACAACAACAAAAAAAGCTTCCTATAAACCTGTAACCCACTGATACTGTATTTCACTCAAGAAATCATTAGAAGCTGTCACCAAAAACTGTGGAGTTTTGTAGGATTTGGGTCGGGGGGGTGGTTTGAAATGATATAAGTTTGTTCATTTTATTGGCCTTGTTTTGGAGGTTTGGCTATGTGTGTTTTGGAGGTGGGGGAGCAGTCAGGGTAGTATTTCTTGCAAAGGAAAGTTAATTAGAAGAACATGGGCCAAATGTTAATTAGTCTCACGTCTCAAGCATCTGGTTGTATTTGCGTGGCTCCATATTCCAAGTCGGCGTTCCTTTTTCTACACTGCACATGCAGGAAGGTGCTGGGAACATATCAGCTGGGTTTGGAGGGAAAATACATGGTCTCTATTTCCCTGTTTTCTTTCTGTGGTGTCCCCACACCAAAATCACATAACTTTTCCAAAGAGGGCGCTACTGCAGGGTACAGTGAGTTGAACAGTTTTCTTCTCAGGGGGTATTTTGTCATTTGTTATAAAAGCCTCATCTTCTAGAAAAGTTACGTAGAAATTCCAAGACAGAAGAAAATTTCAAGGGAATTATCCTATTCTCCTTCCACCCAACACTGAGAATCTCAAGGTGTCTTAACAAATCCAGCTTTGGAGGCAGCGTGAAGCCCAATCATTCATCTGTGAAGCCTTTCCATTCTCCTCGCTGGAAAACTAAGTTGAATATCAGTGCTGGACCCCATGAAAAACTTTCTACGACATCATGCCTCTTTGGCAAATTAAATGTGTAATCTGGCTTATTAAAGAACTAGTAAAACTGGAAGAGAGACTTCTCTGGTAGTCCAGTGGTAAAGAATCTGCCATCCAATGCAGGGGACGTGGGTTCGATCACTGTTCAGGGAACTAATATTCTGCACCACGGGGCAACTAACACCGCGAGCCATAACCAGAGAAGCCTGAACGCCACAACTGGAGAATCCCACGCACTGAAACTAGTGAAGCCCACACACCGCAACTAGGAAAGCCTGTGTGCCATAAATGAAGACCCAGCGCAGCCAAAAAAGCCTGGAAGAGACATAGACTTGGCTTTGACCTCTGCCCGTGACTCTGACTGTGTTACACTGGCCTCAGCTTTTCCATAAATAAAAGGGATACAGTTATGGAGTCCCTCAGAACCAAATACACTTGGCAACAATTCAGTAATGCACAGGCACTTTCAGCAACGTGAGGAAGGATATGATCAATGTTTCTAAAAGTTTTGATCAGAATTCTGAGATTCAGAATGTCACACGTGTTTGTCAATCTGTTGCCACTCTCATCTGACCAACTGGACAGTGACCTTTTCCTGAGTCACTGCTTCATACCCATCCCTCCTAAAGCTGAGAATTTCTCAGAGAAAAGCACAGAAAGCATCTAAGAAACACCCTTTGACTCATGGCTCTGATGCCAAGCCTTAAAAGAACCTTTGTTTGAGGGAGTAAATAGCTATGTTAAAGGCCCCAGAGGAAAATCAACTAAATCCCACACACAAACTGTAAGGAATAATTTGCTTATCATAAAGGTGTCTATTAATTCCATTAACTAGAAAGCTGACTTTACAATAGTTCACACACCTTCTAACTCATGATTTCCAAGTCTGAAGGGCAAATGATACATCAACATCAATGCCACTAGGAAAAAAATGAAATAAAATGCACAAATAAAATGGCATCTACTAAAGAGATCTGCAATGAACTGATCATAATGACTCAAACAACTTTAGATCCAATTTCACTTAAATTAATAGATAAGAAAAGACCTATGATGAAGTGTAAAGGCAGGGAAAGGCAAAATGGAAGCTTACATATTTTATGATATAGTACATACATACTATCTCAATTACATATGTATTTTTAAAGCATAACAACCAAAAAGGCTGGAAGGCAAAATGCAAAAATATTAGCAGTGGCTGCCCAGGGGAATTTTTTCCTACTCCAGAGGAAGGAAATCTTAAAAAAAAAAAATTTTTTCCCATTTTCTACAATAACCATAAAGTACTTTTAATTACTAGGGGAAGTTAAAAGATTGATAATAAAAATGCATAAAGCAAAAAAACATGTAAAGAATGCATTAGCAAAGAGTGTTAATTAACCCCAATCCAAAAGTTTAGAAAACTAGCCTCTATAAAATTATTTTAAAACATGAATAAAGCCCCCACCTTTATTTATTTTTTTCAATCTGTCTTCCTTCTACCCAACTGGGTGCTGTAAGTAATGAGGTTCTAGACAAGGAGCCAGGAATTCTGTCTAGTACCAGTTCTCTCACTATCAGCTATGGCCACAAGTTCTCTGAGCCTCAGTTGATTTGTCTGCATATCAGACTTCCAGAGATAGGAAGTGCAAGAGTTGGAGAAGAGGAAAAATGGCAGTTGTAGGATTAGCTCCTTTAAGTTTTTTTTTTTTAATGTAGACTATTTTTAGTGAATTTGTTACAATATTGAATTTGTTACAATATTGCTTCTGTTTTGATTTTTTGGCCCTGAGGCATGTGGGATCTTAGCAACCAGGGATTAAACTGCACCGTCCTGCAATGGAAGGCAAAGTCTTAACCATTGCACCACCAGGGAAGTTCCCCATATTTAATATTATATGATCCAATATATTAATAAGCACTTCCCTATAATAAGCAAAAAGACTTGGCCATCACCATTCTTTACCCTTTTTATGTAACAGGTAAACCAGCTGTTAAATGTGGACTCTTTTCTTCAATTTTCTTTACAATTTTTTTAACTTTCTTATTGGAGTGTAATTGCATTACAGTGTTGTGTTAGTTTCCGCGGTACTACAAAGCGAACAGGCTCTATGGATACACACATCCCCTCCCTCTTGGTCCTTTGGCCACACCCCATGTCATGGCGGATCTAGTTCCCTGGCCAGGGATCAAACTCACACCCCCTAGCATTGGAAGGCAGTCTTAACCACTGGACTGCCAGGGAAATCCCTATGATATTTTTAATAAAGACAAACAACCAAAAACAGTGGGCACATCCCTCTTTGCTTAAATAGAGGCATTCCTGAGAAGTGGTCAGTCTCAAGCCTATAGAAATCTGAGTCCTAATTCCCAATTCTTCTAATGCTCCTATTCCATCTATTTTGTAGATACGTCTGGCAAGATGTTGATTCACTTAGCTATTTTTCTCCAATTTTTGCCTAAGGAAATAAGGAGGAACTTCATATTATTCATCTCTCTTCTAACTCACTAGAGATGCTACAGTAACTAACACAAGTGGTGGTTTGAGAGGAAATGTATGGTAGAAATGCTAAATACTCTGGATATCCGCAATATAATAAGCAAGGAGTTAACATAATGTATAAGAGTATTGTAAAGAAACACAGGAGAAGTTGCCTATGGAATTTCCCATTGCTTGATAATGGAATCCTTCCTGTCCTACTGCCAACTCTAGAATCACAGCCAGTCTTCTTGAAATCAAGGGCTAGCAGTTTCAAAGTCAAGTGCTAGTACCTCCACTTAAATAACACAGTATAATACATGTGTTAAAACATATAAGAGTAGACATCTATAATACAAGACACTAGCAGCTTCGGTGTCTTGAGAATATAGATTCGTGTCATTTTTATTATACTCAACCACTGACAAATGCCAACAGAATCCTGGGTCTTACCTTACAGAGTTGAAGTTTACTTTTATGCAAACTCTCAGCTGAATCATGTTCATAAAAAACTTTTCTGTGGCCCCAAACTACTTAGGTTTTAAACTGCAGAGACAACAACTATTTCTGATGTTACTTGCAAACTGTGGGAGAAGCTTCTATGCTTTAAATGCAGGCCTTTAAACATGAATCTATTAATATAAGTCCATGATTTTCATGCAAAACCACAGTCACAAATGCCAGTACTTGAAATTAAGTCTATTAAAGTCCTGTAGCAAGCACATCTATTGTTTTCATGTTGCTATTTTGCAGCCGAGGTTTAAAGCCACCTCTTAGTTTTTATCCCAGGATGTGCTATAGGAATCTATGAAACTTAATTACATTTACTGTTACAAAAAAGGATTTATGAACTTTTGCCTTTAGGCAGAAATGTTTATTTCATTGCCTTTGCTATTCATTCTTTTCAACTGCAACGGCTTTGAACTTTTCAGCTGCTCAGAGTTATCACCGTTGTGCAGAGCCCAGGAACTCCACTCCCAAGACGCAAACCACAAGTTGAAGAAAACGAAGAAGGCAAAGATATATGAGTCCTTCTTTTGGCCACCCTTTGTGCCATTAAAATCTCATTTTCTGCCTATTAGAATGCCCTCTTGGTGTTTAGGCAGTGGTGATAGTCAGTGATTAGTGTGTAATTGAGTATAATTGTCTTTTCACTTTTCATTTGTGTCATTCTGAGCTTCTCTCTGTTTTTCTAACCACCAAGAGGAAAAGGGGGGTTAAGAAAAGATAAAGCTGTTAAAACTCTCACTCTCAGCCCTGAAGAGATTCTTGATTGCAATTATAGATTGCAACCCCTTCGTGACATTTCTCCAAATTTAGCGGGCAGCTCTCCTCGCCACCTGGGCCAAGTGCTCTCTAATAAAATCAAATGATCTGTATTTAAACAACTGCTAATAATGTCAACCCCAGACAGATGCCACATGTAGGAAATTTAACCAACCCTCTGACATGCAATTATCAAGGCAATTTATTAATATAATCTCTCAAGAAAAGCTCATAGTCCAATGCAAATTAGAAAAACAATTACAACATTCAAATTTCTATATATTCCCAAGGAGCAGTAATTCTCCTAATTTTTGCATTTATAACTCATTTATCCCAAAGTTCTGCAGCCATCAGATGGCTCCACACAACTTGTTAACCTTCTCTCTGAAATTATAGGAAAGCTGTGGTGTTTTCTTATTAAGCGTTCTTGCTCACAACGCCATCAGCTGACCAAATACCATTTTAAAAAATGTGTGTGAACTTCTTAGCCAAAACCCAGAGCTACTACATGTGGAGAAGATGACACCTTGACAACTAAGTATAAACAGAAAATCTCCCCGATTATGAAAAAAGTCGCTTGAATTTTAAGTCTAAGCTCTAACTTTTGATACAGAAAGTAAGAAGGGTGGAGAGAAAGGAAACCAGAAAACTGAAATCATGTGGCTTGTATAAAGAATATATTATGGTTTAAATTTGGCAATTCATTCTATGACTGCCTCGGGGAATTGACTATTTGGTTCTGGCATACAGCAGCTCGTCTGTCTGGAAACACGGGACTGACCTGAGGTGAAAGGCCATTGCCAATGGCGGAGTTCATGGGGTTGGAGGGCCCGGATGGAGGCACGAAGCTGTCTGTATAGCTGGAAAATCCATGCCTGGTGCTGGGAAGGCAGTAGGCCGAGCTGCTGTCCGGGTTGGAAGGAAGAGTGCTTTGGTGTACAGTGCTCGGAGGAAGCGGCTGAGGTCTGTGGACGGTGCTGCTGGGGTCCGACACGGCTGCAAGGGAAGAGGTTATCGGCTATAAATCTCCTTTGGAGGCCGGCAGAGAAGGTTCAGTGCAAAAGCTCGCAGTCACCGAGCCATCAGCATATCCACTGGTCAAATAAATGTAAATTTCATACTGCACAGAACTTGATACTTGATAGTATCAACTTGATAGAGCCACATCTCTTCCACACCTATGTACAAGTACATAGTTTATTTATAGACTTCCAAGGAACACTTAACCAGAACAGGAATTCAGAAATCACATTAACAGTGAGAACACACCTATACTAGTAGTGAATGTTACTAATCAACATAAAGATTAACCAACTTAAGAATTGCGTCTTAAATTTCTTATCAAATAAACTTCCAAAACACCTAAACATTAGTGTGTTAGTATAGTTTCAAATGCCCGCAATGCTATCTTTTGTAATCCAAAATGATTTAGTCTTCTTACTTATCCCATTCACCTCTATACACTAACATTTTGTTGCCGTTGCTAAACTGTGTCTGACTCTTGGCAACCCTGTGGACTGTAGCCTGCCAGGCTTTTCTGTCCATGGGATTTCCCAGGCAAGACTACTGGAGTGGGTTGCCACTTCCTTCTCCAGGGGATCTTCCTGACCCAGGAATCGAACCCATGTCTCATGAGTGGCAGGCAGATTCTTTAGCACTGAGCCACCTGGGAAGCCCATGCTCTAACATAGAAGGACTTTATCAAAGTTTACCTACCCTCAATTCCTACCCCAGTGAGGAGCCATCAGAATGTCAGTTAATTGCAGACTGGAGTACAAATGTAGAGGTTTTAACAAAGGAAAAGCCAATTGCATGCTTATTTTGGGAGATTGTTTTGGTTCATTGTTTGGGTTTGTTTTAAAATCCTGAAACAATATTATATTACAACACAGTTTAACTAGAGAGATTCAGACATGTCATAGAACAAACTATGCTTCTGAAAGGTGACAGGTACTTTCAGGACAACCCGATATAATGTAACAAACATACAAACAGCCACAGGGACATCACAGAAGATTTCACCATATAAAGTAAGCAGCAGGGAACAAGACCAGGAATTACGTTTTAACCCCTTGACTCCCTTCCTCCATACCTTGTGGAATAGCTGTGGGCTGGTAAGAGGTCTCCGACAGCTGGTACGTTGGCAGGGTCGGCATGGCTGTGGGAGGGAATCCCCCCGGAATGAGATGGTTGAAAGCCATCAGTTGATTGGCCCCAGCCTGCTTCCTCCATCTTGCACGGCGGTTGCTAAACCAGACCTATGGATTTAATTTAAAATTTGAGAATTTCACTGATGAAATAATAGTATATTCTTAATGAATTTTTCATGCTAAAACAGATTAAAGGCCCCTTACTGACAGGGCAAATAGACACAAGGGTCCTCTACCTTCTGGCTTGCATTGTCAGGGGAGAAAGCAGAGTTAGATGTCAGGGGTCAGTAGAGGAACTTCAAGGGCTTTTCGAGGTCTGGCAAGAGCCCCCATGAACTCTGGGGTGACTATGAGGAGGGATGGCTGAGCAGGGGTGCCATCGCCATCAGCACCCTCCCACCATCATGTACTGCGGCACTTTAGGGGGGATCCAGGAGTCTCAATGGCCCCCTCCATGACATGTGTCCTAATGTGGCCTTGCCTACTGCACTCACCCTTGTATTTCATAGTCTTATCACTGTCTCTGTATTTCTATGAACATTATGCGCACAGCTCCTGAACAGTCTTATAAATTGACCAGAAGGATAAGTGGAGCTATTGTTTACCGTCTCTTCCAAAATGTGAGACATTATACTGATCTTAATAGAAATAAATGTTGAAGAGGTACTTCAAGAAAAGAAAGCATTTTATCTATGAAGATCCCTTAAAAAATGAGTTTGTTTTATGATTTCTTTCCCTAACAGCTGTAAGCACCTATATGTTTATCAGAGGGAAAAAGGAGTAGATAAGATAGGATCCCTGAGCTCAAGGAGCTTACTGTCTTGTCTTGAAGGAATTCACAGAGCAGTCAAGGGCACCAAACTAATTGCTCACTAAAGGTAGAATTTCCATGTTTGGAAATGCAGAGAATCAGGACAACTTTTTATGAGAGACAGAATGTCAACTCATTTTAAGCTTGGATATGATTTCAAAAAGTGGTCAGTCCAGACGGAAGAGATGATACAAGAGACCAGCATGCTTGAGAAAAGATGACTTGATTTCCCCACAGAACAAAGTTAACACTTAAGCAACTTAATTGTAAACCTCAAGTCACAAAATTTTTAAGAGTGGAGAGAGGAATGCCTCCCTCCCTCCTTTCTTAAACAAGAAAGCCCAGTTTAATACTTTACCAAGGCATCTGCTTAAACTTTTTTTTTTTTTGCTTAAACTTTTGCTATTCACTCAAGCATCTGTCTGAAAAGGAGTCTGGTCTTCTCTAGCCATGCTGCAACATACTGGCAAGGAAAGCTGTTTGAACTTCCTCAGAACATTAACATTTAATACTCCTTAAGTATCCAACAGGAAAAGAAGGTAAGTCAATATTTTCTCAAGTTGATACATAATTGAATTAGAGTTTTACTTAACTTAATAAATTGCCACCTGGGATAATAGAACCAGGAACAGCATTCAATTTCGGTTCTGGATCAATTGGGTTTTCTCACTGGAAGTCTAAGTGTCTGTTACCATGACTCCCAGAGGCATCAGGGCAAAAAAACTGTTTTCAGGAGTGCTTGTAACAAACTGGTTAGCCTGAGGAGGCTGAGGGTAAGGAATGAGGGTTGTATTCATGCCAGAGTGTACTGTACCATCCCATGCACTGTGGTCATATTTTATAGTATATAACCTCAAGATCAATGAGCCACACCTGGCTCAAGTGAAGGGTCCCCACACCTATCTTGACCAACCCATGTGCAGTGCGTCTTCAGCTGCCTAGGCAGGGAGGAGAGTTGAATTTCCGAAAGTTATGATGTGACTTCACTCCTTCAGACTTACTGTCACCAAACCTACTGGTGAGATTCATTATGAAGATCTCAGAAGCTTGCCCTTCTGACATTATCAGAGCGTGTCTCCAATCTCTCTGGGCTAACTTCCTGCTGTAACCTTTAGATAAGTAAACCAAATTTGATTTATCCAGTGGGTGGGCTCTGCCTGGTTACTCCATCAATCCCAACCTACTTTTGATTTATGTTCATGCTAACTCCTCCATAACCCAATTTTTTAAAATCAAAAATGTCTTCATTCAGATAATAAGTTAGAAGGAACATCATGACTTTCTACAAATCCCTTCAAAAGATTAAACCCAAAAGGCTAGGGGTACAAGGTTGTTTGGTTTTGTTTAATTTTTCCACAATGATACAAGTAAACATTGATGACATGTAATAAACCCACCAGGTGGTGGATTTATAAGTTCTTATATTTACCATACAGTATATATATAATTACCGTAAAAGACGAAAAATAGTTGGAAAGCAAATCTTTACTGATAAACCTTTAACAGGAGGTTTAAGAGTTTCCCAAAGGAAGGAATTTAAATGTTGTTTAAATTCAGGCTAAAAAAATCCAGAGGGCTATTTCTGAGAGAATAAGGGCTTCTTGAGGACTGAGCTGCCTGTCTCTGGCCAGCTAACCAGAGCTTTCTATCATCTTGCCCCTGGCAGCCTCTGCATCTCCAAGAAGCAGTGAAACTGCCAGAAGCGGTGCTGAAGTAAAAATACACTGAAGCTGCAAACTGGGAAATGGTCCTTGCCTTCTTTAGGCTTTGAAACTCATAAAAACACATCTATTTTTAATAGAAAAAAGGTGCCCTTGAAATCACCTTCACTTTAAGTACCCAAGTGCTTCATTTTAAGCACAATGATTCTGGGGTGCTGTTATTACCCAATCTATGACTGAAAACATTCCCCTGGCACTCAGAAGTCCTACCTAACTCTTCCAATATTATATCACCTAATTCCTAACAGACAATCAAGGAATAATCTACTGGATGACATGTGTAAGTGCATAAGGCTGAATAAAATAACTTAAAATGGGTGGAAAGTAAAAGTGTGAGTCGCTCAGTCATGTCTGACTCTTTGGAACCCCATGGACTATAGCACACCAGGGTGCTCTGTCCATGGAATTCTCCAGGCTAGAATACTGGAGTGGGTTGCCATTCCCTTCTCCAGGGGATCTTCCCAACCCAGGGATAGAACCTAGGTCTCCGGCATCGCAGGGAGATTCTTTACCACCTGAGCCACGAGAGAAGTCCCTAAATCGGTAGAAGGTATTTATGATTCGGTTTTCACAATGACTAGAAACTTTTCTTCATTTTGAAAAGAGCAGCAATAGCAACAAACTGGCCTTTGAGGTTCTAGAGGAGAATATGAGTGTTCCACCAATTTCTTAGCCAGTAGGGCAGAAAGAACGAGTTTACAAAGTCAGCTTGTGGCTGTTGCTGTTCAGTCAGTAAGTCATGTCTGACTCTTTGAGACTCCATGGACTGGAGCCTGCCAGGCTCCTCTGTCCTTCACTATCTCCCAGAGTTTGCTCAAATTTATGTCCACTGAGTTGGTGATGCTATCTAACAACCTCATCCTCTGCTGCCCCCTTCTCCTTTTGCCTTCAGTCTTTTCCATCTCAAAGTCCACTACCTTCCTGTTAAATGTCACCTTACAATCTCTAATTCAGTGTGATTTCACTCTCCCCAGCATTACCTGGCCTTCCATATCACATTTCGCATAGTAAGGAAGTGGGGCAGGAGGCATATATCAGTGGATAACTACTATCAGGCACAGTTGCTTATAATTGCCTGTGCAATATCACACAACATCAGAACCTTCCCTTGCAGCAGGTTTTTATTTCATTTGATGAACTGAGCCTGGTTCAATTTCACCTGCTCCCTCAATCTTTCCCTGCCTGTATGTCTCTCTTCATGCTTTTGGAAATGATCTTCAGGTCCATTCTGGAGTAATATAACATCCAATGATTTTTTTGAAGCAAAACTGAAATTGATTGAAAGATCCCTATAATATCACAATAACTAGGGAAAAAAGATAATCACAAAAGAATAGGTTTTTATAAATTTTCCTCTTCCTGAATAAAATAAGTCACCAATTTATAAATACATTCACATGGGAGCAACGCAGGCAAGAGTTGAATCCCAGCTTTTCCTGTCCCTCACTATCTCTGTAACCTTGAAAAATTTGCTTAACATCTGTGGGTCTCTGCTTTCTCATCTACTAAATGGGAGAAATAAAAAACTCCTTCACAGGATTAAACGAGACAACATAAACAATTAAATGAGACAATATAAACAAAGCTGGTAAAAGAATACTATAAAAAAAAGATAATATGTTCAGTAAATGTTAGTTATTAAGTAAAAATGTCACATTGGGAAATCCAAGAATTAAAGCCTTGCTTTGTTTTCTGAGTTCTGTCTATAGCCAAAGCCTTTCATGCCCCTGAGCAAGCAGGAAAGTGCCCAAATAACACCTCAAATAATTGAAAGCCAGTCTGGCTTGAACGGAGGCTTAGGTCCAAATTGCTTCCAAGTTTCATGGATTAGTGCTAATTGTCCCATGGTGTAAGCCTAATTTTGCTCTCAATAAATTACCGGTTCACATTTTTGGTGTGGCCCTCAAAAGCAATCTAACCTACTTTATTCCAGATGGGTTATTTCAAATACAGTTTGAAAAATGGGAAGAGAGTGTAATCATTAACCCTTAGAATTTACAACAAGATTACAAAATGTTTCATTAACTACCAGAGCTGATACTAAAGTGCCAATTACAGTACTTTCCAAGTAGGTAAATTCAAAACAAGCTGCTTGTTCCCTGGAACTTCTTACTCACTCCACTTGCCTAGCCCTCCTACCACGGCTGCTACCCAGCCTAGACCACTGTGTGAATGAAGAGCAGGATGGAGAGAGGACGGGCCAGGCTGACAAGAAGAAATGCCATCTTCCTGTGAATATCACACATGAGGGCATACACAACTTTATACATCACAAGAGCAAACTGTGGCAGAGATTGGTAGGATGACCACATTTTTGCTTCATTATGGACTTCAGGGTCAAATATTCCATACCTCCTGAACTACAAAGATCTGTTAGATCGTTTTAAACCATCATTGGGCTTCCATGAGAATCCCAAATTATCAATGCAAGAAGCATCCTGAGAGATCACGCATCTTAGAGGGTTTCAAATAATGAAATGAGCAAGGGGTGGTGATTTGTAAGAATATGAGGACAGCTAGCATCCCTCTCCCTATCTAACACTTGTGTGCACACACACAGAGGCAAAAGCAGAACATCTGTGTTCAAATGTCAAGTTTCCCAGGTCTCCTGAAGTCCATTCATGATTATCCCAGTCATTCACGGACTCAGCCTAAGACCATCTGATCTAAATCCCATATTTTAAAAATAAAATTAGAAAAAATGAAGTCCAGTAGGATTAGAGCAAAATTAAGTGACTTGCTCGACAAAACCCTTTGGTTAAAGCTGAGACCAAAACCCACATCTTCTGACTCCTAGCAAAATCCTTTTTTCCACAAGCAGCTTTCTTTCCTGTCTTCCATTACCTGGGTGTCAAGAATACTTGCCTGCTTCATACAGTTCTTGGATGGAATATTTACTAAAACTTTTACACATCATAAGTGTTTGCAAGTCACTCCTTACAAAATTGTAGTTTTTGCCATTATTTTCCTAATAACAGCTACCAGGAAGGTGAATTAAGCGAATTAAGTCTTTGCTGAACTTCTTAGACTGTGTACTCAGATTTAGCCCTGATAAATATAACATAGTTACTGTCCAAATAAATTTTTTCAAATACTGACAAAGGTCTAAATTATTAAAGCTTTAATCTCATCTTTATCCACAAGAGCTTAGAAATTTTCCTCCATGGAGGGAGGGGAATGTAGACACATTTGGGGTTTTGTTTTTTTTTTTTTTGGTTTGGTGTTGGGTTTTCCCAGGTGCCCCAAATTAAACTAACACACTCTCTGGCTATCACTCAAACCGAACTGACGCTGCGACTGCTTTCCCAGATCCTTCTAAAAACTAAAGGATTTTGTTCTGGCATTTTAATCAGTGATTAACTACTCCCTTCTTTTTCCTGCTGGGTTAAGTAAAAGATCCATATGCCGGGTGTTGTAGGGAATTTGTTAGGCTGTAGATCATAGCTGCGGTGCAAGACATGATGCGTCTCAAGGGAACTAATGAAGCCATAAGGAATGTAAAGAGTCACCGGGTTAAAGCCACATTAGGACAGCTGTTAGGTTAATGAGGGCCCCGCTTTGGAAAGGAGGTCACTGTACAGAAAAATAGGAACCACTCTTTATTGGTTTGAGGCCTTGTCCTCTGGAAGTTAATGGGCCACTCTTACTCTCCTTCACATTTCCTGAACCAGATTTGAGTGCCCAGCCCCGTACAAGATGCACGCGGTTGAGACGAACTCTGTCCCCGCATACGTATCTTTGGCGAATGCAACAGGAGGCAGAGGAACAGGGAACAGTCTTCTCAGTTTTCCGTCACTCTCTTTGTTTGATTTCTTTAAATCCAATGTTTATTTTTTGACTCTGAGGTCAGAACTAACCTCCAGTCTGTCTTAAGGGCAGACCCAGTATGTGGGCTTGACCAGCCTTGGGGGGACAGGGATCAGACCCTGGGATATAGAGGGCACTCAATAAAGGTTTGCCGAAAGAAAGGAAGAATGAATGGACCTCAACTTCACATTTAAACTGGGTGATCACAGAACTATAATAAAAGCAAAGAGATTTGATGTAAATAATACACATAGCATTGTTATATAATTATAATATGTATACTGTATATGTTACTATAAGTAATATATATTATATTATACATTATATATGCTATATAAATATGATATATGAGTATATGTTACTATAAATAATATGTGATATATATATACATCATGATTTGTGGTTGAAAAAGTGTTAGTCATTCAGTCATATATGACTCTTTGAGATACCATGAACTGTAATCTGCCAGGCTCCTCTGTCCATGGGATTCTCCAGGCAAGAGTACTGGAGTGGGTTACCATTCCCTTCTTTCTCCAGGCGATCTTCCTAACCCAGGAATCAAATTCAGGTCTCCTGTATAGCAGGCGGATTCTTTACCATCTGAGCCACCAGGGAAGCCCACTTTGAGGTTAGAAGTGGTCATTTCTGGGAAGGAGCACTATGTCCCAATGTACTAAATACAGGGATTGAATAGGTTCAGCTGTAAAACATTTGTGCTATAAATCCCAGCATATCTGGGACTCTTCGCTGCATGCACCTCCAGCTCACACAATCAGATGCCTACATTCCACCTTCCACAGCAGTTCTCTCCTTTCCATTCCCATTGCCGCTGACCTATTTCATGTCCACCATCTCCGATGCCCTTTGCGTCAAATTTAGCTGCCTTGCCTAAAGCCCAAGCTCTCCACCAAATGTATGTAAGCACTCAAAATTTCACTATTGTTTATGCACCACTCCTACAGTCCACAGAGTGCCTGGTACATAACAAGGATCCCTGAAGTGATGACTGAATAACAAGAATTGACACACCTCTCTATATGTTATGTCTGATAGAATCATATTCTACCCAGAATGATAACTGAAGGTAAGAATGCACATTTCCTAAGTACCAAAAAATAAACACTAAGAAAAGACCCTGATGCTGGGAAAAATTGAAGGCAAGAGGAGAAGGGGACGACAGAGGGCGAGATGGTTGGATGGCATCTCTGATTCAATGAACGTGAATTTGAGCAAACTCCAGCAGCTAGTGAAGAACTGGCATGCTGTAGTTCATGGGGTTGCAAAGAGTCAGACAAGACTTAGTGACAGAACAAAAACAGCATACAAAGAAAGCAAACAGATTTCCAATCAGCTTCCTTCCTGCCACCCTACCACTCCCTCTATTTAACCAAATTGAACTATTCACTGTTTCTTCAACATGACTAGAGTGAAAATGAAAGTTCATCTGACCTGTAACTCGTGTGCATCCAGCACTCTGTGCTTCTGCTCATTATTCTGTGTTACTAAAATGCTCTCCCACCTGCCCTGCCCAATGAATATCTATCTAGACCCAGAAGTCCATCTGAAAAAAAAGTCCATCTGAACCCTCCCTTCTTCATGAGCCCCCCTTGTTTACCCCAACAAGATCTCACACCTTTCCTCCTCTCAGCTCTCACTGCACTTCATTTCTCTCTAATACACTTATCATATCAGCTTTGCTTTCAAATTATTTGTGTGTCTACTTTATTACCCCATGTAACACTAGTTCCTTGAGAAATTTGTCTTCATTCATCTTAGTGTTCCTTGACTTTCATAGCACTGTGACAATCAGAAAGTCAAGCTGAGAAAAGCAATCTGACTTGGCTCTGCAGACTATAAGAGGCTATTCCAGAACAATCTGTGATGGGAGAGATAGTTAGATGCATAGGGGAAGGTGTCAATCAATCTAGAGACCACATCAACTGCCTAGTTTGCTGCTGAGTCCTCAGTCTCACTCTGACTATGAAAGTCAAGTATCTGGGAATAACATGACATTTCCGGATAAAGTGACTTCAACTCCTGGGCCAGTAAAGAATTCCAGGATACCCTGAGGCACCTGTAATCTTTCCAGCAGTGCTTTTCTACCTTGGGGAGACTGTTCATCATTCATAATGAAACATTATTTGATAACTCAATAGAAACAAATTACACCAAAGTAGCCTTTCTCCAGGGTTCAGAACACTTCTAAGTTGAAAAGGCAATTTTACATGTTCTTAAAATAATACAGCTACTTGAAAAGCTTCTAGACTTAAAGGAAAGGATTTTACCTTATACAACTTTGCACTTCTTCATGCTTGAATAGCTACGGAGAGGAAATATATGGAATCCAATTACCGTGATCACTTACTAGCTACTTGACTTTGGGTAGTTACTTAAATGCTCTGAGTCTCAGTTTCCTTCATCTATAAATTGGGGATATTCATAGTACCAACCTAGGGTTTTAATGATAAGTAAATGAGTTAATCCATACAAAGCATCTAGAACAGTGCCTGGCACACAACCACCACTCAAAACTTCGTTGTTGTCCATGTACCACCCCCAAAATCTATGCCTTCCCTGGTACATAACAAGGATCCCTGAAATGATGCATGAGGAACACAAATTGACATTCTTCTCTGTTACATTTGATACAGTTATTAACACAGTCTCCTCATAATGACAACCAAAGTCTAAAATAAGAACATACATGTTCATAAATACAAAATATACTAAGAATGGAAAGAAAGCTAATTAAATAGATCACAGTTTTAAACCTATACATATAAAATATTCGGATCAAACAATGTGACAGAAAAGAAGTCAAATATAGCCATCATATCAACAATTGGACTTACCAAACTATTAAGGGAAAAAGGACATTTTCTGACTTACTGGTTAGCATAGTAAAACGTTGCTGTATCCCACAGACATACCTTGAGGAAGGGGGCAGGGGCGGGTGAGGGGGCAGAGGCGAGGGGGGTGGGGGGGCGGGGGGAGGGGAGGAGCAGAGGAGCAGGTGGTTGGACCACACAAGTGCAGATAAAAAGAAAAAGAGGTCATGATATTGCTATCATGACAAGGCAAAACGTAAAGGAAAGAAATCAGAAAAGATGAACTTTATAATGTGAGAGGCGACCATTCACAATGAAGGACCATTCCTAACATATTTACCTTCTTAGTTTGAAATATACCTTAGAGAAGAAGATGCTCTTGTTCCCTGTCTGGGTTTACACAGGATGGGATGTTGGGATGTCAGTACCTGTACTCGGGCCTCCGTAAGCTTTGCCCTCTGGGCCAGTTCCTCCCTGGTGTAAATGTCAGGATAGTGGGTTCTCTCAAAAGCCCGCTCTAGCTCTTCAAGCTGTTCGGCTGTGAAGGTGGTGCGGCTCCGGCGCTGTTTCCTCTTGAGGGGCAAGTCTGGTTCAGAGTCGATGTCAGAGCCTTCATCTGATTGGGGGGCCGAGGCTAAAAAGCACAGGAAAAAAGAAGTGATCTAATGTGCATCAACAAACAAGTCGGGGGAGTTCCCTGCTAGCCTAGTGGTTAGGATTCTGGACGGTCACTGCCAGGGCCTGGGTTTGATCCCTGGTCAGGCAACTGAGATCCTGAAAGCTGCTTGATGGGGCCAACACATGGGGAGGAAAAAAAAGTCTGACCAAGATATAATGACTCAAATCCTAACCTAAAGTACACTGCCAAAGTCCTCCCATAGACACCAAGTCCCTCCTTGGAGGGTTACATTAAATAGTATTTAATCTCTTCCCCAACCCCATTTCCAGGCTCCCCTAGGCAGAAATAATTGCTCTCTGCATCTGTCATTCTAAGTCCATTACGAGCTCTCAAAAAGCAAGGATAGGCCTCCTCCATTTTTTCTGGCCCTCACCCTTAGCATTTAACGGATACTCGGTTCTTGTCCAATAAATGAATCACATTTAATTTGGTTCCTGATAAATTTTCACCAGCTCTTAGACCAGGAGAAAATTTGTTAAAGAGTGATTTTTAAAAATAAGTATTCCAAAACTGACTTTGTATCCAAAAAAGCAATAACGGTAAACTATCACGGGATTCCTATAAATTGGTGGACTGTACCACTCCTTATAAGAAAAACCATGTTAAATTTACTATCTCATTAGCAGATATTAGGAAGTGCTTTAAGGGGAGTTTAGATATTGTTAATGTAAGTCTCAAGAACAGACGCAGGAAGAAGGAGGCATAGTCTAGTGAATTGTTTCTAAACAGAGATTCAGAGTCTGGATCTCTGCTGAATGGATAGGCAGCTGCTCAGAACTGCTGCCTCATTTGAGGCATAAAGTGATGGTAAAGAATCTGCCTGTAGTGCAGAAGATGGGTTCGATCCCTGGGTCAGGAAGGTCCCCTGGAGAAGGGAATGGCAACCCAGTCCAGTATTCTTGCCTGGGGAATCCCATGGAGAGAGGAGCCTGGCAGCCTATACAGCCCATGGGGTCACAAAAAATCGGATATGACTGAGAGACTTAGTGGATAAACCAGTAAGCAATCCACCAACCAAGTTAAAAAAGAAAAAATAGAATAATACCAGTACTCTAACTTGAAGAACACAGTGCAAAAATGAAAATGCAGTTCGAAAGTTATTCATGAATTTCAAGATGGCAACAACGGAGCCTAAAGCTAAACACAGGGCCCTTCTCTGCACAGGGGGCCCTGGGGGACTGAATCGGTCACATGGCCCTGGAGCCAGCCTTGCTGCAGCCCCCACTACCAAAGCTTGAATTTGCCTGTGTATGAGCACGCTCAGGGAAGAAGACCTTCCAAACTGAGAATGCAGGTGCCTAAGAAAGAGGAGGGGAGCTGGGAAATTAAGTAGAAATTCGCATTCGTGATGCAGTTTGGTGTGTGTGACATGTAACAGTAACCAAGCACCTGTTGGCAAACAGCAGGTGCTGCAGTTTGAGAACACATCACACAAGGATTCTCACCAGGAGAGCAGTTCCTCTCTCAGAGGCCTGGAGCTCCGGGCAGGGGCAGAGGCTGTCAGGCCATCAACTCTGAGCACAGCGCAGGAGCTGGAGCCACCGTGCTCCGGAACATATCCAAATGCGCTCAGAAAACTCCCCAAACAACTGGGGGATCCTCTGGGGAAGCGGCCTACGTATGCTGCCAGCCATAAAATTGTAGATTACTAGTGGGCTTCCCAGGTGGCACAGTGGTAAAGAATCCACCTGCCAACGCAGGAGATGAAAAAGACATGGAATTGATTCCTGGGTTGGGAAGATTCCCTGGAGAAGGAAATGGCAACCCACTCCAGTATTCTAGACTGGAAAATTCCATAGACAGAGGAGCCTGGCGGGCTACAGTTCATGGAGTTGCAAACAGCTGGACATGACTGAGCAGACATACACAGTGTCAAGGTAATTCACTTGCCCCCTCAGGCCGGAGGACTTGGGGAAATGCAAGGGGCGCTAGAAGCGATCCTAAAATGCAGTATCTCACCATACACAAAAATAAACTCAAAATGGATTAAAGATCTAAATGTAAGACCAGAAACTATCAAACTCCTAGAGGAGAACATAGGCAAAACACTCTCCGACATAAATCACAGCAGGATCCTCTATGACCCACATCCCAGAATTTTAGAAATAAAAGCAAAAATAAACAAATGGGACCTAATGAAACTTAAAAGCTTTTGCACAACAAAGGAAACTATAAGCAAGGTGAAAAGACAGCCCTCAGATTGGGAGAAAATAATAGCAAACGAAGCAACAGACAAAGGATTAATCTCAAAAATATACAAGCAACTCCTCCAGCTCAACTCCAGAAAAATAAATGACCCAATCAAAAAATGGGCCAAAGAACTAAACAGACATTTCTCCAAGGAAGACATACTGATGGCAGAAAAACACATGAAAAGATGCTCAACATCACTCATTATCAGAGAAATGCAAATCAAAACCACAATGAGGTACCATTATACGCCAGTCAGGATGGCTGCTATCCAAAAGTCTACAAGCAATAAATGCTGGAGAGGGTGTGGAGAAAAGGGAACCCTCTTACACTGTTGGTGGGAATGCAAATTAGTACAGCCACTATGGAAAACAGTGTGGAGATTTCTTAAAAAGCTGGAAATAGAACTGCCATATGACCCAGCAATCCCACTTCTGGGCATACACACCAAGGAAACCAGATCTGAAAGAGACACGTGCACCCCAATGTTCATCGCAGCACTGTTTATAATAGCCAGGACATGGAAGCAACCCAGATGCCCATCAGCAGACGAATGGATGAGGAAGCTGTGGTACATATACACCATGGAATATTACTCAGCCATTAAAAAGAATTCATTTGAATCAGTTCTAATGAGATGGATGAAACTGAGCCCATTATACAGAGTGAAGTAAGCCAGAAAGATAAAGACCATTACAGTATACTAACACATATATATGGAATTTAGAAAGATGGTAACGATAACCCTATATGCAAAACAGAAAAAGAGACTCAGAAATATAGAACAGACTTGTGGACTCTGGGAGAAGGCGAGGGTGGGATGTTTCAAGAGAACAGCATCGAAACATGTATATTATCTAGGGTGAAACAGATCACCAGCCCAGGTTGGGTACATGAGACAAGTGCTCGGGCCTGGTGGACTGGGAAGACCCAGAGGGATCGGATGGAGAGGGAGGTGGGAGGGGGGACCGGGATGGGGAATACATGTAAATCCATGGCTAATTCATTTCAATGTATGACAAAAACCACTGCAATGATGTAAAGTAATTAGCCTCCAACTAATAAAAATAAATTGGAAAAAAAGAAAAAGAAAATGCAGTATCTCCTACAATACCAATTTTCTTTTCTCTTGAGCTCAAACTTAATTCTGCCCTATGGAAATTTTAAATTTCATTCAACTTCAGAATAAGCTATAATTTGTCCCAGAAAAGTACCCATACAAAAGAACTCATAAATATAATTCTAAGTTTTCTATTATTTTAATACTTCTACATTTTATTCACATTCAAATACTGTGAAATTAAGAAAGTACATTAATAATATATATGACAAATTAAAGAAAACCAATTCTGGTACATAAAAGCAAAAAGTAATTATATAATGCCCTACTGTATGTTGGCCATTATGCTTGGTTTTTCAATTATGTTATCTAATTTAATATAAAATGGTCTAATTTAATGTAAATCTTATTTTAGCACCAACTGAAAGAAAGAAAAATAGGCTTTCTTTAAGTATGGGAATATTTACAGGAGTATTAACATGCTGACTGCAAGCTGCAGTCCATGGGGTCGCAAAGAGTCGGACTCATAGCAAGTGAACAACAAACAACATTAACTTGCTAAGAAATATGTTGTGCACTGCGTGCTAAACTTAAAAAGCAGCCAATACAACTTACATGTGTCTACCTTTAATAAATGTGAACCAAATTAAAAGGATAATAATTTGTGCATAATTGTAGGGCAGTGGTTCTCAAATCTCTGGAGCATCAGAATCACTGGATAAACTTGTTAAAACTCAGATGGCTGTCCCTTCCTCTGATTTCGTTGGTACGGAATGGGCTCTGAGAAGTCACATTTCTAAGACATTCCCTGGTGGCTGATGCTGATTTTATTGATCCTGGATTGACACTTTGAGAACCATCTCTACAGAATATTCCAGACTAGTTATTTGCTTCCCCTGTAAAATTCCTGAGTATATAAAATATTTTCCACCACCATTTATCCAAAAACTTGCCCCTACTTGTACTTTTTCAATTATAAATAATATACTCAAGAAACAAATTACTCATCCCCCTAAGAAGAAAATAAATTTTTATAAAATGTATTCCTTCCATGCTTTCAGTTTTTGTTGCCTTGACTTTTTTGTCTAATGTGAATTCAGGTAAAAAAAAACTCAACAGCATTTAAGAACTGACCTAAATCTCTCCTCTGCCTGTGAGAACTTTAAATCTTTGCTTGCACTTTCTCTTACTCTGATCCCATTAGGATAATAGTATGTGGAAATTTTCATGTTTCCTTTGGGAGTCTCCGGGGCTATTAAATCCTCCCAAGTAAATATGATGTGCCATGCACTGTCAGGTCAATTAATCAAAATCATCACTAGTTTCTGGAGAAAAATGGCTGCTTAGATGTACAAGAACCAGCCAGAGTTAAGTCTGAGGATCAAGACCACTGTTTCAACTTAACAATTAATACCCGCCCACCTCTACCCCCACCAAGAATATAAACTCTGTGAGCTCAAGTCCCTTCCTTTGCCTTGTTCATTGCTAGAACTACTGCTGAAACATAATATGTGCTCAATAAATATATGCTGAATGGCTAGAAGTACAGGAGAAAAATTAAGTTTTGAACTAAAATTGACTTCTCTGCCATCATTTTAGATCTTTAAAATGAAAATTCTGCTCTTACGAGTCACCCACCATTTAGATGAGCTTTGAGGATGGAGGTCTTGAATCCTTAAAAATTACTTGAAAATTGTTGCAAGCATTTGAATGCAATTGAATTTTTTCTGAGGAATAATTATCAATTCAAAGAGGATTGTTATTTAAAAAAAAAAAAAAGGTGAGGAACTATCAACAGCCAGTGATGAAAAAGACTCAGAATAACTAAGAGTTCAATAGGACAGCCTTCACCACCAAAAATAAATTTTTCTTTAACAAGTTAGCAAATTACTACTTTTATTTCTAGACTATTTATTAAAAAGCAATCCAAAGGTTCCATCTAACTAGGAAAAATTCCAAACAGCATAATTTCAAAGGCACTGAGGAAACAATTTGCCTGATTTTTCTGCTGGAAAATTACTCTAACAAACTGATCATTTTTGACACTGTGAAGCCACAGTCTTACAAGCTAATTCTAACTTTTCCCCATCTGTGAATTCCAGAGGGATGTGGGCTTTTAAAAATGTTTAGAGAACCACCCTAGATTAATCTGCAAGCTAGGAAATACTAGCTCTTTCTAAAGACAGAAATACTACCATTTCTTGTATCACTCAACAGAATTAAAATATATTAGTCACACAGAACATGGTTTGCAATAATGTCCTGAACTTGAATCAGTTTTACCAAAAACAAGTCTAAAACTTAAATCCCATTTTGATAGCACAAATTAAATCATTCCACTGAAGTTCTAGTTTACATATTTAACTTTGTTCAAAACTGGAACAAATTAGATACTAGACACCAAGTTTCTAACCTTGCTAAATATTACAGCAAAGTAAAAACAAGATTTTATTTTCAGACAGCTTGACAGAAAGAAATTATATATATTTTTTCTGTGTAGAATACTTAAGCTATGACTTTGAAACTACAAGCAGCATTAACAAGATGTTTATCTAAATTTTTGTAAATTGCCCGGATATAGCAATTAGATTAAATATAATTTTTTCAGTCTACTTCTACTGTCTGGTTTTAATACTGAAGGGAGATGCTCATACATTTAAGTTGCTCTATCACATTCTACACCTGCCTTCACAAAGTTTGTTTTATCATTCATTAGAGATACTGTCCCCCAGTTTGAAATTCCAGAATGGTTCTCACAAGAAAATCTGTATCGATACATAATATAGTTTTTTAAGTGGAAATTTTATTATTTTAAATTGCATAAAAAATCTCAGATTTTATCCCAATCCATGTTATCAGACATTGAAAGTTTTGACCCTATTACCAAAACCTCTTCACAATCCATTCTCTGATTTATGCATTAGTTTAACTCTATGTCACCAATGAACCTGGAACAAATCTTACCAAGAGGTTGAGAATTTCTCTCCTTTCCTTATGCAACTAAACAAAAATCCTGTAAAGTAAATACTCACCCCATTGCACAGGAAATGGAAAGACTCAGAGAGGTTATTCAGGTCACACAGCTGGGAAACTAGGATTTGACCCAGGTTTATAGGACCTCAGAGAACTCTCCCTTCTAGCCTGGAACATCCTAAATAGGTGTTGCGTTCCTTTATCTCTCTCTCTCTCTCACACACACACACACACACACACACACACACGCACGCACGCACACACACACACACATATACACAGTCCTTTTGAAGAGGAATACCAGAAACACGAAATCAGAAATTCCAATACAAATCATTTAGCTGATTACCACCACTGTTCTCATTTGTCTCAAATTTTCAAAACTTAAGACTCAAGCAAAAATCGACAGAAATACAACAGTTTGAAAGTGAAAGTGTGAAAATGTTAGCCATTCAGTCATGTCTGACTCTTTGCGACCCCATGGACTACATACAGCCTGCCAGTCTCCTCTGTCCATGGAATTCTGCAGGGAAGAATACTGGAGAGGGTTGCCATTCCCTTCTCCAGGGGATCTTCCCAACCCAGGGATTGAACCCAGATCTCCTGCACTGCAGGCAGATTCTTTACCAGCTGAGCTACCAGGGAAGCCTCCATACTTTGAACATACAAAGAATTCGATAAATATCTGTTGAATTAAATTCAATTGGGAAATTGATAAATCAAGTGAATTTAATTCAACAAATATTCACTGAGTTCTTTGTATATTCAAATAAAGCACTAGGAAACTAATCAATTTTCCAAAATATTGAATCATTTTAAGGAATTAAAATTGTCTGATCATTTGCAGTCTCCATTAATAATCATCATAGACCCTTGGTCCTAAGATCCAGGGTCAAGCTGGAAAATATTATTGATCACAAGCAGTTGAACTGATCACTCAGTTCATATCTGTATTAAAGCCTTCTTTTTTTTACATTAAAGGCACCCTGATGAAAGGATATCAAGAGCTATAAGGTAACCTCAAATTCTTTTAAGACAAAAAGGACAGGAATAAAAATTTGAAATCTGTTGGGATATTCACAAGTTATTCAGCAGAAACCTCAGTGTGATCACTGGAAAATGTCACCTTTCACCAAGTGCCTAAGTACTTCAACCTTGTGTTTTATTCTTAATTTTGAAAGAACTTCACTTCTTTTTCTATGTCAAGCTAATTCTAAGTGTTAGGAGCAAAAATTTTAGTTATCCCAATGATCTCACACTAACTCCCAAAACCAACCTTGGGAAAATGGATAATTTCAGCTTAAAAAAATAAAAAAGGTCAAGCATAGGCAACAATCATACCCCACAGGATTACAAATTCTTCCTTCAGAAACAAACTGGGAGGAGAAGGCAAAAGTCTTACCACCAGCGGACCGACCATGAAGTTTAATTAAAGAAGGAATTACAGAATTAGAGAGTATGTCTTTGTCCCTTAACCCCTTGTGACCTCTTCTGTAGCCTCAGGAAATATTTCATCCTAGTTAACGCTATTATACATGAGATCTTACCTCAATTTTATAGGGATTTAGTCACGTGGGATTCTATAATTACTGGTTTCCAGACCAGTATAATTCAGAGATGGGAGACAGGCAAAAAATGGAGAAACAAAATAACTCACAAGAGTGCACTTGGCACACTCTTTCTTCTCAGCAAGACCTTTCATTTGAATAATTAAAGAATCAAAACATGACAACCATTTAAACTCTATGTTTGCCCCTGATATAATACAACGCGATTTACAGACATGGGAGGAGATGAGGGACTCTCTCCCTACAGGTTTTGAGGCTGAACTTCCTTGGTCATCGGTCATTTCTTCTAAGACGGCCCCAGACCGAATCACATGGTCCCCGTGTCTGTACTAACCTTTTGGAGTTAAACCTGTCAGCACCGGTCCTCAAATCTGTGTTTCACTGATGAAAGAACAAGAGAAAAATAAAAATGGTTCCTGAGAGCCCCACGAGGTGGTTTCACCCTGTGTTCGACACTGTGCGGGTATTTCAGAGGTATATCCCCTGAGGTCCTCAACGGGTCAACTTGAAGTTGGATGCACTTACTCGGCATCCAGTCGTAGAATGTCTCGTGTGTTTGTGAGTTTCACTATTCAACATAGGAGGAGACAATGGGACAACTAACTGTTTTCTGATCTGAAGTGGTCCTTTTACACTGAGAGAGATGTGAATGACCTCTCTCGTGTTTACTCGGGTGAAAGCCAGGAAGAGTCTGATATTCCCTCACAGCCCCAGAATAAATGACAAATGACATTTTCCCTTTGTGATCTTTGGGATTTTTGTTGACTTATTTGGAGGCTTTTGTTGGATCCCCAGAAATGGCCTGTGGCCGGGGTCTATTCTACCAATTTCCACGCTCCATCTGGGGAATCCATCAGCGAAGCGTTTACCCCCATTCAGGGCTCTGACACCTGCCTGGCAGGGAGCTGCAGACACAAAGAAAGCCGGAGTGGATGAGAAAGGGGAGGTTGGGTACTTTTTTTTTTTTCCAGAGGCGGGAGGAGGGGGAGGTTGAAATGGACGCACAGTAGGGGTTAATCCAAGCCAGTTGAGAGACTTCAGCACCTGGAAGCTTCTCTTCCACATTAATTCACAAGCTAAAAAGTAACCGGCGATTTTATTTAATGTTTAAAATTGCATATACGTCGAGAGAAAAAAAAAAAATTCCGCTGAAAAGAACAAACCAAAGTTTTCCAACAAAATCCTAAGGTATCTAGATCTAGCCAGTGTGTGTGGCCTAAGGAATTCACGAACTTCCCAGAACTCCTAATTCAGAACTAGAATTTGAGTGACTCTGTGTTCGTTGATAAACTAGGAGAGATGGTTTAGTTTATAACCTGATCAGCGGCCTGGTGGGGGAGGTGGGCGGGTAGGGGTCTTGTTTGGCTTTTATAGCCACTACAATTTTCTCCCGCAAAATGTGCCAGCCAGCCCAAGAATCTTTAGCAATTGCCAAAAAAAAAAAAAAGAAAAAAAAGGCAGGACAGTTTATGGGAAGAATATTCTGGGCTTTCTCGGAAAGGTTCTTTCAGAAACTCTCAATATAATTAAGACCCTCCAGCCCTTCACCTACCCGTGTTCCCGCCCAGCAGCGCCCCCCACCCCACTTGGGGGCTGCAGAAACGTAATGCCGGTCCCCTCCCCTGTGACCCAAGCCCTTCCCTCGGAAGCTGCCTTCTCACAGCACGGGGTCATTAGAAGGAAAATAAGCTCCTGCCAGGTTGGTGCTAATCAAAATAGCACAAATAAACCCTGACACTCAACAACTCCCGGAGTCCCCGCTGCCCTGGGAGGAGAATACAGATTGGTTATGAATATGGCCGGCCGCGGGGGCAGCCCAGGAGGGCCGCGTGTGCTCCGGGCCCGGGGCTGACTTGAAAAGGACAACGTGCACCGTTGGGTGTTTGTGTAAGATAAGGGCTGCGAAGCAGAGGCTGGCGGTACAGCCGAGTTGCCTCCGAAGCATTGAGCTGCATGGCCCCGAGACCACCCCCCCCCCCCCCATCCTGAGGTTCCAATAACACTGAATTGCACGTGCGCGTGAGGTCTCCATCCGCTTGACACTAAGGAAGCGCAGTGGGATGGAGTTCTCTTCTCACAGCCACTACCTGACCACGAGTCCCGTAAAGGCCTCTTTTGTAAAAACACAGGAAAAAAAGGTTTATTTCTCTCTCATCCATCTCAGCCCTGCTAGTGATTATTTTTAGGAGCTTTAGAAACGATTATTTTGTATTCGTTGATATGCTGAAGTAAAAACAGGCTTCTGCCCTTTCTTTTCCCCTGACACAAGCAACATTTTGCTTAAGGGAGCCACAAAACCCCAAAGCAACTGTTTCGGCATCTCCTTCCAAAGGTATAAAAAGGAAGAAGGAATCCTTACTAGTTTGGGGGGACTCTGACAGTGACTCGGATGAACCCAGTGGCTTCTTAAACCCTTTATTTTGAGACTTACCTGGAACAAGAATTCTGTAAGGAAATGAATCTCTCATGGAGCAAAGATGAAGTCACACCTATCTGCCCCCTGCAAATGATTTCTACTAGCACATTTTTGTTTTATTAATAAATTGCTGCTTTAAATTCTGTGGTAACCAGAGTATTTCAGTCACCAGAGTATTTCAAAGAGGAAAAGAGATAAAAGCCCCAAGAAAATGTGTTGCTATTCAATTAAGAAAACTGATTAGTTAACTAATTAATCAGCTAACAGCTTTCTAAGAATAGTCTCCCTTGATAAGAACTTTCCTCCCTCAAGAGCTTAAAAGTCAGTCATAATTAAAATTAAGAACCAGAGCTCCCTCTCTGCTGAAGTCTCTGAGTCTCAAAAAACAGTAAACTGGGTTTTGCTTTACTGGGATTGGATTGCAGGGAGCAAAGAAAGGTAATTTTCACAGTGAAGGGGAACAGGAAAACAGTAGTTCTGGTGAAAGGAAAAGGGCCAAGTGACTTTTATTTACAATTGCTAAGAGAGAGGCCATTATTGACCATATGTGCCACAATTGCCCTCTTATCACGGGCTGGCCATCATGTCCTTTGGGAGCTGTTAATGAACTGGGTAATTGAGCTGCTGACATGTGTTACCAAAACAAAACAATAGGAAGAAGAGACAAATGAACATTTTATTTGCCAATCAGAGTAGGTTCAGCTTTTCACCGAGCTGCAGCTAAGTAACTGACTGAATACATAAAACAGTGCATTCAAAGCAAGCAGATGCAGACACAATAATAGTTAACTGACAGCTTATGGCCCATCTGTGCTTAACATTTTGTTAAAGAAATTACTTGACTTGCTAAAGAGACAAATCATACAGCTGCCCCAAGTGCTGCATTATAAGAGATAAATCATTGGCTAAACTGTTTCATGCTTAAAATGACAATGCTTATTAACAGTTATGTTGGGATATTTTGTCTTCACAGCTTGACACAGTTATTACTTACTAAAAATGGGACAACTCGTAAGTATTCAACAGAATTGAGTCAGGAAAGAAAAGCAGGACACAGCAAACAATTCGAAAGAATAGGCATTTTTCATCTCTCAGGGTTAACTATGCATTTCTAAGATGTCATGAATGAAAAAATAAATAAATAGACCCAATGAGACAGAAGATTGTGTTCCCTATGCTAATTATATCTCTTTCTTCCACTTACACCTTAGTCATTCAGAATTGTAGAATATTAGAAATGCTCTCATTCTGGGTTGCGTACCATTAATATCACCAGTGATATCAGTTTAAGAAACAATTGTGTCCAGCCCTTTCACTCTCCCAAACATACTCACCTTCCTTTCCTCCTATGGAAAAATATTTCTTTAATAGGGAAAGAAAAACCATGTCACAAAACACTCACTTTATGGGAGATTTAGCTTATGTTTCTGTTCCTGCATCTGAATTGAAACCACATTTTTTGGTCCAAATGTGGTTCATCCACTGCCATGTAGAACAATTTAATTCTGAAATCATTTCTGTGTAAACTGGTTAACTAGAGGCAGGACATGGATCTCTCAAAGACCTTCTTGTGATCGCTTCTTCAACGTTCTGGGCAAAACCAACTCAATAATAATAATAAGGATTTTTTTAAAAGCTTCAATTCACTGATTTGCTGACAGCTTAAGATAGCCAACCTCTGCTTCTGGCATTCTTTATGTGCATATTCTTTCAAAGTTCCCGAAACCCTGTATGAGTACTGTCATCCCCATTTTATAGATGAGAAAAAATAAGATCTCAAGAGTCCTGTAACCTACCTGATCCATGAGAACTAAGACAAGCTGCCTAAATATTAGATCTTATATATCAAATATACACTTTTATTAGCATTGTCTTTTGAGGAGTAAGTTGGTTCAACCAGTGAGGTGGGCTGAGAAAAAGACTGGCCAATATCGACACATTTTTTCTTCCTGGTCACAGTCAACCCTATAAATTCGTTGTGAAAACATGACCATAAAAGGTGAGTGATATTTTCCATGGTGGTTGCTCTATGTGAAATTATGTTACGTGCAGTTCCTAAGAAAGAATTCTGCCTATGAAACCCAAACCTTAGCCATATTTACAGAGCTTTAAATAAAACACAATTGACAAAGAATCACTCTGCCTTTATTTTCCACGACTGAATATTTTTGCTATTGTGTGCATTGGTTATTTAAAAGTCAACAAATAAACTAAGGTTGAATATGTAAAAGAGGTGACAAGTTACACAGAGAGCCTTTCAGAGGGCAGAAAACAAAAGAACACTTTTGCCACCCTTATTAAGACAAGACAACCTAGAGATACACAAAACCTAAACAACCAAACTTTGTCAGGATTAGCATGACTGGAGATGTTTGGAAAAGAGAAGAAAGGCAGGTTTAAGAAGAAAGTTAAATACTGCACTTTTGGTGCCAGAAACCTACCAAAGGAGGTAAGAAGATAAATGACTAAGAGACTTGAAATACAGAACAAAAACACTTAAGAGAATTGCAGAATCATCGGAAGAAACTTTAGGACAATCCTTTCATTCGGCAGCTGAAGCTCAGAGAAAGCAAGGGCGGTTGCCTCAAATCACACATCTTTCAGCAAACATTTACTGAAAGCCTAAGATTTGGCTGATATTGTCCTTGGCACTGAGGATGCAAGTATGGTGCTTAAACTCAGAAAGTAAAACTTCAATCACTTAACTCCCACTCCAGTGCTCTTCCCCCTGAATCCAAGTCCTGTATCAGTAATTCAGGAAGGTAATTCAGCCATGCCCCGAGGCAACAGAAAGATTAAGTGGTCTCTCAAGACTGAAAAACCCAGATATATTATTTACTAAATAACGGAGCCATAGGTTCTGTGCGCCTGTGATCTTTAATATAGAGATCAAATTAATACATAAATGCTTTAAGTGACACTTCCCATATGGCATTTCAAGATTGTTTTTTTTGCTTTTCGTTTTCTGTTGGGTTCCATAACTAAGAAAAGAGACAGTGCAGGAAGCTTGTTTTGAAAATCCAAATCTTATCTGGGTCAATTACTGCTTGTTGGAAGATAGGAAGAGGTAATAACTGAATATAAACGAAAGAGGAAACTTTTCCTGGAGGCAAAAGAGGGAGGCTGAGCTTAATTCTCACTGGCAAAAGTATTAGTGGCAACATCAAGGTCACCATCAGAAAGCACTCACGGGAAACCTACTGTGCAAGCAGTACTTTGCCAGAGGCTGGGACGAAAGGGATAATGAAGACGAGAGTGGGGTTTCTCTCCTTCATCCTGCATAGGTATGATGCTCAGGCTTGGAAGGTTGGTTTCCAGATTGGTGTCCTATCCCACCAAAACCCCAGGAGGAACTGGCAAGCCAGTCTAGATGATTAAGCAGATAATGTGAATGATTTATCACTATCCTTAGTTAGATAGGGATGGCTGGTTTATGAAATTTTCTCTTTACATCTAAGCAACAGTCACCACTGAGTTCAGAAGAGATGATACCAAAGGTTGGAGCAAACAAAGTGGGCAAAAAAAAAAAAGCCATGGAAAAAGACCTCCAGTTCTAGAGAAAAGTCAATCTACGTCAAACGCCCACCTGGCCACTTCCTCTCTGATTTGGGGCCAGCTGCTTAAGCCTCTGATTCAGTTCTTTCATTAGTAAATGTGGTTTTTAAACACCTGCTTCAAAGACTGGTTTTAAAGAAAGAAGAGTTTGCAAAGCACATAACTGCTCCCAATGCACAATAGATCCTTCTAACATGCAGCCCTCTGCATACCTTCACCTTCATATTATCCAAACCCCACCAGGCATTTAAAAAAAAAAAAAAAAATTAGTGTGAGAAAAGTGCTATGTTCTAAGACCGAGGGAGAAAAATGATCACCAAAAGTTCGAAGATGTTCGTAGAATTTCCTGAGTTTATGAAATAAGATCATCATCCAATCTCCCATCTGCTTCCTCTTCTGAAGATCCTGCCCACAATCAGCTAGTATATATATATCTGCTTTAAAAGGATGTTCAGCTCTGAATGAGAACCTACTATATAGCACAAAAACTCTACAGGGACCTGAATGGGATGGAAATCCAAAAGAGAGGGCATATATGTATAGGTATGGCCGATTCATTTTGCAATTCAGTGGAAACTAATGCAGCACTGTAATGCAACTGTACTCTGATAAAAATTAATTTTAAAAATATCTAAAATGTAACCCAGGGCACTCTACTCTTCCTGACCCAAGACATGCATCTGTGCTGCAGAATCAAAGATTAAGGTAGCTATGACAGTAAATAAATTCTGTGCTCCCAAATACCTCAGGGCTTAAGCAAGAGGGCTGAGCTTAACAAACATCCAGCAAACAGCCTAAAATAAACGAAGTACACGGCCTCCACTCTGTGCCAACATTCATTTTGGTTTCCATGGGGAAGAATTTCCACGGGCAAATTCTCCTCTTCATTTTTGTCCACTGATACGAATCTACATAGGTAAAATGAAGTATAGCTTTGAGCAATTCTCTATCTGCTCATTTTAGTGCCCCTGGCCAATGTGAATAGGTCAGGCTTCCATCTCCATGAGAAATAAAATGAAGAACTCCTTTAAAAGCAGGCTTCCAGGTGAATTGTTGGGCAACTGCATTTCCTCTGGACATTTTCTTTCCAGGAATTATCTTGCAGAGCTGAAAGGGAAAGGATGGAAGTACTAGGTAGGACAGAGTAAGGGAGGGGAGGAGAGAAGAGGAAAGAAGAGGGTCCCCTTTCTCACAAAGAAGAATAATAACACAGTAAGTGACTTCAGAATTAGAGGGTTGACCCCAGGCACTTCTTTCTCCAATGGCTCTGATGACAAGTCTTGTTGAGTCAGGAATGCCTGCTCGGAGGGGTGGGGGCTAAGGGTCTAAATATGTGTCTCTATCTTTGGCAGGTTTGAATAAATTAAGGACCCTGGATGACCTGGATGGACCAAAGATAGTCCTACTCATCCTTCCTACCCACACCAACCAATAATGTAACTGGAAATCATCCCATTGATATGTCAGTATTATGCCAACATCTAAAAACTATGTTGCCAATTTAGTTCAAACTGAAGTCCTACTCCTCATCACCCAATTCTAAGTTTATTCCTAAGAAGTGTTTCCTGGACAAAATACATTTCTTATTTTGTTGTGCGTTTTTGTCTTTACATTATAAAAACACATTACAAACTAAAATTTGAGCAGTATATAAAAATAAAAAACAACTATAGTTCCAGAATTCAAAATAATCACTATTGACTTTAAATTAGGGAATAGATTATATAAATGAATGGGTGGATGAATGGATGCATGGATGGATAGATGGATCAAGAGAGAGATGAATTAGTCAAACTCCTTTATGGTGTTTTTTCCGTTCTTTTGTTCCGTGTATATTATTAACAAAATATAAGTTTTTAAAACCTTTCTCTTGATTAGCTACACAATTTAAAAGTAAATAAAATTCTTTCCTCCAAGTATTCAAATGAATTTGTCTCTGTTGTTTTATTAATAACAACAAAACTGTTTGGTAGTATTGCTAATACATGAAAATTTCAATTCAGTTCTGAGATTACATAGGGTGCTTCCAATCTGCTCATCTACACTTGCATATATATTTGAATGTACAAATACAAGCATCTGCCCATCTCTATATATGATTGAGATAAATGACATGTACTCACATTGCATTCACATAAAGCAGTGACATAATTAATTCAAACAAGCACAGGAGCCACTCTCACACATCTCTCCATACTCATAATAAATAAACCACAGTTTTAAGAAAGTCTGAGACATCAGAGATGGTTGTCCTTACTAACCATCCTCCCAAATCCTCATCCCCATTTCTAATCATGATTCAATTAAGTAAGAGGTTGCCCTTAAAATACTTTCTTCTTCCTGGTAGAAGAAGCCAGAGCATGATCCGTGTGTGAATGTCTGCGTATAAGATGGGCATGAAGAGAGACAGTGGCTACAGAAGAAAACCAACTGATACAGGAAGGTGATGTTCCAAGTAACTAATCATGTAAACTACAGGGGGAAAAAATCAGGAATATTGTTTAAAATATTTTTTCAATTATTTGCTAGAGACATTCATGTGTATGTGCATGCTCAGTCACCCAGTCACCACTGTCTGAATCTTTATGACCTCAAGGACTGTAGCCAACCAGGCTCCTCTCTCCATGGTCCATGGGATTTTCCAGGCAAGGATACTAGAGTGGTTTGCCATTTTCTTCTCCAGGGGATCTTCCCGACTCAGGGATCAAACCTGCATCTCTTGCTTGGCAGGTGGATTTTTTTCCACTGAGCCACGTGGGAAGCCCAGAAATGCTCCTGTTTTGTATTAAAATGTGCTGCTGAAAACAGAAATTTAAAAGCTGGAAATCACTTTAAAAATCACCAGACCATGCTTTACCTTACATATAAAATAATAACTGAGCTTCAAATGGATGAAATGATCCATCTATCATCATCTGCCTTTTTAGTGGCAGAGTTAAATCTCAAATCTAGATCTTCAAATTCTAAATTATTCTTGTTTTTCAAATGAAGATGATACTCAGAGTGTTTAAAAGGACCCAAAGTCTCAGTGAAGTGTCAGAATTAAGAAGATAATCACCAGTCTTCTCTCTAAAAATACATTAAATGATTTCTAGATCATCTATTTCTTCGTATCATTCTCAAATTTCTTTGCTCAAGTAACATGAATATTCAAATACCAAGCACTAATAACCAATTTTTATAAGAAATAATGATTCATATATTCCTGAGTAAATCAGCTTTAAAAACTTGAAAACTATTCATTAACATGAAATTGAATGTGTACATGAGTATCTGCAAAGAGTCACTAAATGGAGTTTAAAGGTTTCATTTGACTGAAACAAACCTACTTCCCTGAATCCCATGTACTTGCCAAAATGGACCAACAATTGGCCATATCTTGACCTTTCCACCTCAACTCACTATCTGTTCTACCTAGAATGCCCTTTCTGCCCATGTCAAAGGACTCAAAACCCCATTCCAGACCCTCCCTGAACCTTCCAATCCTATACACCCCTCCTTTCTCTGCACTCAAAAGCACCTCATCTTTTCCATTCTGCTAGAGCTTTTCCTTCTTAACTGAACTACTGACTAAACTTCCAGATCAACTCTTTCACAACCACACATTTCTCTGATTGAGCACGTCCTTGAATGTGTATAAATTTAATTATGTGTCCCAGTGGTGCTTTCTCATTTAAAAGGTCAAACAGTCAGAGGTCAGCAGTATGTTTTTACAGACAAAGCTGATGAATGCAAACACTGCCTTGCTAAGAGTAGGTTTTGAGGGAACTGAGCTCTTTGCTTGCCAGCTGAGTAGTTTTGTGAGCAAAACTTCGAACACACTTGAAGAGAAGCAAACGGCTTTGTGTGCCAAAGTCCAATGATTATTTTGACTGTCCCAGTGCTGAAGAATTCACAAAAGAAGAGAAACTGGCGGGTGTCACGGTTTTTACCACAAAATAAGGAAAGGACAGGTTCTTCTCTAGTGGCTCAGTGGTAAAGCATCTGCCTGTAATGCAGGGGATGTGGATTCAGTCCCTGGGGCAGGAAGATCCCTGGAGAAGGAAAGGGCAACCCGCTCCAGGAGTCTCACCAGGGAAATTCCACTGAGACAGGCGCCCGGTGGGCTGCAGTCCATGGGGTCGCAGAGAGGCAAACACGACGGAGCACCTGGGCACACATGCACGCAAGTAGAGCATAATTAAACAGAGCATTGAGACCATTCTATCTCAATCTTTCACTGGATCCCAGTTAATTCTGGAGGCATCCAAAGACCATAAATAAAGAGATGCTTTCTTGGCTTCAGTGGTTACCAATGAGAGAAAGTATGTGAAAGTGGTTTTGTAAATGGTAACAGTCATATAACATATGTGTTTTTATCATCATTACCAGCATATCATCATCATTATTATAGCAGATAATGCAGCACTAGACATTACCAGCCAGTATAAAATTAGACAATATATGAAGCATTCAAAAATGTGACTATATGAGGTTCTTTTCTGATCAGCTTAAGATACCTGCCCTTCTTTTTCTCAAATATCCTGATTTTTTTTTTCTGGGGTTAGTGGGGTGGGGAACACAGGAAAATACCAACAATGTCATTCCTCTCTCAGTTTCATGCCCCTTTCCCTAAGAAAATCTTTTACATTTTCTTCAGTCTGAGACCCTAAGGAAGATTTACTCACAAATCCCAGAATCCTCCTTATCTACCAACAAAGGTGTTTTTCTTCTCACCTTCTAAAAAGGTGTAAGTCAGTCCCAGCCTGCAAATACAGAATCTGAAGCAGATCCATGTTTTGTGGGGTCTGAAGCTTTTACAGTTTAAAAGGGCAGAGTTCTTTAAAAAACGACACACAAAACTAGGTTATTTTTGCTTATTTCACAAAATTGCAAAACCACATGACACAGTTTGGGGGTCCTTTGCAAGGATTTGGAAGAAGGGTTCTGAAGTTAGCTTCACTGTAAATCTACTTTTGCTCATGAACCCCTGGCAACACCAGAGTCCTTAAATGCAGTGAACAAAAGAAAGACACTCTCTTTCTATACTTCTTACCATGAATATAGTGCAAACATCCCTAAACAACAGCAATGAAGCCCAGTTTACCCCCCAAACAGCAGGGACAGACAAGTCAACCAATACTCATGATTGTGAACTTCCTTGAGTCTTTCATGGGCACATAGGGTTTCTTCCTCAATCCCAGTAAAATCACCCATCAGGGGCAGCCACTTCCTCCACCTATGAGCAAAACCCATTCTATAAACTAGGATAACTCAGTTATAAGGTCATGGAGTGTGCAGAGAAACTCATGGCAAGTACCGAAAGCCATTTTGCTTTGTTTTCAAACCTTAAAGAAACATCTTGGGAACCTGGGACATGTCCCTACCCAAGAAATGCATGTTTGCATTTAAAGGACCACTTAGTCCGTCACTTCAATTGTCTCCTAGAAGTGTTCCACGTGGTGGATATAACCAGTCTCCGGTGAATGAGGAAGGACTGCTGACATCCCATCACATGCTCTGCAGCAGAACCAGAAGTGGCCAACAGAACTCTAACAATGGGCATCTCCACGAGCACAGACGTGGCCCTGTGCTATGCTGAGCTCAGTCGTTCACTCATGTCCAACTCTGTGCAACCCCATGGACTGTATGTAGTCTGACAGGCTCCTCTGTCCATTGGGATTCTCCAGGCAAGAATACTGGAGGGAGTTGCCATGCTCTCCTCCAAGGGATCTTTCCAATCCAGGGATCAAACCCAGGTATTCCGCATCACAAGCAGACTCTTTACCATCTGAACCACCAGGGAAGCTCACTAGGCAAATAAGACTTCCAAACTGAAGATGTGAAGGTCTACAGCAGAGGTCAGACAAACACGACCCACTGCCTGTCCTTGCATGTCCTGTGATCTAGGGATGGTGTTTACACTCTTAAATAGTTGAACAAAATTATAAGATGAATAACATCAGTGCATGAAAACTAAATGAAATACTCAGTTCAGTCGCTCAGTCGTGTGTGACACTTGGAGACCCCATGGGCTGCAGCATGCCAGCCTTCCATGTCCATCACCAACTCCCGAAGCTTGCTCAAACTCATGTCCATCGAGTCAGTGATGCCATCCAACCATCTCATTCTCTGTCATACCCTTCTCCTCCTGCCTTCAATGTTTCCCAGCATCAGGGTCTTTTCTAAAGAATCAGTTTTCCCCATCAGGTGGCCAAAAGTATTAGAGCTTCAGCCTCAGCATCAGTTCTTCCAATGAATATTCAGGATTGATTTCCTTTAGGATTGACTGGTTGGATCTCCTCGCAGTCCAAGGGACTCTCAAGAGTCTTCTCCAACACCACAGTTCAAAAGCATCAATTCTTCAGCACTCAGCCTTCTTTATGGTCCATCTCACATCCATACATGACTACTGGAAAAACCATAGCTTTGACTATGTGGACCTTGACAGCAAAGTAATGTCTCTGCTTTTTAATATGCTGTCTGGGTTTGTCATAGCTTTTCTTCCAAGGAGCAAGTGTCTCTTAATGTCATGGCTGCAGTCACCATCTACAGTGATTTTGGAGTCCAATAAAATAAATGAAATATTAGTGTCCATAAATAAAGTTTATTGGCACGTACCCACATCTATTCATTTATGTATTTTTATGGCTACATGCTTGGAGAAGAAAATGGCTCCCATGGACAGAGGAGCCTGGAGGGCTACAATGGGGTCACAAAGAGTCAGAAATGACCGAAGTGACTTAGCACAGAGCACATGGCTACATGCTACAAAGGTAAACAGAGTAGTTGTGACAGAGACCAGTAGTCCACAGAACCAAAAATATTCACTATACAATCCTTTATTAGATAAAGGTCTATACAACAGTACCTGATCTATGCAATAGTCAACATTTTATGAGTACTTACTATGCTCCAAGTACTGTGTGAAACATTTTTACTTTCTTTTGTTCATCTAATCTGCAAATTAAGACCATTCTGCACTTTATGGGTGAAAAATCTGAGGCACAAAAAGAGTTACTTAAGTAGTACGGAGTGGAAGTAGGTTTGATATAATAATTTTCTAATACAGATGCTCATGTTTCTGAATTCTGTGCCAAATTTCTTCTTCACCTGCCCTATTACCATCCAAACCTACCACCACTCTCATTACCCAGGGGTAGGCAAAATATAAAACCCACACTCTCATTTTTCCACAGCATGATTCAAGTCCCACTCCGTGCGCACTGTGGGTGGAGGGCTCCTCATCCTGTCTCCTACTGCTGTCGTTCCCCCATCTCCAGGCATGAATGAAGCCAGAGTTGCAGCAGACTTTTTTTCCCACGAGAGCCCAGGTCCATGTGATGTTACTCAGCTTTACAGAGTTGAGTGCCAAACCTAATTCATGAATTAATTACACCCAAAACCAAAGTTATTACTCCGTTTAGGAGGAGATAGAAAATGGAGAAATTTTTTTCATTGGACAACAGTTTCCCAGGTGGTCTCAAGTCTTGCTGCTACGGTTACTTTAGCTTAATATTCACCTTGGCTTTGACTTTAGAGTCTTGGATTGTCTTGGAGCTCCATGCCATGAACTCAGTGACCTCTGACACAAGCCACCGTCTACACCTGCAGAAATGCTAGAACCATACTTGTCGCCTGACTCCCCAGTCCTATGCCCTGATGCCCCACACACCACTCTCATCGTTTTTATCAAAGTGGCCACTACCAAGGCAGCAAATTTACCTATTTGGTAAACAAGGAAGTTAAAAATAACATAAAAGAAAGAACTAGCATTCTACCTCTAGGATTATATTCTCAGCCCAGACATTCAGTTGGACTAAAGGTTGCCTAATCATTCTTGGATATACTATCTGTTAAGGAGTCATAAAAAATCCATAGGTGATTGTAAAGAACAGATTTACAGAAGTGTGAATAAACCTTGAAAAATGTAGAGGACTGTAGAAATGTAAAATACAAGTTATCATTTTCAAGTATAAACTATGTACCCTGGTTTACATTAGTGTGCTAACTTTCTCAAACACTAAAGACATTCTAGGCTGTGATTCAGGATCCAAATTTTAAGGCTAATCAAGGCCTTATTTATATAAATAACCCTAAATGATGCACCACCAGAAATAGCAATAAGACAAGTTGGCAAAGATATAACCAGAGTCCAGATAACAGGACATAATCTACCCATACACACATTTGGACATATGTTTTCCTTTCCAGGAAAAAGAGACTGAAATTTTAAATAACCTCATCACAAAATTTTTCTCTAATTCCTCATTTATTTATTCACCAAATGTTTATTTAGTGCCTACTCTAAGCCCAGGTCTGTACAAAGCAGTACATGCAGAAAAGTGAACAGAACAGAACTGAGTTTAGCAAACAGCAAATTTTTAAGAATCTGACATCCAACCTCAAGGAAATGTCAATTGCAAATTTTTTTATTGGAGTTTCACTTTAAGTTTTCAGTCAGACATATTAGATGGTCTACCAAGTAACAGTTGGACTTCTAATCCCACTTGGTGTTCAGTAGATATATTATTTGCCTAGTTGGGGGGGTGGTGTATGGTGAGTAGCTGTTAGTATTTTTTCACTTTATATTTTGTCAGTCTTTTCTCACCTTACATTTCAATTTTGTTGTACTGAAATATGTTTGTCTGTTCTGACATACATTCCCCCACGATAAGTACTGTCAATACTTCAGACATATATTGTTACTCAGAAGGTCTGAAAGTCAGGGTCTCTTAGATATCCCGGAAGACCTTTGGAAATCTGGATTTCCCATAGTCTCAGAGTATTATTTTATCACGAAGGTATCTCTGAGGCCCATCTCAGGGTCTGCCCTCAAACTTATGTCTCCATCAAGGCCATGTTTATTTAGGATGTAAGAAAGTATTGTGACTGGCTGAGACCACTTGGAGATCTGAGATCTTTTTTCATATTATTTTCATGTCACTTTACAGTGACTGCATGTCAAACATCTCAGTTTATATCAACATGTGTTTATCATATACTTAAGATTTACTATTAAACTTCCTATTCTCAACTTAGCCAGTTGGGCAAGTTGCAACAATAACAGAATTAGAGATTTTGTTCAGTGGTCAAACTCACAAATTTCACTGGGGAAAGAGGGAACATGTGGTGTTCAAATATGTAAGTCATGGGATCTGATTTTAATACTGAAAATAAGTTAACCTGTGTGATAGGACCCTACTCTTGAGGTTATGAGATAGGAAATGTCTGCCCTGCCTAAATATGGTCAAGGAAGATAGGAGGAGGACCTCCTAGCTGGAGAGGCCCCATTAGGTAATTAAGCCTTAATGCTCAATCGCTCAGTTGTGTCTGACTCTGCAACCCCATGGCCTGTGGCCCACCAGGCTCCTCTGTCCATGGAATTTTCCAGGCAAGAATACTGGAGTGGGTTGCCTCTTCTTACTCCAAAGTCTTAGCACTGCTATTAAGTGGGAACATCACACAAGTCATCTACCAGTATAAGCATCAGAATCACCTGACATGTTTGTTAAAAATGATGATTTCTGAGCTCCACCCCACATATGCACAATCAAAATCACTTGAAGATGGTTCCAGAAATATTCTCTTATGCAAGAAGCCCAGAAATCAAGTATAATATTAACACTTATCTAGCACTTAGTCAAAGTTCTGAGAATTTTTTTTTAAGTATTAACTCATGTTCTGTATGTATGACTTAGTTTCTGTGAAGTCGGACCACCGGGCTAGGTTTCAGGGTAAAACGCGCATGGAGTTAAATCCTGGAACTGCCAGTGTGGCTGCCAGTGGTTATTTAACCTCCCCTGCGGCCACCCCAGGGAACTCAAGTGTAAAACAGGGGTAATAATTCCTATTTTGCACACTGTTGTGATGATGGAATTTCTGATTACACATAAAGAACCCAACAGGAGCGCCCTAGAACTCTGCTGAGAGCTGATCGAGAGCCTGGAGTCTCACAGGGTGCACAAGTGCCCTTAAGAAAAGTTCCAGCCTTGAGCAGCATTGACAAGGCCAGTCAGTCGCATTCTTTGTTGGTGGTTGTGAGATCCTACCTTGAGAATGAGCAACTTCTTCTCCATGGTTTGAGCCAGACCCTGTCCTGGGAAGCCTCTGAGCCCCTGGGCTTTCTTTTTTTTTTTCCTTCTGGGATTAGGAGTGTGCTGGAATCAATCACACTCCAGGAGGCAGTGCTGTTAAGTGTTTTCGGAGTTTCCACGAAGGACTTTTCTCTGCTCACAGAAAACCATTCTTTCCCTCCAACCAGCCCCCGAGGACTTTGCTCATCGTAGCCTGGAAGATGCCTTGATCCGAGCAGGACCTCCTCGAGCAGCTCACGCCATCCAGGACCTCCTCGCGCAGCTAACGCCATCCTCCTTCTCAGAGCCCCCTGCGGTCCCTCCTTGATCCATCAGGCTCGGACCGAGGCAGGCACTTCCTGATCTCTCCCTCTCCCTCTCCACTCCCACTGAGACAATCCCCCGGGCACAAAGACCCCCTAACCTCCTCTAAGCCCTCTACCCGGGAGACTCGGAAACTGCGCTTTGATTTCTCTACTGCAAGGAATTAACTTTTCTTTACTAGTACCCTGGAAGTCTCATTTTTCTCATGAATACAAAATTAAATACTGTATGCAACGGCGCTGTTTAAACGAATTATCTTTTAAATTTCCTTTTCCTAAAAAATCAGAAAGTGAATATGAATATGGAACTCTTTAAGTTGGGCTTCAACGAGGTAACTTGTTTGAGGGAACGTAACTTGACTCCACCTGGGAAAGCAGGCGTGGAATTTGATAGATTGGTTCTCTCTCCATTGTGAAATGGTGCACGATCCCTAGTGGGCTCCACCTTGAAAGGTACAGATGTGGCCACAGGGCTCTAAACTTCAGTTCAGTCTGCAAGAGGGAAGTGGGCTCTGCAATTGTGAGGTAGTTTTGTTTAATAAGGCCAATTGGAAGCAGTATAAATAACTACTGATAGTTGAATATTAGGTATGGCCTGCTGGTTAAATCTAGAAAATATTCACAGAATGTACACACACAGGTAACACCATAACACAAGCTCTTTTTTTTTTTTTTTTTTTGGTGAGGAAAAACTACCAACTGGGGGGAAAAAAAAACAACTTCCATGTAGATATATATTTTGCTTCATTTGTCTACACGTGCTTTTTCTTTCTTAACAAGGACACACACACACATAAGTTTGTTGACTAAAGGGCTCAGCATTTTTAGACCTTCAGATAATGTCTAATTCCTTACACTCTGCCTGACTACTGATGCTATGAGGTCATGGTAATTCAAGGTGTACACTCTTTCCCTTTACTTTTTACTGATATAACTAAACAGCCAATTAATAATAGGCTTTTACGTTTTAAGCATCAGTAATTTGCTAGAACAATTGCTTTCTGCCTCTGCAGCTACCAGAAAAATTAAAACCAGCTTAGTTTGTGAATTGTTTTAATTACTATTGGAGGTTTTACTACCCTAATTATGGAGATGCCTGCTCTCAGCAGCTTCCACTAAGAAACTGTCTATTTCCCAGATATTGGTTCAAAAACATCCTTCCTTTAGTGAAGAAAAAAAATAATCGTTATCAACTAACTGTCTTGGTTGATCTTTTTGAATGCTAATCAGATTGCCTGTAATCACTGGTCCAATGCCCTCCCAAAATATTTTTCTAACCCAAACAAGAAGGGGTGCTGAGGAGCGAAGGGCCATTAGCATCTGAGAGCAGCGCAGAGGTTGGGAGGCCGGGCCTCGGGAGGCTTTTGTGTCCTTGGGGCCCTGCGCCCTTCTCATTGCTGTTGCCGGCCGCCGCTACGCCGGTGTCCTGTACGGTCCGGCTCAGAGTCCCCACCAGGCCTGGCCAGGCAATGTCCAGGCAGAGGACAAAAGGGGCTTTGGAGTGATATGGACAGCAAACCCTTCTGGGGAAATGAGAAGAAAAAAAGAACTGCTTCAAGGAAGAGGAATATTTGAGAGACATTTTCCCATCCTAAAACCAAGTGCACTCAAGAACATTTATATTTTATGATGAATCAAATTAGGACTAAATCATATCACACCATTCAGTTTTTCAGGGAGAACTACAGTGGCAGAAAGAACAGTATATTTACATGCCCCTATGACCTTGGGGTTTCCCTGGTGTCTCAGACAGTAAAGAATCTGCCTGCAATGCAGGAAACCTGGGTTCCATCCCTGAGTTGGGAAGATGCCCTGGAGAAGGGAATGGTTACCCACTCCAGTATTCTTGCCTGGAGAACCCCACAGGCAGAGGAACCTGGCAGGCTATAGTCCATGGGGTCGCAAAAAGTCGGACACAACTGAGTGACTCTTAACATAAATGACCTTAGAAGAAGTGTTTCAATTACTTCATCTACAAAGTGGGAATAATAATATATACCTCACAGCACTCTTTTGAGGATTAAATTATATAAGGTATGTGAGGCTTTATTATTATAATTACTTCATATTTACTAAAAGTGAGAACAATTTTTCTGATTTCATTATTAAATGACACTTGATAAACCAAATAGGTTAATTTTGTAAAATATTGAATACCTTGTCACAAATTTAAATACAAAGCTTATATTCAGAATCTGAATGGTGACCCTCCCCCCACCCTTTTCATTGACCTAGAGATAAACTTTGACCTGTTGTTTGATAATCACACTTTTTCTGAAGATGCCTTGTTCCTTTTAGGCACAATAGCTTGACCCCAGAATCTGGAAACTGACATGCATCAATATACCTCTTTCCTCCCTCTTTCACTTGCCAGCAAGAACCTTTAACCTTTGGACTTGATTCCTAACCCTTGCATATTGTTTGCAATTAGAGAATATTTGGGGCAGATGGAGGATTCTTTTTAATCTGAGTTTTACTGGGTACTGACCATATCTTTCAAGTGTGGATCTGCAATTGAGTTCTTAAAAAAAAAAAAGTAGTTCTCTTATTGGTAATGCTGAGATATTTTCCCCCGGGGTCTTATTCTCTTGGGTCAGATCTGGGATTGAGTGCATGGCACTGATTTTATACACACTATAAAAATCTCAAACCCTGAGGCATTCTGTGAAGTGAGCCACTAAACTGGCCTCAACAAGGAAACTAGATTGAGAAAAATTCTTCCTGCAGATTTGCACCTCAATGGGTTCCTTCTTTAAAAAAAAAAAAAAAAAAAAACTAATCTTAAAGTTTTAAATTTTCCTAAACCTAATTTATTCTATATTTTATCTCATCTACAGCTGCTGAGATCTCCCTTCCAAGAATGGCTTATTGGGAAAGGAAGAATCTATTCTTACTCCTTCTAAATGAACACTCACACTTGTGCACAAGCAGACAAACAAGGCAGCAACCAACACAATATATCCAACACAACATCATTGTTGAATAAGACCACTCCCCACTTCCTGACACATTCTAAAATGGACATTCCTGATTCCTGGCATCATATTACATTAAAGGCAGGAATTACATTGCTTCTGCCTGTTTTATATCTAGATCAAAAGGTTAAGACCAAAAGATTGTACAAAACAAATAAGCACTTTGCAGGTACTGTGTGATATATCAAATATAAAGACCTGGCATAGCATTATACCAATCAACATCTATTAAGAATATCAAAATAAAGGGTTTATAACTACTAGTCCAAACAGAGAAATTCCCCTGGGAAGTAACACTGATTGTGTTTAGAGAAAGAAAAATACAAATGCCTATGTTTTTTAGAATACTTCAAAGCCAGAGCTGGTGCTACAGAATTCAACATTTTTGCCTTTTAGTTTTAATGGAAAGACTCAAAAAATATCAAATAGCTTTTGCCACAGAATCTGAACTGCAGTACTCTGGAGTCATCCTCTCCCTTTTCTCACAGATATACGATAAGAATTTGTTTTACCTAAAAGTAAAATGGCCTCAGGAGAATGAGGTTTTCAGACTGATTCTGCTATGTACTCCTAGCTCAGCAACTTCAGATCAACTACTTCTCTGAGGCTCACTTTCATCTCCGAGGTGGGGAAAGCCATGCCATTCTGCAGCACATCACAATATGAAGTAGCAAACAAAAACTACATGTAAAAGAACCGCAGAGAAATAAAACATTATAATAATTTGCTGAACTGTATTAGTTTCACTGAACTACATGCCTATCTATTCTTTAACTAAGAAATCAAAGAACTAATGTTCATTTACCTGTAGCTATGTTTCAACACCATAAGGTCTTGGTTGAGGAATGATAAACATAAAATTTAAAAATAATACTCTCAATGTAAGAGAGCATTACCAAGAGCCACCTAGACTTGGTATGATTAGAATGAACTCAAGTAGTCACATCCTTCACTTCTCAAAGTAAAATTTCTAAAATTACTTAACTGATAAACTTTAACCTTGGATATTCATCTCAATATACAGTTTTTAAAGAATAACTTGAAATAAGCAGGCTTTAACCCAAAGCTTCCAAAATTTAGATCAACAAACGGAACTATTTTGGCAGACCTGGTATGCACATAATGAGCTGCCAAGAGTTTCAAGATAATTGATTTTAACAGCAACCCTCAAAAAACCCTCAAAAAAATCAACAGCATCAGGGCAACCTCTGCCCAATTTGACATTTACTTGTTGAATCCTTAATTATATTTTAAGTTCACTTTCATAATGCTCACATTGACTTTGTAAGTGTTAAATGTTCATTTTATTCTAAGTGTTAGAAAATGGATAGGACAAACACACTAATAACTGGCATGCATGTCATTCTGTATAAAACATAAGGACATGACAGTCAAAGATCACTGGAATTTTGCAATGAAGTTCTAGACTCTAAGGAAAAGATGCCAAGAAGATTGTGGCATCTTTCTAAGAATTCTCTTCTAAAGTGGGGCAGGGGATGAATTTCTTTCTTCCTTCAAAGCAGAAAAAGAAAGCAAAACTTCCTACCTTCTACGTCCCTTCCTGAATTTCTCGTGTTATAGTTTTTAATTTATGGGAAGAACACTTGCCTGGAAACCCTATAATGCTGCACATTTGCAAATGTTTTGAAAGGACCCAAAGGCCTAAAACTGTATAAATTAAATAAATGATACTCAAGCCAAGGGCAGGTTGACCTGTTCTTCATGAACATACATTAAATGTTTTACGTATGCCTTCCTTGAGACTGAGACTGATTCTGAGTGTTGCGTGACCAATTCAAAAAGCAGGTTAAACATATGTGGTGATTCAAAGTTTATCTCTCATGTAGACATGACTCTGCTCAATTTCTCTGACTTACAGCCAACCATTTCACTAAAACTGAGCACTTTACAGAGGAAGAATTTGTAATAGAATGAAATCTCCAATTTGATAATTTCATTAATTTTGCGTGAAACAGAAATAGACTTATTTTCACTCTTTCATTTCCAAAACTATTCAAAACCAAAACAAATGCCTTTCAAAAAGATAATATGCTCCCAGGAGGAATTTTCATAGCTATAAGATTAGCTATAGTGAAAGTGTATGTAGAAAATCATTAGAGTAGCCAAAAGCAATTTTGAAAAAGAAGTTTGGAGGAATCATATCACTGAATTTAAAGAATTACTACAAAACTATAGTGATGAAGACATTGTGGTACTGGCAAAGGAATTGGCTTATAAATCAATGGAACAGAACAGAGAGTTCAGAAACAGACCCATACAAACACCACCAGTTGATTTTGACAAAAGTGCAAACACAATTCAACAGAGAAAGAATAATCTTTTCAATAAATGGTGTTGAAACATTTGGACATCCATGTGCAAAAACAAATAACCTTTGCCCTAAACATAAAACCACATGCAAACATTAACTGAAAGTGGACCACAGGCCTAAATGCAAAATCTGATTTATAGGAGAAAATCTTCATAACCAGGGCTATGCACAAGGTTCTTACACATGATACTAAAAAGCACAACCATAAAATTTTAAATTGACAAACAACTTCACTGAAATCAAAGTATTCTGCTCTACAAAAGACACTGTTGGAAGAATGAACAAACAAGCTAAGATCGAGAGCAAATCACATATTCGACAAAGGCGTTGATTCCAAAATAACAAGAACTCTCAAAATTTAATAATAAGAAAACAATATAATTTTAAAATGAGCAAAACAAAAAATAAAATAAAATAAAATGAGCAAAACAAACAGATATTTCACCCAAGAGAATATATGATGATAAATAAACACATTCAAAGGTGTTCAGTATCATTAGTCATTAGGGAAATGTGAATTAAACCATGATTAGATATCTCTAGACATCTATTCAGATTAGGTAAAATTTTAAATACTGACAATATCAAGGCCAGCACCAACACAGAGCAGCCAGACCTCTTATCCATTGCTGGTAGAATGCAGAATGGTATAGCCATTGTAGAAAATGGTTTGGCAGTTTCTTTTTTTTTTTTTTTTCCCATTTATTTTTATTAGTTGGAGGCTAATTACTTTACAGCATTGCAGTGGTTTTTGTCATACATTGAATTAGCCATGGATTTACATGTATTCCCCATCCCAGTCCCCCCTCCCACCTCCCTCTCCACCCCATCCCTCTGGGTCTTCCCAGTGCACCAGGCCTGAGCACTTGTCTCATGCATCCAACCTGGGCTGGTGATCTGTTTCACCCTAGATATACATGTTTCGATGCTGTTCTCTTGAAACATCCCACCCCCGCGTTCTCCCATAGAGTCCACAAGTCTGTTCTATACATCTGAGTCTCTTTTTCTTTTTTTGCATATAGGGTTATCGTTACCATCTTTCTAAATTCCGTATATATGTGTTAGTATACTGTAATGGTCTTTATCTTTCTGGCTTACTTCGCTGGCAGTTTCTTATAAAGTTAAACATACATTTAATATATAACCTAGCAATCCCACTCCCAGGCATTTACTCAAGAGAAATGAAATTTTGTGTTCGAACAAAACTTTTACACAAATACGTATGCCAGCTCTATTCATAATGAACAAAAACTGGACATAATCTAAATGTTCCTCAACAGGTAAATAAATAAACTGTAGCACAACCAGTCAGTAGGATAGTATTCATCAATATGGTTTGAAAGGCTACATGCATCCCCATGTTCATTACAGTGCTTGGCTACAGTGGTAGCCAAGACATGAAAGCAGCTAAATGCCCATCAACAAGTGAATGGATAAAGAAGGTTGGCACATATGTACAAGGGGGTACTACTCAGCCATTAAAAAGAATGAAATAATGCCATTCGCAGCAACATGGATGGACCCGGCAGTTACCCATAATAAGCGAAGTAAATCAGAGCCAGACAGAGAAAGAGAAAGACAAATATCATATGATATCGCTTATATGCAGAATCTTAAAAATGATATGAATGAATGTATTTACAAAACAGAAACAGATTCACAGACTTAGAGAACAAACTCATGAATACTAGGGGGGGAAGGGGAAGGATGAATTGGGAATTTGGGATGGACATGTATGCACTGCTGTATTAAAAATAACCAAAAATAAAAATAACCAACAAAGACCTACTGTATGGCACAGGGAACTCTGCTCAATAACCTAAACAGAAAAAAATTTTTAAAAGAATACATACATGTATAACTGAATCACTTTAGCTATATACCTGAAACTAACACAACACTGTGAATCAACTCCAAACTAAATAAAACAAACTAAATACTTCAAACTAAATACTAATTCCAAACTAAAATAAAATAATATGTCAATTTTTTTTAAAGAAATGAAATATTGACACATTCAATGGCTTGGATGAATCTCAGAATAATTATACTGAGTAAAAGAAACCAGTCTAAAACAGTTAAATACTGTATGATTCCATTTATAGGATATTCTTAAAAGGACAAAACTGGAGAACGTACCAGTGGTTGCCAGGAGCTGGGAGTGGGAGGAGGGTGTCCATTCAAAGGGAGAGCATGAAGGGATTTGGGGGGATGACGGAACTATACTGTATACTGCTTATGATGGTCATTACATGAATATATACATCTGTTAAAATTTTAAAAAAGAATAAACATATGTATATACAAGTTCACAGAAATGCTATTCATAATAGCCAAGAGGTGGGAACAGCCCAAAGGCCCACCAGTGGGTGGTTAGATAAAGAAGCGGTGGTTCATGCATACAAATGGAGTATTATTCAGCCATAAAAAGGAATGAGGTTCTGACACAGGCTACGGTGTGAATGAACCTCTGAAACATGATGCTAAGTGACAGAAGACAGACAAAAAAGGTCATATGATTCTGTTCATGTTAAATAATCAGAATATTTAAATCTACAGAGACAGAACACACTGGAAGTTGCTGGGGGAGGAAGGAAATGGGGAGCAACTACTTACTGGGTACAGGGTCTCTTTTCAGGGTGATGAAATTTTTTACAACTAGGCAGAATTGGTGGTTGCATTACATTGTGAACGTACTAAATGCCAGTGAATTGTTCACTTTAAAATGGTTTGTATGAATTTCACCTCAATGCAAAAAAAACCTAAAGTCTATTTTACTATATGACCAATTCAAAATATAAATTTAAGTCACAAAAAGAAGGAATCTAGAAAAAAAAATAGAGTTTATAACTCCAAGCTCAGATCACCTCCTTGATTGTTCAAGTGTAAAGGAAGACTGAGTTAGGCCATTACACTCCCAAGGACCTCACTTCCGTACAGCAGGCTCTGTTCTTCCCAAAAATGCTCACCAAAGTGGTCACTCAGAGTGGGAGACTTTTTTCATTCCATTAAAAAAAATGCGTCTTAAAGTAGTCACTTATAGTGAGAAAATTTTTGCCCCATTAAAAAAAGAAAGAACTGAAGTGTATGAAATCCATTTTCTTTTCAAACAACACTTAACAATAAATGTTAAAGAGACATATTTTGATATGGATGGACACTTGAAAGCATCATGCTAAGTGAATAAGTCAGGTAGAGAAAGACAAGTACTGTGTGATCTCTCCTTTATATGTGGAATCTAAAAAAAGCAAACTCCTAGAAACAGAGACCCAAATGGTAGTTAGCAGGGGCTGTAATGTGGGGGGAAAAGGGAGATCTTGGTCAAAGGGTACAAACTTCCATTTGTAAGAATAAGTTCTGGAAACCTAATCCTAAATCCAGCACAGTGATTATAGTTAATCATACTGAATTATATACTTGAAAGTTGCTAAGAGAGTAGATCTTCAATGTTCTCACCGCAAAAGAAGAAATACTCATTATGTGATATGATGAAGGTATTAGCTAACATGAAGTTACAAGTGTATGTCCTGGTAATCACTCTGCAACATACAAGTGTATCAAATCAACACACCAAACATCTTAAACTCACACCATGTTATATGTGAATTATATCTCAGTAAAGCTGCGCATAGGGAGAAAGCAATCTATCAAGCCTTTTGAGAATGGGGTTGTGTTACAGAGTATCACTTGTTCACTTTCAACAGGGAAAGACGAAAGGGGGTGCTTTTTTTGCCTTTTAAGACTGAGTGAATGTGACAGGACTCCTTGTTGCCTTCAGTTGTTGCCAGTCCACAGGTTCGCTGTGGGTCTGACTGCTCCATGCCTTTGTCGCCCATGCTGTTCCCTCTGCCTGTAACACCTTTCCTCTAGTTCTTGGGCTGTCAACTCCCGGTCATCCTCTAATGCTCAGCTCTGACATCTTCTCTTCCGGGAAGCATCTCTGAACCTGGAGATGGCCAGATGAACCTTCCCTGCATTTCCTTGGTGCCCTGGACTTTAAAAGTGTAGTTGGTTGGTGCTGCTTGTTGTATATTTCTCATAAAACAGTCTGAATTGGTTTCTGAACAAGTGTTGGTATCTCCTTATTCATACAGGATCTGTTCCTCTTGCTTCAAAATGACTTCTAATTCCCTAGGTTCTATACCTTCCCAGTTGTTTTGAGTCAGCCTCCTACGGAGTCTTCATACCAACAGCAAGATTTTGCCTCCATCTCTCTCAGGATACTGGGAATTAGAACATTAAGCTAACTATACTTGAGACAATTCCAGAGTAGGACAGTGGTTTTGCCAACTTAGTGCATGCACAAAGACTCTGACAGAACAGACAGAATTCTCAGTTAATGCCTATGAATAAATCAAACTCTGAACTAACCCATCAGTAAAGTAGGTGCCTGGAGAGGGTCTCTCTCCAAGGGCCAGCCTTGGAGAGGCTGTGGCAACTACCGCGGCAACTACTGCGGCAACACCCAGTAGCTGATCTAGGTTTGGGGGGACCTTCTTAAGAAGAATATAAATTTATCAACTACAAAAGCCTGGTACAAAGTGAATATTTATTTTGAATGGGAGGAAAATTACAGTAAGTTATTACTGGAGTTACCTGCTGTATTTACCTCTCAAGGCAGTTTAGTAGGAATTCTTACACAAAAAGTCATCCTGATTTCCTGCCCCCACCCAGGACTCCACAGCACCCAGCACCCTCAGGGGTTCATGGACCTAAAAGCCCTACACATGAAGCTTTCTTTGCTTCCTGGGAACTCACTTCTGAGCCATGCCCCACAAAAGAGATTAACAAAGACAGTACTTGACATTTATATTGAGGGGTACTTGTATCCCTGTGTAGTCTCTCATAGTTTTTCTTTCTCACATAATTTTTATCACAATTTTGTAAGGCAAATATTATTACTGGCCGCATTTCATAGACCTACTAGCTGCCAGAGTTCCTAGGCATGCTCCCTGAAAACAGACCCCCTTCTCAACACTTTCTTATTATCACCTGCCTTCCTAGAAGCCACAAGCCAGTTACACAGTGTGGCGATCCTGGAGTCCAAAGAACCTGGATCCCGAGCCCAGCTCCACCTTTACAAGCAGTGTTAGTCTCCCACTTCTGTATCCTTAGACATAAAATAGGAATACATTTATATTGCTGCTTTCTCATTACCTGTCTGGCCCCTGGAGAACTGACTGTTGATCCAAGGATAGGGATAAATTCTGATTTGGGGGAAATCGCTAAAACCATGAGATCTGAAAGATCATACAGATACTAGGAATTCCTCGTGTATCTCTAGGAAGCAGCGAGGGGATGACAGAATGGAGTTCTTTGCATTACAGACCCATGAAAGGATATGGCATTGAACCTGAATGTAGCAGGGGCTATAAGTGCAGTAACTGCAACTGATGCTCTGTAAACTCGACTCATCCATTTCAATTCAAATTCTCCACGGTACAGGAAGAGCAAATGATAAAATGTAACTTCTCTCAATTCCTCCCACCCTCTCCTTCCTCCCGCTGTGTCAAAAGTCTGTTCTCTGTGTCTGTCTCCATGTCTCTCTTCCTGTCCTGTAACCATGTTCAACAGTACCATTTTTCTAGATTCCATACATATGCATTAATACAGGAAATTTGTTTTTCTGACTTACTTCACTCTGTGTAACAGGTTCTAGGTTCATCTACCTCACTAGAACTGACTCAAATGTGTTCTTTTTTATGGCTAAGTAATATCTCACTCTATATATGTACCATAACTTCTTTATCCATTCATCTGTTAGCGGACATCTAGGTATACATTACCATATGTAAAATAGACAGCTAACAGGAAGTTGTTGTATAACGCAGGGAGCTCAACCCAGAGGGGTAGGATGGGGTGGGGGCTTGGGGGCAGGTTCAGGAAATAGGGGATATATGTATACTTACGGCTGATTCACAGTGCTATATGGCAGAAGCCAATACAATATTGTAAATCAATTATCCTCCAATTAAAAATAAAAAATTTTTTTTAATGTATCATGTCTTCAAAACCAGTCTCCTAGAGACTGCACAGGATTCTGAGTTCAGGAAGGGTGAGCAAGGTTAACGCAGGAGAAAAAGGAGAACCCAAATTGTTCTTCCTCACCACTATCCTCCAGCCTTCACTTCTGGCAAGAAAACTGGGGGTTTGTGTGGGGGAAGGAGGCTAGAAGGGTAAAAGTTGGTGAAAATCTACAAATCACCCAGGGATAGGAAGAAGACAAAGAATAACAAAGCTGCCCCGAGTCTTTCTTCCCACCTGGAGCTGATTTTGATCTGAAAGTTATGTCAGCTTTTCAGCATCCTAAGATAATGGACATTTCCTAGTATTTCCAGATACCATGATTTTTAATCATCCTGAAAAACATAAGATTGAGCTCTAAATTGAGTAATTTTACAACTAAAATGAAACAATTTTTCAAAATCTGTCTGAAAAAAAATTTCTCTAAGTAGAAAAGTTTCCACAGTTTTTTACTGGTGAAAATGTCCTAGATTATTCTATTTCTATTGCCTGAGTCTCCCCTTTTTTGACAATTACTATTTAACTAAGTTTTTATTATTATTTAAGGTATCTTGTGCTACTTTTGGGCTTCGCTGGTGGGCCAGAAGGTAAAGAGTCTGCAAGCAGGTCACCTAAGGAAATTTGTAAATTCACCGAATTTCAGTTTCTTAAGCAGCTACTGCTCTCCATTTTAACTTTGTTTCCAAGTAGAAATGCCCCTTAGGCCCCCAGACACTGTTCCATCCTATGTAGCATTACACAGGGCAAGAGAGAATTTATGTGTTGACACTACTAAATAGCTGAAGTTATTAATATATTCAAAACCTGACCATATAATTTGTTTTCCTAGCTCTGTTTACAACTCACCCTGGGTGACCTTCAAACCAGATTTTAAGAACGCAGTTTTCAAGTGCCAGGACTGGTGTGTTAAAATGCGGAGCAATTGAGTACTTAGTTCAGTAATGGAATTTTTACAAAGGCAGAAAGTTTTATATTAATAGATACATTCTGGAACAGTATGTCAAAAAGCTGCATAACAGACCCTTCAGATCTATTATTGTCCCTCCAAACAAAACCCATTATGCACAAAGCCAACATCAAACAGCAATCCGCAACAGCCCCTGTTACAAAGGATCCGAATAGAGTTCTCAGTGGCCCCTTTAAAAGGCAGCCGCGTTTTGCAATTCGGAAATCAGTTCGACCTATCTGCAGACATTCCAGTGGGGGGCTTGGGATTTCCCCCTCTCTCACCCAGACACCCCTGAGGGAGTTGGAAATCTTTCTAAAATCAGTTTCCTCACACCATTCAAAGAAGCGTGTGGTTGATGCTCTTCTTTTGTTTTTTAAAATGACCCCATAAAAATGGAATCCAAAAATATCCTTCCTAACCCTAGGAACAGAAACCCATTTTGCCTCCAATCAGTCCTCCAGTTCTGCCTCCTCCCCTAGACCATCTACTAAGGTTAGAGGCTTATTCTGGACTTTTCTTGCAAGAAAGGGTCTCAACAGCCAGGCACAGTGGGAAGAACAAGGGTCCCAGGGCGGCTTCACTCAGTTTCCACGGAGGCAGCGGGAATGCTCAGGCCAATCCTTCATATTATTTGAGCACAGCTTTTGCAGGTTAAGCTTTTTTTTTTCCTGCGAAAGAACTTTTCTCGAATGGCTCAACGTGTTTGTCTTTAAGGGTTGTGAAAGGAGAAATCATGCATATTTCAGACAGCTCCAGATGAAACGAGTTAAGTGATTCTCCAGCATGCTAATGTTTGAAAATGCCATATTTGTGCCATATTTGGTCCTCTGACTAGGAACACAACTTCAATGAGACCTCCTTCCCCATGCAGCCCCCTTCCACCTCCTCCCACCCCCTCCTACTCCTTTATGTATATATGTTGCATAATTATGGAGCAGTGAGTATTTATCACCTTTTCTGGGCAGTAAGCAGAAAGAAATACAATACCATTACTTCCAGTTACTGCCTTTCCCAAGATAATTAGGTAACACAGTGGACGCAGCGCCAATCGCCTAACGCTGTTCAAGTTAAGTGATTGACATGGCTCTGTCTGGCTGCTCTATTAACTGTTTCATTTTGTTGCTATTTGCAGTTTGCTTGGCTAATACTCCGAACAAATACAGACTGTTTCTTTAGCCCTTTTTTTCTCTTTGACCTTCTCCTGCCCATTTTCTTTGACTCACTTCAAACTGTCTTGAAAAGGCCTGTTGAATACACACAGTCCATCAGAGGCCCAGGTTCATCCCTACCCCTGCCCTGAATGCCTTACTTCAAAGATGGGCCGCATTCTTTAATTGCCCTTTGAATTAATATCAAAGGGTCACAATGCGAGTGCCAAAAGAGAAAGGGGCTTTAATGAAGCAAAGAGCTACCATTCATTTGCAGATAAGCACGTTTTTATGCCTGAACGGTCACCGAAGCTACAGGCTTCAGGAAGAGGAGGCTGTCCGTCCTGAGAGGACTTTTTCGTAAGTAGTGATTAGTTCAAACAAACAAGAGTAAACAAATAAAAGAAAAAGTCTACAGACAGCGACAACATACAATAAATAATAAGGGAAAATCAGGAGCTGCACAACCCCCCCCCCCTTACTTCCCTTAAAAAAAAAAAAAGCTGCACCTAATTAGCAAATCCATTCACCATTTTTAATCCCATATTTCAACACTGAAATTCCAAGGACGAGGTTCAGTCACATGCCTGAGATGAAATATTTTCAGTCTGAAATTTTGCACCATGGGTAACACAGAGGGACAAGCGTATGACTTTAAAATGCAGGAAAGAAACAGTATCTTTCAAAAATACATCCCAGTGCTCAAGACATAATTACTTTTGAAGTGAATATTTGTGCTTAAATAATTGATTCTTTATGAACACTCTCAGTACAGAGACTGTCGTTTGCATCTAAAATAGGAAAATACCTCTGTGCATCTTTTTATGCAAGAAGGTCATATTTTCCAACTCTCTCGGAGAAATCACCATTTAGTGGCTATTGTCTTCATGGTGGCCCTGTAATACTGTAGCTGCAAGTCTAGAATGATCCACTAACAGCACCAGAGGTCATTGTAAGGTAAAATACAGCTCAAATCATAAATGATTACAGAGTGAAACAGTAAGCCATGCTTCCCCTCGTCATCACTCTCCTTTTGGAGAGCTTGGTGATTAAGGAAGGATTTCAGTCCTGGTGAATTATCATCCTAGCCGAAACTCAGACAACATTCTTGGTGCCCAGCTACAAAGTACATGGCTTGTTTCTGGTAGACATAACATTTGGACCATTGCCTGGACATTTCTCTTCCGTGGATGCCTTGGTAAACAGAGTTTATGTTACTCTCAATGACGTAACAAGGAAAGTCCTTGTTCAAATGTTCCAATCAGTCTCCAAAAGTGACTTGCCAGTTTTGATCTGTGCACAAAAAAAAAAAAAAAATTGCCACGGCTATGTTAAAAGAAAGAGAGAAAGAAACCGTTCTCCCTTATCTTTGAAGAAATCAAAAGCATCTTCTCTTCACTGGCCTTCATTTCCATGGGCTTGTCCATCTGGTTCAGAGTTGCCAAAACAGAGTGAGAAAAGGGCAGCAAATAAATGTCAGAGAGGCAGCCAATCTGCATAAATCTCCAACTCCTTCCAGAAAGACTCCTTCCTGGCCTGCTGGGCCTTCCAATTTTGTGACATGAGCCAACGGGCATCGGAACAATGTGGAAATCAAAAAGACTTATTTTGCACAAATCCGAGCCTTTAAAGCAGCTTCTCCCATACCACTTTTCCACTAGATGTACACCAGCGTGCCGCTCTGCAATAAAGCACTGTCATCCCAGCAACCAGGCCCCGCATGTCCTGGATATAGAATTATTTAAGGGTATTCTAGACTGACCACAGGAAGACCCACTTAATTCTTGTTAAACTGTACTCTAAGAAAGCACATTAAGGCAAACAGGCCACCAAATCCTGTTTTGCTGAATACAAAAGCGATGGGTAGATTATAGACAAATAATTCCTTATACTTGCTCAGAACCTGAAATGCATTCAGGGCCACTAACACATCACAACAATCCTTGGAGACAGCAAGCATCTTACTGTCCGCCTCACTTCAGAGGAATCCAACTCAGGATGGCTACTGAGTTTCCCTTCATCACACAGCTAGCTAGAGATTGAACTGGGACCTCAAGCAAAATCTTTTAACAACAACAAAAAAAAAATCCTTCATAAAAACCACAGTTACATCTGGTGCAGAACTAGATCAGCAGTCCAACTGTGTGGGTTTTTGGTTTTTTGTGTTTTTTCTTTTACCAAAATCCACAAGTGGAATAAACTTCAAGACACTGCAGATCCAGCTTCATGAGCACAAAAAAATTGTTGGGACCATGTATTTTAATACTTCCTCAGGATGCTACAGTCATACAAATATAACCATTGAGAGAGGCTCCATTCAAACATCAGTACTGATACTGATGATAAGGGTACTGATGATCACCATGAAGTCTTGCATTCCACCAGGGCTTTAACTCTTTCATATCCACTATCAGATGGAATTATATAATTCTTTGACATGAGAAAAAAAATTTTTTCACGCTCATTTCAAGTGCCAAGGAATACAGTAATGTAAGTCTCTAATATGTCAGGTGAAGTAAAGCAATGTGAAGTTTTTAAATCTAAACAGCTTAGTCACTGAAGCTACCCCAGTCATAGGTTTCTTATCACCTCTGTTACTCTCAATTAAACTAAGGGGCACTTGGTATCCAAGTAAAATTTGTATCCCCAAAGGACAAATTGTTCACGATAGAGTTCTCTTTTCCAGCCACCTTCTCTTTTGCAGCTTCTGAAATTCAGGTTCATGGAAAAGATCCCTATCTGAAGCTTAATTTGCAAGCTGAAAAAAATGCAACAGAAAAGGTATTACAACTCCACAAATAGCTATTGTATTAAAGGGGCTTTCTAGACTTAAAGCCTTGTCCAGATACAAGCTACGGCTCTCTCCCGAAGGTTTCCACTTTCTCTGCGTCACCAAGTCTTAACCAACAGCGCTGCCGGTTTTGCATGCAAGCCTCTAGGCAGACAGCATTGACCTGAGAGCTGATGATGACTATTAATAGTTTAGGAAATACCGCATCGCGGTCTCCACTGTTTATCCCCATTAGCAATTGAAAGCACACTCGGACTCTCACCTTGAAGAAAACGCAGAGGAGGCTGTCCTGAAATCTGGAGACTTACAAAAGTGGTATTAGCGTGACTTCTCTTAAAATGTCAATCTATCTCTTCTGTTCTTGTTGCCACTTCTCCCAAGAAGCAGCACGGTGCCCACGCAAGGAGTAAGTGTTATGTCAACTAAAGAGGCTTAAAGAGGAAGAAAATGTGATCTAAACAAACCTCCCTGAGCAGACATCCTGCTGTAGGCTTCAATGGGAAACATTTGTTATGAAGTAATAAGAATTTGCATAATTTTGGGGAAGACTTTGTTTTCAAAGTAATTCTCTTTTTCACCTGCTTAGCCCTTTGCCGTGTATGGCTTTGGTTAAGTTTTGTTGATGGAGGCTCATGTTTAACCAACTGTTTTTAATTTACAAATTAAACTTGTCAGAAGTAGAAATCCTTCCCTTGGAACTCTTCCAATATGTCAAGAATTAATTCTAATGAAAACGGCATTGCCTAAATGCAGGATGGCCAGTCACTTATTTTATTTACACAAAGTCCTTCTCAGTTTCTTTGATAAAAGCAGCTAAATCTTTTTCCTCTTTCATGTTTTGTCAGCACTTGATTCCTTTTGTCCCTTGGCTATTTGCCTAGCTGTGGACAATAAGGCAGGAAGAATAGGAGCAGATTGTTGGAATGGCCCTCAATAAACCTAATTATGACATGTTGACTGCCCTCACCATGACACAGTCAAGGGACCCAGGCTTATTCAATTACCCTTGCCAGGTTTCTCTTTCAGACCTAAAGTTATCCTTTGACTGTTTGTATTTCTGAACAGTATTCATGTTCATTGTGAAAGAAAATCCCCTGGACTTTGAGGGGTTTTTAAGTTGATGCTGTTATTGTAGCTAATTTTTATTAACTGAATGATAACATGATAAAGAAATAGACTTTTGTTATGTAATAAGAACAAATCAGTGTGTGCTTAAAAGTTACACCTCTCTTTCCCTTCTCTTCCAGCCAGCTTGGCAGGACATGTAACCTGAATTAATAAACAAAATCATTTCTCCAACCTGCATGTCCCTTTCAACGTGATACTGACTTGAGCTCCACAGAGCAGCACTGTTGCTTCAGTGTGGGTCTTCTTAACTTAAAAAATAATAATGACATGACTGAGGGTAGCTTGGAGTTCTGTTTTTTGTGGTTTTTTTAAACCACCAAGAAGGTTCCTTGCCGTATTAACCCCAGAGAACATAAGTTCATTGGTACCTTTACGCCAACAGCATTTTCTTCAGCTGTTTGAGATAGACGGGATGCACAGTATTTAATTAAAACTCTGGCTGCTGGTTGGAGGAGCCCTTTCCTCCTCCGACAGATTGTTCAGAGATCATGCCAGTGGTTCCTGCAAAGCCAGTGTATAAAAGCTGCGTGTCAACTGAACAAAAGAGTGGGAAAATGAAGGAATGCCAAAAATCAGCTCCTGATCCATCCTAGCTTTTAAGTCAACTAGGTCTGATAGAATTAATAGTCAATTGCATTTAAAGCTATACGAAGCCTAGCAGGAGTGACTGTTTTGTAAGCTGCAGCATCTCTGGGTAATTTCTTTTTCCTTTTTGTTTTCTGTTGAGAAATTCATTGTTCTCTTTAGGTAATTTGACAGCTCTTGGGACTATAATAGAGCAAAAAAAAAAATTCAACCACAATATAACAAAGTTGGTGCTATAATTTCTTGAATTTGTTCCTCAGTTCACTTTCCTTCATTAAAAAATTCCCATCATTTAAGTAAAAGCAAATCTAAACCGTCATCCACCCTGCAAGTGAATTTGGAGTTTGGTGGGCTTTTGTTTTTTTATCACTTTCTAGGAAATTATCTTTTTCATCTTAATGTGAGAAATCAACTTCAGGAAGTACTCTTCACTCTGTATATAAGATAGAAAATCCTTAGCCTCTGAAGAAGAAGTTTAAGTATGCCTTTCACTTCCCTAGAAAGTGTTCTCCTCTGTGGGTCCCTTTCCTCGCAAATGGCAACAGTTTCAATTTCTCCAAATCCTAAAGGGATATTTTTCCTGTCGAACATTCAAATGGAATTGTACAACAGTCTTTAAGTATTACTAATATAAATACTTAATGTATATATTATTATATGGCATATATATTTACTTTATAGAATGTCGTCTTACTGTTTAGTTTTAGCATTTGTTGATTTCGTTTTCTTTCATTCATATACATTTGCATTCACATTGACTTTTAAGAATTGTCCCTCTGAACAGTTACAAAAATGATCATAATGGTACTCTATATAGAAATAAATAGCAGCATGGAAAATAGTAAAAAGTCTTACCACTAGAAAGTTGAGTGTCCTTCCAAAGTGTTCAAATTACTTTAATCAGCAAATGTAACCTCATGTACAAAGTTTTAAAAAGTCTGCTTTTGCTACTTTATAGTGGAAATGTTATTAAAATATCCAAGATGTCTCAATATTTTAACCTGAAGCATATGTATTTTTGCATTCCCTAAAATGTTTTAATGTTTTTATATAGTTAGATAGAATAACAAGTCTTCGAAGCTCAACTAGCACTTCCCTAAGAAAACATGAAAAGAAAAAATAAGTACAAGAAATCAAATACTCAGATCGAATACTGCTCACCACCCCAAACATGGCATTATAAATTCCTGCCGTTTTAAAAGTTATAGTTATCTGGCTATTGAAGCTATGTTAAACAAATGAATGCCATAACTCTCACAAATTCTACTTCTTCAAAGCTGATGGAACTGAATTCATGTGGCAATGTAAGTCAGAAGTTTGCTTATGGATACAGAAATGGGAGTCAATAATTTGAATTGTTTTGATTTGTATGGAGTTACTCAATAAAAATTCTAATGTTGACTAAAAGTAGCTGAGATCAGATTTCTTCTTTAATCTGTAGGTCAAGTAGCGACTTTCTCTCCTATCAAATAAAAATTTTAATTTGTGATTCAAAGTTCAAAATTGCAATACATTTGATCTGAGTATAGGATAATCACTAAGAAAAACAGAAACAAACTCTTTCATATGGTAAACAGTAGTACTTATTATTCTGAATGTATAAAGGGGTACAGTTTCTCTTCCTGATGTTCTCATTTTATAATGTTCTGCTTCTATTTTTAAAGATTGGTAGATATGTTGTAGCAGTATTCACTTACAAAATCTATTTGCTTAAGATAAAGAAAACTACAATAAAATTAGAGCCACAGATTTCAGATACATAAGAAAAGTTATAAATGCAAATATTAGATTGGCTATTTTATATACTCTAAAAATTCCTCAAATAAAAAATAACTTTTCACAACACATTTTACATTTTTAATTTTATCATTTGGTCTTTATAATTAAGGACTGTAGCATTTGAATGAACCATTGTCTATTTTCAGAATATATATTTAAAAGTTGATAAGTAGTATGTGTTGACTTCTAAAATAATTTTCCTCCACAAAAATAAAAGTAAAAAAGTGAGGGGGAAAAATTTATTGAAATCTTCCCTTGTTAGGCTAGGACATCTTGCTTTGAACTGTTTTCAATGTAACAAAAAATACTTCTTACATCCTCTCCAAGTTTCTAAAACGCTTCATAGCAAAGTTCTCAAAAAACGATAGTTTTTAGATGTGAACCATCTCCCATTTAATCTTGAGTTTCCTCACCAAATGTTTGGTATGGAAATTTTTAATTGATTCAAATATGATTTTTTAAATTTTATGTGTATAGACGTGTATTATAACTTAAACAAAAAAACAAATCTTGTTTATCTGATTGAGTTTCTGAGAACTACAAGTGAGGAAGCTAATTTGCTAATTTAAGTTTAAGAAATGACAGCAGAATTCGATGAAGTGAACGCACCATTGTCTTGATTTTCTCCTCAAGCCCAGGCAGTTTCTAGCTTTGACCTCATCGGCTGCCAGAAATCTGTGTCCCTCTCTGGGTGTCGGGGAAAATGTCGAGGCACAGAGGATTGAAAGAAGGAAAGTTACCGTCCTGCTTAAGCAACTCTAACTTAAAGCAAAGTTCTCTAGCCAATACCCCCAGGCCTTTCCAGCCTCATCTGGAAGCTGCAGCTATGAGAGGAGGTCCAAGAAAGCAAGCATTTCCCCACATGGATGGGGAAAAGCCAGTGTGCCCGCCAGCTGAACAGTACAAGGCCCCACCGCCACTACCCTTCCCCTGAGACGGAAAACAGGCAGGAGCTGCTCACCTTCTCAGACACTGAGGGCCATCCTTGCCCCGATTCCCTGACTGCCTGAGGCCCCACTGTCTCCTCAGACAGCTGCCCGGGCCTTCCCAAAGTCTATCAAGAGCTTCAAGTGACCGCAGCTGCCACAAGCTGCCAGGGTGGGAAAGACCATCATCTTTACCTAGCCTATGCTTCCATCTTTAAGAACAAGGGAGAAGGAGGTCGAGAGAGGGAACACGACCTGTTCACAGTGATAGTTGTAAAGACCTACAAGAAATGTCTAAAAATTGCCAAATACACCTTTACAGCTGAGGGCACCGAGCCCCCACCCCCCCAGAATTACAGTCATACCCACCGACCCATAGGCAGTAAGCGGATGGAGGTTCCTCCAGATTGATGGAGCTGGTCTACGATCCCTGTAAGGGTCTCCATGCAAGCACTGGGAATACTGTACAGTAGGAGGGCCGCGTGGGTAAATTCTCAGCACCTCTGGATTGCTAGACACAGACTTTGACTCCATGAATAAACAAGGTAAGGCATAAGAAACGAGGAAGCATCCTGGAAACTTTTAAAGGCCAAGATACAAGTGGAGGGTAACTGGGTATCAGAACTATTATTATCATCATCGCTTTGCTCTCAAACACAGCTGTGCCAGGCCTATACTGTATATACAGGTAGCCTCTACCTTTCCCACGCTAAACTGAACGAAGACAAGGGTAGATGCAGTTTCATGGGACCTGAAGCTTTTATAATTCAGAGAGCCCCTGGAAGCAACACACACAGGTGTGGGGCTCTGGAACTGAAGGTTCATCAGCTCAGCTCTCTCTCATCCTCCACTTGAGAGGGCCTGGGAGAGATGGAGGCTATTTCTAGGTGCTCGTATGCACTGTTGTTAATACTTGCAAAACATTAATCAAGTCTAAGTGTCAACTTTGGGGGCTCAGCAGTAAGCCAAGATCATCAGAGTCAACCAACCTAGCAGGCTGTTTCTGAACCCCATATATCACAGGTGGACCAAATGTCAGCGGTCCCTCTGGGACCCTAGTGACTTACATCCTCTAAAGCCACAGTTTCTGAGGCTCTCCAGAATGCCAGCACTGAGACTTTAGGAGATTCTTGCATTCCGGAAGACTCCTGGAAGTGCTTCAGAGCACTTTCCAGAAGCTCTCCGAGCCAGTGGATCCATCATAAATGCCACTTGGGCCCTACCTGTTTTGAGGAGGAGAACCTCACTTCCTCTGACCACCGACAACTATCCAGGCACCACTAGAAACATGGATACCCAAATCAGATGTCTGCTTCCTGGGAGGGTTGTGAGCACAGAGGCAGGATGAGCCCCAAAGTGCCCTCCCTGGCTCCAAGCCAGAACAGACACTGTATGTCCTTCCTCTGGCCCTGCTTCTTGCTGGAAAGTCCAAAGGACACAAGCCAAGGCCCTTCCCTGGCATCCTGGATGCATCGGAAATCCACCTGCAGGGGAGGATGCTCTTGAGCCCCACCTGGCCCTGCCTCCCCCTGGGTACTCAGTGGGGTACCATGCCCTGGAAAGCCACACTCACCAGCAAAGAGCTTCCTCGGAGCAGAACTAATCCTGCCCATTCACAGTGAAGCTGGTATCTGCTGGGGTGTGATCTGAGGGGCATCAGAAACCTGCCCCTTGCCTCCACCAAAAAACTGTCCTACATGGGTACCTGGAATTCTGCCATTGGGGGTTCATTCCTCTATGTCAGGAGACCAGCTCCCAGGGGCCTTTTAGAAACTGCAAACATCCTTAGGAAGGGTAACAGTTGCGTCTTCATGTGAATGAGGTAAAATAAAGCTCAGCGGAAGCAATGGTAGGTGTGTGTGTGGAATCAGGGTGCACAAGCAGAGAGTAAGCCAGGCAGAAAGAAGCAGGATGGCAGGGAGACAGGAAAGGAGAGGGAACAGCAGCTAAGACTGACCTCCCCCTTGATACCCAAAGTCAGCCCATAAAGCCCTTTGTGAAAGGCAAGTGACAAAAACATTTTCAAGGAGTTTGGAAACAGAGGATTGAGGGCAGGGAGAGTATCAAACATCCCTGTAAAAAACCCAGACTTGGGACTTCCCTGGTGGTCCAGTGGCTAAGACTCTGAACTCCCACTGCAGGGGATCCAGGTTTGATCCCTGGTCAAGGAACAAGATTCCATATGCCACAACTAAGAAATGGTGCAGCCAAATAAAAGATCTTTAAAAAAAAAGAAAAGAAAAAAAATTGTTCCAGGAACATCACTTCTTATTAAACTATGGTCTGAGTGACCATCTTCTAAAGTTTTTCCAAAAGGACTTTCCAGGAACCAGAAATGTCAATGTGAAAGATAGTCATTGTCTTCCCAAATGAATTTAATTTGAGCTTTCAATTTAAAAGTAAATAAATAAAAAGGATTCATTTCAGGGGAAAAATCATTACTTTTAAACGAGTAACATTAAATTATAGTAATTCAATAAAATGATGAAAGTTCGCCAACCAGCAAAATGAAGATCAAATTCGGCTCTCTATGTCATTTGTATTTTGTAATAAGGAAATTGTTCTCTCCTTATCTGCCCAAGGTATCTGCTAGGACTCCACTGGGAATAAAAGCTTGTGCAGTGGCTGTTGGTTTCAATTTTTCTAAAAAGACAAACCACATGACACAAAGGTGTGCCAGGGAATGAGTACTTGACCTGAACACGATTTGTTTGTTTCCACATCCACTTACAGAACCTCTGATGAAAACAAAATGAGGCAGCCTTCCCAGCCCGCAAAGGGCTTTATGTTCATGACGACCCAAGAAAACCCACTTTCCACAGGCAGGATGAAGACAGAGGTTAAGGCTCAAAAAGTTTAGACAAAAGCGCAGGCTGCTGCTAAGTCACTTCAGTCGTGCCCGACTCTGCAACCCCATAGATGGCAGACCACTAGGCTCCCCTGTCCCTGGGATTCTCCAGGCAAGAACATTGGAGTGGATTGCCATTTCCTTCTCCAATTAAAAAAAAAAAAGCCCAGGAGCTAAATCCAAAATAAGCAAGGGCTTGAGTTACCATCCAGGCCCTCTACCTGGAACTGATTCCCTACAGAATGGGAGAAATTCCCCGAACCAGGCATCCCGCCTCACCCCTGCACTCTTAGCCAGCCATGTTCTTCACAGTTTCTGACCTGATGCTAAGTTCTCAGTCCTTCATTTCCTTTCTTCTTTCAGACAAAACTTCAGCGAGATTTCCGAGCTTGGCAGGGCTAGCCAGTCACCACAAGCAGACATTGGCTTCTAGCAAGAGACTACACAATTTGCTTTTCTACAGGCCACTAGTTAATACGTGTTGCATGCACACGAGCCCCAGATGCGTCCTGTAGGAATAAAAGTTAGGCGAATCTACTACCTGGGAAGTTTCCATCCCAGTTAGCTTCCCAAATCCTATTCGGCCCTGGAGTCTTGCAGGTTCCCCGGATGTATTGTGAGGTGACCCGGATGCACTGTGTATCCAGGACAGCAAGTTCCCAGGATGCACTGGGAGAGACCCCATTTATCTGCTCAACCTCCTGACATGGGCTATGATTACCCCTTAGAAATAGTCTGAGAGGTTATAATAAGTTCTAGAAGTTTCCAAAATATATCCAATAATTTCAGGCACTGAGATCCCAGTCACTTGAAACTCTTGCAATGGAAAATTGAAGTGTTTCTCCGGATGAATTCATGGGTCTCTTTTTAAAAATTTTTAAATCTAAAATTCAGAGGGGGCAGCTCTCCCAACGAAACCCCTGCTCCCTAATATTAAGCCAGTTCCCCAGAGAACACCTCAGGCTGCTACCTTCTTCACCTCTGTGATCAGAACGTGAGGATATGTGAAGAATCTAAAGTACGGTTACTCTGCTGACATGGACCCGAAAACCACTGATTTTATATGGTCTTAATTTCTGTTGAGAGCATCACAGCAAGCTGACAAACAGGTCAACAATTTTCCTCATTGGGATTAACCCTCCCAAGATGCTCCTTCCTACATGGAGGGCTGCATACTTTTGCAGGTAGTAATCAGATGTCACTAATTATGGGCCTGATTCAATCCAAATTATGCACAGAGCTGGGAGAGGGGGAAAAAGCTGCTTTTGATTCTTCTCAGCTCTTTGCAGATGCTCTAAATGCCAGGCCTGTTTACAACACCAACTGACTCCTTTGGAGTTCCATAAGCCAGTTGGAGGGGAAGCAGAAAGAGAACCAAGGCACCCAGATAGCCGTTTCTATCGAAGCACAAACAAAAGTTCTAGCATTAGGAAAACCCACTTTCCTGCCTTGTGTCTGGCAGAAGACTGCTACATGCTGTGGGGCTGATGCAGGAACAGTCAAGAAGGAAGACCTGTGTTTGTTTTTCTGTTATTTTTAAAAACCAAACAAGATTTTGATTTTCAAAAATAAATCCTTAACATTTAACTTGTTCTCTTATTTCTGAAAGGCCCAGTCCTAAGAAGGAATGACTTGAAATATTGCCATTAAAATATTTATTGGCATTCACATCTCCAGCTTTCTCAGGGGGCTTTGGAGAGGGATGTTTTTCTCATGTAGGTGGAACACAGTTCTTTCTGGCTCATTCTGCAGATTCGAACTTCCAACTCAGGTAAGCCAGGTACTCAGCAGCATCAACAACTGAATTCCTGAGCATCAGATTTAAGGGAAAATAGGCTGAAATGATTTGAGGGAGGCAAGGTATGTGCAAAAATATAAAAAGTCTTTTGTGCCTAGAAGCGAATGAATACATACCCCCTAAAAGTTCGCAGACTTAAAAACTAGCCTTTACCAAACTCAAGAAAACCCTAGAGAATCAGGCCAGCACTTTTTCAAAAATGAGAAATAGAAGACTCTTTTATTATTCATAACCTGCTCTCTTACCAGTTCAAACCTAATTTGGTAACCCTGAGAGACAATTTCTCTTGTAACTAAACAATCAGAATAAGTTGTCTCTGAATTGTTCTAAAAACTACAAATAATTTTTCCAGTATAGAAAGAAAAATAAGTGCTTAACATATGTGTACTAGTTTCGATGGAGGCAAAGTGAAATAAACAGTAGATAAAAATAGAATAAAAAGAGGCACCAATAAGTCAAAGCAAAACCTTTCCTTGGATTTAGAGAATGTTCCATTTGGAGAAATACCAAAATACTGGAGGAATTTCCCAAGCAGAAATTTCAAAACCTATGTTCCTACCCGTGTACAGCGGTAGAAGGAAGTGTCCCTTTTTTCTCGTACAAGTGGCCACAGGCAAACCCACACCCACTCCATGTTGACTAAACATTCCTTCACCATTTGTTCTCAATGCAGAACCCAAATTCCAATAAAGCGATCAAAATCACTAATGTCATTCCCTTTGTCCCTATCCCAGAGGAATTACAAATAAACTCACACAGGTGCCAAATGGTGCTGTGGAAACAGAGTGTGGAAACACTCTAAATGCTGGTAAATAAATCATCATTTGCCAACAGGATGGAATACTATGCAGCTATACAAACAGATTGAGGAGACCCCTCAGCCTCTGATGTGGAGTGGTGGCAGAGATATATTTGAAGGTGGGGGGGGGGGGGGGGCGGAAAGCAAAGCACAGAAAAGTTTCTACAGTGGGCTACCATTTGTGCAAACAAAGGAGGAGAGAATATTTTTAAGAGAGAAAGAAATACAATTGCTTGTTTATACAGGCTCTCTAGAAAGACAGTGAAGTTACTGAGTGACTTGGGTGAAAGGAAACTTGTCCCTGAACACCCGTTTCTATCTTTTGCATTATGCAGAGAGTAAAGGGTTTGCCCAGTCAGAAATAAATGTGATTTAAAAATCTGGAGACTTCCCTGGTAATCCAGTGGTTAAGATTTCATGCTTCTGATGCAGGGGGTGGGGGTTCGATCACTGGTCGGGGAACAAAGATCCCACATGCCACGTGGTACAGTCAAAAAATAAACAATTAAAAATTAAAATGCCATCTGACAAAGCATATATTTTTCACTTGAGTGTTTGGATGGACAAGAGGGCAATCCTTGGAATAAAAGAGTGCTTCCCTTTTGAGGCTGAGCATTGGCCCCCATAATCCTGGAGTCCTGTTGCCTCTAAAAGCCTTCAGGGGGCCAGCACGGTCCAGAAGGAAGGCCCAGGGCTCGCCAGCGAATTTTTTATCAGTTCACTGGGGGCCGACTGGCCAAGGAGCCGGGCTGCCTGCTGAGACGCCTAAGCCGTGACAGCTGCGTAAACTGGCGGTGCCCCAGCCTGACCTATTTCAGAGACAGGTCAGCCCAGTGCATGCGGGGATAAGAAAACAACCTTCCTTCTCTCCAGTGGCTGCACTGGCAAGCTGCTCCAGCGGGGGAAACACGGGCAGGGGCTCTCCAGCCGCGTCCCCCAGCCCAGTCTTACAAACCAGGCTACTTTCTTTTCACCCTCGCATGGCACCCCAGACACATAGAAGTCCCCAGCTTTGGGGACTAGACAGAGTAAAACTGAATAGCAAGGTCATTGAAATGTATCCCCCGCCCCCAGCTTAACAAATGCTATTTTGGAAAATTTCCTTAATATTTCTGAACTCAAATTTTAAAAGAGAAAGATTAAAAAGAATCATGCAGAAAGCTTTAAGAATGCACACCATCTCACGTGCGGAGCCATAAAGACATTTCAGAACAAGGAAGCAGGCTGAAGAAGGGACATGATGAGGAATTATACAAACACAAACAAAGGATTGAGCCAGGATTTCAGGAGTAAGAACATATAGATGAGATCCATTTTCAAAAAGCAACTTATTTGTCAGTTTAATGGGGGGAGTGGGGGAAGACTTGTGCAAATACACAAAGAAAACAAAGTTTGATTCGGAAGAGTTTTCAACAACCAAGTTAGTCTAAGAGAGAAAAATAAACTTTCAGATCAGGAGAGAAAGTAATTAAGAAATATCTTTGACATCCCAGCAAATAGTTTTTGAATGTTGTTATTTTTCATATCTATTAAATCAATACAAATATTCTATTAAAGAGTTTCTTATAAACTCAATTTTTTCTCACCCAGTGAAAGTGGATTTTGTGGTGTGCGTGAGTGTGTGCATGTATGTGTATTGGTCTTCATTGTTGCTCCTAAGCCTGAATTAATATCTGCCCTTGGGCAGAGCCCATCTGCCAGCAGACTAGGCACTTTCTGCAAGTTCAGAGTTTTTTCCCCCTACAAGGTTTTGAGTTGTCCTATGAGATAGGTATAACTTGCACCTTCTCGTTTCATTCTCATATCACTCTGGGAAATTGGTACAGTATAACATGCCCCCATCTCACCAGCTGTCGAAACTGAAGTTCAAGGGATCATACCCAAAACGTGCTTGGTCTCAATTTTAGAGCAAAATTAGTGCTGTAAGACAGACTACTTTTACCTTGGGTGCTCTGCTCTTAAAGGCAAGCAAAGACATGAGAAAGGACTTTGGGGTGTGTTTAAGTCAGACAAGAAACACTCAATTGTATTAGTGAACCTCAGTCAGGAAACCAGCCAAGTGGGGATTCAGAAAGAAGGAACCTGTTGCTTTTTTTTTTTTTAATAATAAAATGAATTGGACCAATTAATTTTCTTTAGTTCAGGTTAAGCTCAACCATGGTAACTGGGAGACACACACACCCTGAGGCCAAGATTTTCTCAATCATGATAATATATTTGAATACTGGAAGAATTTTTTAATATGTGTTTGAAAATAGACTCAATGGGTCTATAATTGTTTAAAAATAAGATTTTTTTTAAGATAAACCCTATAAAAGAAATAAAAACTATGCTAATACCCCCAGACAATGCCTAAGTGCCTATTGACTGGGTAAGTTAAAGTTTATATTAGAACTTGCCAAAAAAAAAAAAAAGACATAAGTATGGTGGCTGTACTTCTCCTCTCTGTGTACTTGTAAAAATCATAAGCCAGGCTTTCTATAAAAAATGTAAATTTGTACATGACCATGTAAGTGTTGACTGTGAAAGTATACAAAAACCAATTCCATGTTGTAAGGTAAATTGCACAAAGCCATTAATTTTCCTTTCTTAGCTATTCTATCCTAACATACTTATTGTTTCCATCTAATGACATAAGGCCAAGCACACCAAATTCTGCAGTTGTTTCCAGAAATATGCCTACCATCTGATTATAAAATCTTTTTAAATTTCCACTTAAGCCTCCTTAGCTGTGCGATTTGAATTCCAATATGATCCTGAAAATTTTTAATGCTGAAAGTCAGTGGTATTTCCTCTCCCTCAAACCTATGTTAGTCGGCCAAGAAGAGTCTTCCACTCTTGTCACAAAGCATTTTGATCAGCTATTTTAAAACAGATCCAATGGGATCAGATCCAGAACGAGTGGGAAATTGGTTCCTAGAATCAAAAGTTTATATTAATATACTATTGTAGATACAGTAAAGCTGGCCAAATAAAAGTACATAAGAATCAAGAAATCACTAACTGGGTTGAGGGAGACAAACACGGCTGGTTTGCTATTGCCTGTCATGAGTTCCAATTTGTTTTACTGGGGAAGATTCGTTTCCCAGCCACTGCAGTAAAAACTCAGACTATCTACTTTGATTGAGTTGCTTCACCACAGAGAAAAGGGGTTCTTTGTTGTTTGGGGTTTTGTTTGTTTGTTTGTTTTTACTTAAAATCCTGCAGCTATAATTTAAATGTTACGAACTTTGTTATATACAACATCTAAGGTAAAACTCTTCCTCAGGAATTTTTTTTCTAGGACAACTGTACACCAAATCAAATTCTAAATTTTACACCATTATCCTTTATTAAGATACAATTACTTCTTTAAAGAGAAGTGGCCATTTCTGTGGCAGAAATTATGTCAGTCTCCTTGGTCTTTATCAGGAAGGAAGAAAAACTGAATTTGACGATAAAAATTCATAAAGCCTTTTATTGCTCAACTGTCTTCAACAACTATTTTCCATGGTTTTCATAATTCCCTTTGACACTGGTGAAACTTCTAACTCATCTGTCTTAAATAAAGGTTTTATAATCCTAACGGGCATTTTGATAACTGCATGTTCCACATACAAACTGGAAAGTATATTCTGTTCATTTGAGGGCATAATTCCATCACAGACAATGTGAGAGGATGCTTTCTTAGGAAAGAGACGACCCCATTCCAGTAAAGTTCAACACTATTGGAGTTAGCATTTGGCCCAATACCACAACATAAAGCTGAAAGCAGAACTGTGCCACTCTCCACCTGAGAACAGGACGAATGGGGTGAGGAAACCCTTCCCAGAAGAGTAGAGGATGGTCCTCTGTCCCCAGTTTGGTGTGCATCGTCCAAGAGAATAGCAACTTCTGAAATTACCTTTCACTTTCTTCAATCACAATTCTCCAGATAAGGCAGCCAGCACTTTCTTATTTCAACAATAACATCAAATATTTGTTCTAACCTTATTGAGATATAATCAACGTAAGCCCACTGTCAAAGTCAGTAATTCTGCCTTGGTACTGAGGTCAGGCTCCACTCAGAGTATGACTCTGTGTCCCCCTGGCAGTGTATGAACACATAGCCTGATATCCAAGAGGGGATAGTCACTTTCACTCCACATGTACGTGAAACATGAAATACACATATACGTGAAAAATGAAGCAAAGAATTCTCTAGCACTGCATCTGGACCCAGGACAAGGCAGTCATAATCAATCTGCACTGACTCACACTTGCAGCTTAATCTATTTCAGGCAGTTGTCCCAATGCACAACGATTGGGACTATTTCAAAGGACATTTGAGCACAGATAGATTATTCATTAATTGGGAATTATAATAGAAAATGTTAGAAAATACTCACTAATGATTCTGACTCTGTATGTCAAGATTCATCTTGCTCAAGAGTGAATGACATAGTAAAATAAAATAAAATAAAAATAAGTCTCTAAGCACAATTATTTAGTAGTGAAATGAACACAGAGAAAGGGCTTCAGAAAACTGCCGCCCCCCCGACCCCCAACAGGCAGATCCATGATGCTCAGTTGAATATCCAAAGCCGAATCTGGCATAAATTTCACAACCTCAGTTAGAGTGATTTGTTGGAATTTGCAAATTAAGCACAGAGATGGTATTTCCAGAAGAGCCTTTGCAGGAATTTTAGCTCTCATAATAAAAGAAAAATCTTTCCAAATATATTGAATTCTTAAACCAAAAAAAAAAAAAAAAAAAGTCTAGCAGTTCATCGAAAAATCAACAGTCCAAAAAAGTAATAAAATTATTCAGGGAAATATTTTTCCTAGCATTCAACAGCAGTGCTGAGTATGAATTGGGAATCTGTGCTGTTACTTCAAATTCTGATGACTCTAGAAAGTGTAAGCCACAGGACAAATAAACCTTTCTGTGTGTGTGCAACTGGGTAGAGTTTACTGCCAGCATAATTCATAGTGACCGACTTATAAATAAACTCTAACGATGCACAAACTACACACACAAACAAACACATATCTGCTCCTACATTGTAGGAGGTTTAAAAATATACATGGGACTCATCTAACCATCCGTAAACAGAAAAAATTGTGGAAACATATGTAGGGAAATGCAGTTAATCTAACTCTCAGTTTCCTGTGTATTTAATTATTCCCCACCTAGTTTTACATAAAACTCTGACATCTTGCCTTTACATCATTCCAGCTTGGAAGGCAACTTCAGTAAAACTTCCATATTTAGAAATTTAGTGGACACTGGGATCTTAGTTTCCATGCCTCCCACCACCTCCCCGCCAAGGAGAATCTATTTGATGATAAATTCACCATCTTAGCTTAAGTTTTAAACAAGAAATCACCATAGGATAATTAAAAACACCCCATGAATCTCTTCTCTACAAACCTAGGACATGTAACTGGTTTCGGTTCCTATTTCTTAAAGAGAATTCGGTCAATCCTCCTTAGAGGTTTCAGAGGAAAAGGGGGATTTTCCAAGACAGATAAGTTGAAATGATCCCGCTTTGATCTCAGTGGTTAAGAATCCTTCACAATGGAAGATGGCCACTGAGAGGCCGCGATCCTGGCCTTTTAATGCGTAACAATGGTATCAACAAACAGCTACTTAATCAATATTTGGCCAGAGCTGCTGAAAACTTCCTTTTCAGATTTTAATTCCTTGTTGTAAAACAACCCCAGAGCAGCCAGTGAGATAAGGCATTAAACTGACTGCTTAATTGCCTTTTACTGTCTTGTTAGTTATATATGTACATTCTTAATGGTTCTTTAATCTTTATTTACCCGCATAAATAAATTACCTGGGAGTAGGACCCTACCAAACAGAACCTTCTCTGCCCCCAACCCTAACGAAACTCTCACCATTTGTTTGTTGCTGTTGTTGAGGCTTTTAACATTTATTGACTATCTTCGTACGTTAACATTTAACCTCATGGTTACGAAGGATTTTTGTTGTTCTCAAAATACATATACTCATGAACGTTGAATCTGAGTTCGGTGGCGACACTGCTATTCACCTGATGAATTTCCGCATATTCCACCCCTTGAACCCAGGCGCACTTGCTGGTTCCACCTCGCCGCGCGGATGGGTTTTATTGCATAGCCCTGGGGACTCTTAAATGACCCTTCAGTAATTATTACGCACTTGAAGCCCCAACGTCTCCGTTCCGGTGCTATCACCTAACAAATCAAACTTCAAAATAAACATACAATTTCAAGCATTAATTAGAAAATCTGCATGTTTTCAATAAGGCTATAAAGTAAGCCGACAGCAGTCAACCAGACAAAACCAACCAGCGAAAAAGAAAGCTACAATCTGATCTCGGTTGCTTCCTTTCAAATCGGTCCAACGGGAAAATCGTTACCGTTACCTCCTCGAAAAGAACACAGCGTGCTGTTTCAATTTAACTCAAGTTCTGGTATTTCCCATAGATTTTTAAATGGGTGATATTTCCTTGTTGAGTATTTTAAGGGCTTCAAAAAACATGAAATTTACCCCCCAAAGACAAGAGACGACATGGGTTCAAATTCGTGATTCTGACAAATGGAGAGCGGGCTGTCCACTTTAATAAAGGTTCCGATGCCACAAACCTAAGATCTTACAGCTCATGATTTTAATCTGTGGGAAAGTTTTCCCCCCTCCCCGCCCCCGCCCCTGCCTGCCCCCCGCCCTTTGCCTCGCGCCAAAAAGTCCTTCCCTGCTAACTGGCGGGGTTGGGTGGAGGGGGGAGACACGATACTGCCTTCCGTTCCCCTCGATTTCAGTAGTGCTCCCATTAATGATAAAATGTTCATGATCCCACAGGAAACGAAATCGTTCCAGAACCTTTAAAACTTCAGTACGTGTTGAATTGTTTTATCCTATGCCCCGCTGAAAAGATGACGTCGTCTTCGTTAATTTTAGAAAAGTTCACAAGTTTGCAAACTCGAGCAAAACTTTTGTCACTTTTACTTTCTCAAACAAAACAGTGCTTTTCATAAATGTCAAATTGAAAGGGATCGATATAAAAGAAGGGTAAGCTCCAACCGACCTATGCTTGGGTCTCTTGGCTCAAACTTTGAAATTGTTGCAAACCTCTCACGCTCACTGGCGATTTTTAAAAAGGGTTAGGGTCCTATGAAAGTGTATCTCCAGCCCCAATCAAAACATCAATTTGGCAATCTGGCCTCTCTCTCCCTGCACCCCCGAGCTGCCACTTCAAAGCTGCTGCAACAAGTCAGTAATTGTAACTTTGCATCTAAATATTTAAGCGCGAGTCTTGCAGTCGCGTGTCCATTTACAGTCCTCATCTGTCCTCTAATTCCATTACGGCACAAAGCAAAAATGTTTCCCAAAACTCACAAACAGGAAAAGCGTCACCCTGCCGCTGGTGGAGGAGGAGGAGGCGGCGGCTGGGGGGAGGAGCTGATGAAGGAGCAGTTTCTATTGATTAGTCACCGCTTTTGTGTTAAGGGCTTTCTTTAAAATAAGAAGAAAAAAAAATGGGGGGAGGTTGCAGAAATTTCACTAATGTGAGCCTCAGGCAAGGAAGGGGGAAAAAAGAGAAGAAGGAGGGGGAGGCGGGCTGTGTCTAGATGAAAGTGAGGAGGACATAAAGGAGGCAATTGAGTCGGCTGCAGCCCGTCGAGCTAAGCTTCGAGCGGCCGGAGCGCAGGGGAGGGGGCGGCGCGGCGCGGCGCTTTGGCTCAGGGCGCAGGAGTGGGGGCCGTGCCCATTGTGGCGGCGCCCGCGGGCCCGCTCCGCCGCGTCGGGGGAGGAACAGAGGCGCCCATTGAGTGGCCGCGGCGCGGGCCGTGCCCACAGCCCCCCAGTTGCCGCGACCGGGCTGGGTTCCTCCGGCTGCGCCCGGTCGGCTCTCGGTGCCGACTGGGGAGGGGAAGGAAGGGGAGTGAAGAAGGTCCTGGGAAGGGTGCGGGATTCCTGGCCGCCTAACCCTCTCCTTCCACCCTGGCAAAACAGCTGGAGGTGCAGATCCGAGGAGGGGCGCGCAGAGACTGCTGCGTGCCGGGGCGCACTGGCCTGCGCGCACCGGGTCGGTCCGCCACGCTCTTCTTGGATGGGGCAAGGCACAAGGCAAAGTTGGGAAAGTGAATGGGGCCATCAAGAAGGCGACCCCGAGGAGAAAAACGAGAGCTGTTCTGACCTCTTTCAGGGTGCCTCTCACCCTATATCCTAGTCTCTGACAAGTAGAAAGATGGACCCGAGAAGAGCCAGTTAGCAACAGCCGGCAGGCCGAAAAGGAATCTGGAAGCTTCAGAGAGTGCGCGCCGCACTGCTCAGGACGCTCAAACGGCCTTCCTTGGGCCCGTCTGGGAGCTCAGACCCCTTTATCAACATTCATTCTATTTTCCGAGCCGGGCAGCCTGGGACTTTTGCTGCCCAAACGACAGGGAATCTTTTTTTTTTTTTTTTTTTTGAGATTTCTAAACTTCCCTTCCAACTCCACTCCACTCTGTCCTTTCTCTGGGCCCCTCTTGCCCTCCAGGGCTCATCTGGAAAAGGAGCTAGAGGCGCTAAAGAGACTGACGCTGCCTCTTGCTTGACAACCCCAAATTAAATTAGACTTCAGCCTCCGAGGTGCGTGTATGTGTGTGTTTTCAACGGTTCAGCCCCGCTGGGGAGAATACTCTGCTTTTAAAAATGGTAGCAATTGCCCTTGAATGGCAGCAGTCCCTGCTAGACGGCGCGAAAGACTAGAAACATTTTGTAGGTGAAATGGCCACTTTTTCCACGGCTGGAGAGTCCATAAAACTTCCTGGCGCAGCAGCTCTTGGGGCTCATTGAATAATTCATCCCTCATTGCAAGCCCATAATGTCTATTCTCAGCCCTTTGTGGAGCTGTTTTCTCTTCTTTTCTCCTTGAATTATAAAAAGGTTGCCTTCCTTTGTTCACATCAAGCTGCTGCGAGCGGGAGCTTTGTCTGGGCCGAGCTAAAGTGTGAGTTTCAATGGACTCTCCCGGCTTTGTCTCCCAAGTTCATCTCCAAGTGTAGATTGTGTAGAGAAGGCCTTCTTTGTAAAAGCTGGAAAAGTTGTACAAATGTTTGACCAGCTCATTTGGGGCGTTTTGTCTCCTGGGCCCTCGGTTGCCGGTGTGGTGAGGGAGCGGTGGAGCTGTGGCGCAGGCGCCTCCAGCAACAAGTAGCAAAGCCCGGCCACCTCCACCCCCCTTCCCAAGCCTCCCTCTGGGTTCACTGCCTGCAGGGTCCCGGTGGGTTTGGGGTTGGCTGGCTTCTCGCCTTCCTCCCTCCCCAGCACCTCCAAATACAGCAGCTAGACCAGGACTAAAAGCCAGGCATCCTCTCAATGACAAGGGCAGAAAGGCACCCCTCCAAAAAGAAGGGCTTACACTGAGTCCGTGTGACACCCCTGCTTCAAAGGAGGGAAGCCACAGGGTATGTGTCTTCTCCGCTCACCCTGCCCTGGATTTTTATGTCTTGATTGCCTGCGTGTGCCAGAGCACCTAGGCATCAGTTTAGCCCTACAATCTGTGGTTTGGATTTGTAACATCTAAGTCTGTGTCTCTTCGAGGTTGTGTCCAGATTTTGTATTGATTTGTAAAGCTGCCGGCTCTGGAGGGCCAATGGTCTGCGCTGGAGTTGAGCAATGGAAGTAAGAGAAGCAACCAGTTTCCTGACCCACAGTACTACCCAGGACACCACCAGCAGGCATCTCAGATCCAAGTGGGTGATCGCTCCAAGCCCACCTGGAGCACCGCCTGCCCTTCTAGGTCAACTCAAAAGTCCACTCAGCCTCAGGAGTCTCAGTCCCCAGCAAGGGAAGGCCATGTGTGGGTGGGGACACCGGGCAACTCCCGACTCTTTGAGCCTTGGAAGAGGTGCAACCATCCCCCAGGCCAAAAGTGCTGAGAGGCAGAACTGCGGAGACTCTCCTTGTGCCAGAGATCCCTTCCCCGTTCAACTCCCACGGGGTTGACTTTTTCCATGGGGCTCTGAAGAAAACCCCAAGGCTACACTTAAGGCTCCACGGGGGGGGTTTTCTCTTGAGGCTGCCAGATCCCAGCCAAGGAGAAGACACCCCTGGGAAGACAAAGTGCGCCCACACTGCGAACCCGAGATCCCAGAGCCCCTCGGCTTGTAACCGAGATCTTAGGCTTGTTTTTCTTCCCAGACACACACAGTTCAAACCCTACCGCACTTGAAAACCAATTTAAAACAAAGGAAAAACCACCGACGTACACATATACGTTTATAAGGCAATCAGTGTGATGAAACTTTGAGAACCTACTGCCTTCAAGAGTTTTGAGTCTCTCTTCCTCTCCCCCCTGCCTACCCCCTGTCCCCAATCAAGAAAGCTCTTTGGAGACTCTGGGCCTTTCCTAAGGGCGCAAAAAGTTCCTTTAACCTCGGGAGGCTCAAAGACTGCCCCCCAGGCCCCAAACTGCTCAGATTCAGTCCTGCAAGCCTGCGGGCAAGAGGGCAGCCCCTCAGTCAGACCGCTGAGTGGTGCGGAACGAAGATTTATAAAACAGAAAAGAGAGAGAGATTTTTGTATTCAATGAAGGTGCATCTCGGGTCTTTCTCGCCAATGCTCTTACCCGGGTGCAGCAGATGCTAGCGAGGAGGGACCGCGACCTGAGCCGGGGAGGCGCAGCCCTGACGCCTCCAAGATCAGAGCGCGGAGTCCGGGACGCGCGGGCCCGCAGGGCGCCGCCCAGCGCGCCGTCGCTTACCTCGCTCGCTCAGGATGCCGTCGATGCTGTGTTTGGCTTTCTTCTCACTCTCCTCTGCCTCCTTCCTCTCCAGGTCGGCCTCCTCCTCTTCGCCTTTCCCGAATTTACTCCTCAGGATGCGGCTGATGGAACTCACTGGAGGCGGGAGGAAGAAGGGGGCGCAAACCACTGAGATGTGCAGGACCATGCTGGAAGGGGCTCCCCAGCCCCTAATGGGAGTGGGGGTGAAAAAGGCCTGCCCTGCACCGTTTGCTTCTGCCCCCTCCTGCATCTTTGGGCATCCTTGTCCTTCGACAACCCTCCTCACCCTCCCACTCAACCTCCCCCCATCCCCTCATTGTACAATCGTCTTCTAGGATCGCGGAGACCGGAGCCTGGAAAGCTCGTTCCTCCGGGTTAGGGGCCGGGAACAGCCGTACCGGTCCTCTCTCCCCAGTAGGAAGCCTCCTTCCTGACTCCACAGACAGGTCTCTAGATCTCCAGTCTCAGAAAATTCTCCCGCCAGCCCACTCGGCACACCCCCACCTCAACCTGAAGGCACTGCGCCCCGCGGTTCGCGGTATGGCAGGAAGAACAAGAGCGGACCCGTCCCCTGCAATTCGACTGTTTTTCTTTTCTTTTGAGACCATAAAGGGTTTAAATTTCAACTGCAGAATCGTTTCCTATTGTAAAAATCAAAAGAAAATGCACTCTTCCCCGTTTATTTTTTCCAGATTCCAGTCTGGTAAACAAATCCGTCCTCTGAAATATCTCGTTCTCGCGGGGGGGGGGGGGGGTTTCCTTTTAATTAAAAACAAACCCGCGCGCCCTCGCGCTCGCCCTGCGCTCGCCCCTCTTCTTCCTTCGCCTCCCCTTGGCCGCCGGGGGCGCCGGATGGTCCCTGGGACTCTCCCGGAAAAAAAATCTCCCGGCCGTTGCCGAAGCCTCCCCTCCCGTGCGCGCACGGAGAAGCCTCGGTTGGCGCGGCCCCATCTCCCTTCGGTTAGGGTTACCAAAACATTTGTTTCTCTTTAAAAGGAAACATCAATATTAATAAACGCTCGGCCTCCGCCTCGCGTTTCCTGCCCTGCGCCTTCGACAGAAACCCTCTTTGGGGAGCCCTGAGCGGCGGTCTCTCAACCCCAGGACAAGCAGGTGATCACTCCCTCATAAAACGTCTAGTTCGTAAATATCTCACAGCCCCAGGAGGGACCGCCTCCCGATCGTCCCGATCGATCGCTGGGGGGTGATTATGGTTCAGATGGCCCGCCCGCATAATAGCGACTGACGCCTCGTCTTGGGAAGACGCAGATGCGCCTGGTACCTGAGGGTACGGTGTTTCGATCACAGACCGCGTCCTTGAGTAATTTGTCTCGAATTTCCCAGCTGAACATGCCGGGGTTCTCTCTTTTGTATTCCTCTATTTTCTTCTCCACGTCAGGCGTTGTCACCTGCTTTAAGAGAACCGGCAGACCGGCGTTGGTACCCAGTCCTCTGGGCCCGATATGGCAGCCTCACCGCCTCTGGGCCTGGAGGGATGCTCCTTCTTGCGCCCCATGGCAAGTTTCCCCTGGTTAGCAAAAGGACCCCAACTCTCTGAGCAGTGTACTTTAGAAAGGGACAGGGAGGAAACCATCCCAACCCTCTCCTCCCCACATCAGCTCTCACAGTTGGGATAAAATAAGAAGAGATATGACCTCTTGGAAGCGGTGTACTTTCTGATCCTGAGATTAAAGAAAGGCAACACTTACTCTGAATCAACATGAAAATGAAACCAAAAAAGGAAGGCTTGAAAGAGGAGCTGAAGAAATCAGGTTAGATCTGTAACTTGGGCCTTTCCAAAGGAACTCAAGGTTTTAGCTCAAGTGAAGAGCAAAATGAAACACAAAAGCTGAGTCTCCAATAAAAGTCAGAGTGGTAGCAAATATGAATAATTGGAAAGACAGGCTCTTTATTCCCCCCCCCCCCCCCCCCAAGAAAAAGAGTTTCCAGAAATTCTTAGAAAGGTTGCAAAGCAGGCTGGCATGCAAGGAAAGGCAGTTGTCTGGAAATTTTCAGTTTACCAGAACCCTCCTTTTGGTTTTGCCCTGTGGCAACCAGAAAATTATATTGGATTTTCCCCACATCCAGAAAAAAGGACAGCTGTAGGCAATCCCCTCCCACTCAGCCATAGCCAGTGTGATTCTCTCTCCTTTTGTAAGGAGAACCAAAATAAATTTGAGGATAGCACCAAACTGCCTTTTAAAAGCCAAGTCATCGGCTCATTACAAAGAAAGCAAATCACCCTAGCTTTTGATTCCTTGAAGACAATTGGGACTGGAGGCAACTGGGGAGAAGAGTTGGGAGCAAAACCATTCAAAAACCAAAAGTGACTCCTTGTATTAAATGTGGAATGGGCAGTGCAGTCGCTGGGAGCTGGGGAGATACTTGGAGAAGAAACCAGCAACAGGTGAGCACCTACAGCTTGCATGCTTTGGGTGTCTGCCTAGTAAAACAGTTAGATGTGAATTTCAGGATTCTGAGGCATAAAAAACAAATGCTTTATCTCCTTCACAAAAAGGCTGGAGTTTTTCCTTAGCATTTATCAAGGAGTACCAACTCAAACAGCATTGTAGACCCTTCTCTCCACCGGCACCACGCCCTGCCCCCCTCCCCGCAACACACACACATACACACACACCTTCCCAGACTTGGGAAAAAAACACCTCCGAAAGTCCCAGCTGGCAGTCCTTTCCCGCTGCCCACTCTGCCCTAACTCCAGGCCCCACAGGCAGGAGGCCCCCAGGGCCCGGCCAAGCTCACCTTGGGCTTGCTGCCACCAATGGCGCCAGGGCGGATGGAGCCGGTCTCCTGATACCTGCATAGGATCTTAGAGACGCAGCCGTGGGATACACGCAGCTGGCGGGAGATGACGCAGGGCCGTATGCCATGGTGGGCCATCTCCACGATCTTGTGGCGGATGTGGTTGGGTAGTGGCCTGCCGTTGATAAAAACACCTCCGAGCTGGTTGACCCGGCCCTGACCGAGGGGAGTGGACACTGGGAACAGAAGGCAAGAAGAGAGACAAATGGAAGGTCATTTGGGGAGAGAGGAGAGCAGCCCAAAAGATGAACCCCAATTTCACACTCTTCTGGCCAATCTGCATGTTACAGCCTTAGCACTGAAATTGCTACATTCGGGCTCCCAACCTGAGACCCTATTTCAACCACACTTGTTCAAACTGTTAAGCAGTTCAAGGGCACATAATCTTGTGTGAGAGGAGCAACCAGGGCAAAATAAACTCACTCTAGTGAACCTGTCTTCCCTCTGGACCCAAGAAAGGGGACAATTTGCAGGGGCGGGGGTGGGAGGGTGGGGTGGGGAGACCTGGAGGCTGGTGAAGGAACAGCCTCCCTGCAGAGAGAAGTTCACCCAGGCCTTCTGCGACTGGCATTAAACGCTGTCTAATTGGGGTGTCTTTCTTTCTAAGAGACTTGGAGGAGTTGACAACCCTTTGGGTTTTGGCCTAGGAGTGCCACAGCCAAAGGTCAAAGCAAGTGAAAGCAAGCTGCAGGTGTCAGCTCGAGTCACCTGTTACACCTCGGGCCAGAGACAACAGTCCAGTCTGCTCAGAGGCCCCTCGCCACCTCTGGTGCTCTGGTTATTATTAATAATACATCCTGTTTCAGACTGAGGGCCAAGCCCAGGCGACCAGAGTCAGCATCCCGGCTCGGGCGCCCCAACCTCGCAAACTATCTAGAAAGTCCTAAAAGGGACTTGCAAGGTCTCCTGCCTCCCTGGAGTCCAGAACCTTCAGACTAACTAAAAGGCAGTCCCCCAAACAAGTTGTGGAAACTTCCAGATGAAGCTGGAGATAAATGGGGCCCTAATTAAGGAATCAATTAATACTAAAAATTTCCCAGCACGATTCTGCAGGGGCATGCGCCACCACAACTTTGCACCCCCTAAGAAAATCCTTCCAGAATTAACAAGAGTTTAGCGAATACAGGAACAGCCAGGGTAGTTTTGAGATGCCTTCGGGGGCACAAAGTTGCTTGCTGGTGCTCAAAAGTCGGTTGATCCCTGCCGCACCAAGGCATTTCCAAAACAACAGGCGAAAAGCATACCGGCCCGGGAGCAGGCCTGGCCGCCAAGCTCCGGCAGGAGTTGCAGAGAGAGGACGCTTCGTTTACCCAGAGGAAATCGAGAGGGGATCTCGCCCGACTGTTCCCTCCTGATATGGGGGTACCCCGGGAATGGGCTCCTGGACGCGCCGAAGGGATCCGTGGGGACCCCGGCTGGGTGGAGCAGCCTGGCCGCGGACCCACGATCTAGGCGGCGCTGAGGCCCTTTCTTACCTTCCAGCGGGAACCCGCTGCGCGGGTAGTTCTGCCCCGGGCCCGGCCGCATCATCCTGGGCACAGCTCCGGCCAGTGTGGTCATCCTGGGGGCAGTTTCGCTTGGAAATTATATCCAGGTGAAGGCGAAATAGACGAGACAGGCGCTGGCGACCCCAGGGAACTCCCCCGAGCGTGGAGAGCCCCTCCCCAAAAAGGCTGGAGAGAAAGGAGGGACCCGGGGAAGGGGGGCTGCTCGCTCTTCGTCCAAAGAGAAGCTCGAGGTGGAACTGGGGAAAGGGGTTGGGCAGGGAGGCCCCGGGAGTCCAGGATCCCGAGCCCAGGGCGGAAAAGTTTGGTGCGAGTCTGGGCCGGCGGCCCCGCGGCTGGGAGTGCTGGGGAGGGGGCTCGGAGCTCGGCAGCGAGCCGGGGAGGGGGGTCGGGGGCGGGAGCGTGGCCGGCCTGAGTCTCCTCCCGTCGTGACACCGAGTGCGGGGATCTGGGCTCGGGAGCATTTATTAGTTCTTTCACCCAAAGCTTGGTCAGGAGCCCTGAGCTGCGATTGGCCGACGGGGAGACCGTCCCGGGTGGCGGAGATACGCGCTGATTGGGCGACAGCGGCCACTTTCTCTTCCGATCCCCGGCGGTGCCCAAGCCTCGGCCGGCCCGGAGAGGGACCCGCGCTGCGCCTCTAACCTGGGGAAAGAAGGGTAGACCCAGGGAAACCCGCAGAGACAGTACGCAGGAGATGCCGAGACTGAGGAGGGATCTGTGCCTGTCTGTCTGTCACTCCATGTATGTCTCTCTCCTTGACTTTCTCTTTCTCCGTCTCCTCATCTCTCTGTGTATCTCTGTGCCTCCGTCTCTGACTCGTCCTCTCGTTCTGTCTCTCTATGTGTCTCTATGTCTCTGGTTTTCTACCTGTGGCTCTGCCTCTCGCCCATTTTTCTCGGCTTACTGCCAATGAAGGGGGCGCAGTTCCAATAAGAAGGTTTGGAGACCCCAGACCTCTTTAGTCTTCCTTCTTCTGGCCCATGCCCCTTGGCCTAGGCTTATTATGAGGGTCTTCCCTATGGGGTTCCTCCCAGAAAGAGTCCAGGATGTGCTGATAAGTTCTTTTGTCTTCACCGTCTGGCAGCCGGGACACTGAAGCTTACTTAGGTAGTGGCCGGAGGCCCCAGTCCTGGTTACCCGAAGCCTGGGAAGGGGAAGAGAAAGAAAATTATCTCCTCTTTTTGATTAAAAAAAAAAACCCTCTCAGAAGCCCCAGCTCTAAATCTAGAGGTACAGATCCCCCAATGCTCCGGCAGAGATTCATCTATATGTTAAAGTTTTGCCCGGCTGCAGCGTTTGTTCTCAGGAATTTATTATGGTATTCAGACTAAACTGCTGGAAAAATAAAAGGAGCAAAGTCTTGGCTAGGAGCTGAAGTGTCCCCAGCAGGATATGACGCCAGGAGTGTTGTAAAGACTGTCTGTCCTTAGAGAAGGTGCTATTGTGCATAGGCTTTTATTTATAACTTGGTAAGTGCCAGCGAACTCGCCTCCTTCACACCCCCGAGTGCCAGCCCCGCGCTCTGCACTGCGCTTTATTCGCTCGAGTCTATTCAGAGACTGTCACTCTGGGCCTGCGAGGTATTCAGGGCCTTAATCAATCAAAAGGATGAGAATCGGGCAGGTTTTTCCCTTTGAAATAAAGGAAACAATGACTTCTGGGCTTCAAGTTCCCCCTTTTCCTTTTACGATTTTTGATTTTTTTCTGTGTTGGAGTTCTCCACCCTCTCTTGTCCTTTTCCCCCTCAACTCATTTGACAGTTTTTACGTGAACTCAGCCCCCCCCCAACCCCAACTCTCCACCCCCTAATTAAGTCAAACTAAGAAGGCAAGATGGGGGGTTGGGGGGAGTAGAGCTGCTCAACTGTGTGGGAGCCGGCTCTTTAAAACTCCACTCGCAAGTGGGAAAAGCCGGCAGCTTTCATCTCAGCCCAAAGTCAAAAGGTTTGGTTGACCCTCTGAGCAATGGGAGACGGGCAATGGAGACACCAGAAAAAGTCTGGACACCCCCTCACCCACCCAAGGGGGGAGGCCCCATGCATTCGCATTACACTGGAGAGATGCTGATTAGCATGCAGCCCTGTTTAACTTGGTTTTAACACAAAATGATTCAGTTCGTCAGGGGGAAAACGTTCTCACTTCCTTCTTGCACACTTGAGGGCCACCAAAGCCTGTGTCCTGTTTCCTACGCTACTTCTCAAGAGCTGGGCTTTTTCCAAGTTTTCTGCCACTAAAGCTTGAGCGGAGCAGCCAGAACACCTTCTAGGGTCCCTGGTTCTTGTTGGAGGAGGGAGGTACCCAAAGTGCGTTTCACGGGAGCAAATGCAAACTCCACTCGCAGTTAAAAGGAACCCGGGAACCACTCCCAACCACCGGCAATGACAGTGTAAAAAACTTAAAGAACGGCCAGGGCTGTGTCTCATTTGTTGCGGAGCCGAGGGCTTGGTCTTCAAGCTCTGCCCGTGGACCCAACACTCTCTCCCGGGATGTTCTCTCTTCCCAGGGTCTGTGGATCTGTGAAGGGACATGAAGCCAAAGACTCACTCTCCCAGGTTTTGCATCCTCCTCTCAACCGTAGGGCCGGCAGGACCCTTGAATGGGGATACCGCTGATTGAAACTGATTTCGAATGCCCATAGGTGCCGGGCAAGCACGCACATCCATAAACCGACCACCCCTTGCTATAAAAATGTACAAATGGAAACCAGAGAGGGTAGGGTGGGGACCTGTGGCCCAGGAATCTCTCTTTCCCGGACTTCCCCGCCCCCCCCCCCCCCCCCCACCAGAGCGCTCTGGCGTTTATATGCCACCAGCTAACTCGACTTTTCCCCACCCTGGCAACAGCTAGAGGAACCTGAGACCGAGATGGGTGGGAGGACATCCTCAGGTGCTTGGGCCTGTAAGGTTGCAGGATCACTTCCGAATTCCCCAGAGTCCAAATTCCCTGAGGTTGGTAGACCTGAAGTCTGACTCGGGAGGGCCAGGACAGCAGTGTTGGTTGAGACCCCCGGGCCAGTGATGCCCACTGCAGTCAAGTCAGACAGGGGGGAGGGGGTCTGGTGGTGGTGGGGGGAGGCTGTCTCGCATCACGGGAGCGCTGGTCACCAGACGGCAGAGTGGTTACTGGTTCCCACCTGGTTTCTCAAGAAGGCACCTGATTCTACACTCCAGCCCATCCTTCCCTGTCTTCGAAAGCTTGGGCCTCCCCTTATTTCTTTCCAAAGTCTCTGGAAGCCAAAGCTAGCCCATCCCCTGACTCCTGCAGCAGGAAAGGACTCTCCACCAGGCCCCACCCCTGCCTGGAACCTACAGACCACCGAGTCCCCGTTCTACTCATTGGCAAAGAGTGACCTTGCAGTGGGCTTGGAAGACGAGTGCCTGCGCCATGCAGCCCTGAGTCCAGGTTTGGGAGGCAGCATCATTTCTGCTGACAAATTATCCAGAAAGTAGCCAGAGAATCTGTAGCTCAGTTTTGTGAAGGAGGGTGGTATCCACCCGCACTGTCTGTGCATGTGCAAGATGAAACTGGAGCCTTGAGGACAACGGTAGGATAATTCAACCAAAACAAGATCACGACTTACCACTGCTTCCTCTGGCACCCCCAGTTTCAGAAGCCCTTCAGGTGAAATAGACAGCAGCTTCCCCTCCCAGCTCCAGGGGAGGGGAGGACAATGCCCAGTTCCTAGGAAGCTCTCCCTCCTGGCAGGATTGGATGCAGGGGTCCACAGTCCAGTCAGGTTAAGTGAAGTCTGCCCCAGGCCAGGTGACACCCAGAACACAGCTCCCTCACTTGTGGGCCCCAGGCCACAGTCTTTCATGACCCATGGACTTCTTGTGTCTCTGAGAGACGATGACCTTATTCTATCTGGACACAGGCCTTAAGAGGAAATTATGATCTATATAAAATAATGTGCCTGAACTGGAGGGTGCCTGCCACCCAGATCTTTTTTTGCCTTATCTTGAGGTAGTAACCTCTGGGGGAAGGCATCTGACCTCCCGCCGGGTCTCAGGCATTTCAGGAGGTAGTCCTAAGGCTTGAGCAAATGCAATGGGAAACCATCAATTCTTGAGAAATGTTCCCCAGGAAGAAATCAAAACGCCAGATCCTGCCCATGCATTTCTCCCGGACACCAGATTGGTGATTGCTCAGGAATAAACCTGAGGCCTATCTCAGAGCCGGACTTAGCGACTGTCATCAAGCTCCCTGCAGTTTTTCGTCAAAAGCTGTGGCACCTCTCTTCTCCCTTGTCAAAAAATCGGTTGGGATGGGGTCGGATTTAAGGACTAGATGGAAATGTGGGCGTTTCACTGAAACATGGAGTGGATCAGCTGCAGTGGTTTTGCCCCTGTAGCTGGGGGAGCTGCCCCAGAACAGTTTCTCAATAAAGAACATATGGTTTGTGAGAAAAGAAAAAAAGGAGGAAAGGAAAAAGAAGGGAGAAAAAGAAGAGAGACGTAAAAAGTATTTTTTGAAAGGCGGTGAGGGAAGGAGAGAATGAATGTCACAGCAACTGGTCTCCTATCCATGTTCATTTGGTTCTGCAAAAATTATTTTTTATGCAAATAAGGAAGGCAGGATGCCAGAGTCTGTTGTGGGGTGGTGGAGGGCGGGGAGTTCAGGAGAAGAGTCTCATAGAATACTACCCTTTAGCCTTCAAAAAATGTCCTGCCCAACTAGGAAATAGTGAGTGTGTTGCGGGCTGGGTGGGAGGTGTTGTTGAAATTTAGAAGAGAGAGTCCCAGTAACTGCTCTGCTGGTGCAAACCCCATGTGAAGGGATCCTGGCGGGTGGACGTAAAGATTGAGGGGTCTTGGAAAGGGGGTATTATTGCGAGCAGCCTGGGTCTTGAGGAAGAGAGGAGGTGCACAGGTCAAGTGGGGGCTCTGAAGTGGGGTGTGACAGCAGGGCTGGGAATGTGCCCATGACCGCTGGGGGAAGCAGGAGGTCTTGGGGTTTCCTTGACATTGGGAGCAGAAAGAAAGGCAAATGACCACGCCATGTGGGGGGGGGGGGGGGGAGTGTGCCTGGACTGTGAGTTCAGATGGTGTGGTGGGGGGGGGGGTGCAGTGTCAGTGGGGGATCCAGGGGCAGGATCGGAGCAGAGGGGGCGGGCAGGGAAGGAACGGAGCAGGGTGGACTAATAGGCCTTTCGCTTTGATCAGGCCAGGTCTCTCTCAGACTCTGCACCAGCGCAGTGAGCAGTGGTGACTGACTCTCGACCTGAATCCCTTCCAAGCCCACAAGCAATTTCTCTCCCAGGGGGATTTCACAGGGAGAAGAGGGAGGCGGGTGACACATGGAGCAAGAGAGATCTGGCAGGCTGTTCAAACCCAGGGTTTCCAGCTGAGCCACAGTGAGGTAACGGGAGCCTAGGGCAGTGGTGCTGTGAGTGAGTCTGGGACCTGCGGTCCCTGGGTTTTCAAAGCCAGTCGAGGCGTAGGGAGAGTGCTGCCAACTCCGCAGAGAAAACGCAACAGGTCGGGGAACTGGAAGAGGCCAGTCTCGGGGATTTGGCTAAAGCCCTGAGGAGCACGGGTGGGGATCAGAGGGAGATTCTTAGGAAGAGAGTTGCCTGCAGTCTGCCTCCCGACCACCCCCACCCCTTGGAAGCTCCCCTGGCATGAGGGGAGGAGGGATCCCTCACCCTGGGGCACAGCCTGATCACCCCTCCTTTCAAAGGTGGAGGAGAGGAGGAAGAGGAGAAGGAAAAGAGGAGGGAGGAAGAAAGAAGAAAAAAACAGAAAAGGAATTCACCACAACCAAAACCAGTTACCTCAGCCCTTCAGATCTCTAGATACTAGGACGGACACCAAGTTCCTTTCTAGGTCTTAAACTTGCTCTCCATTTCCCTTCCCCACCGGAAAACACCTATTTCCCTCTCCTAAACAAAGTTTCTCTCTCTGGAGACAGACCTTAATCTAGCCTTGGGTTTGGGGTCGAGGAATGGAAGAAAATCTTTGATTTAGAAGTTTAGAGTCAGAAGAACCCTAAGGGGAATCTCTGAAAAGATGAAAGCTAATCATCTCATACTCTGAAAGTGATGGAAAGGAGGCGGCCAGGAGAAGTTTGGGCTGGAGCGAGCGTTCGCTAGAAGTGCAGACCCAGGGCTAATGGACGGCCCAGAGTCCTGTCACAAAAAACTGTCCCGGGTCCCCTCAGTGGCCCCGTGCTCAGGTCACGCTAGTGGCCTTTCTTCTCCACCCCACCCCCGGAAAATCCCGCAAGAGGCATGCTGGCCCCCAGACTCCCAACGCCCTGCCTGGGGCCAAGAGTTAAGACAAGTAGTCCCAAGAGAAATGAGCTTCGGAAAGCCTTTCTTCTTCTTTTCATTTCTAAACGAAATCTAATACTATCTGGCTGCAAAAATATATATCACTGGCCCAGAGTCTGAAAGATTAACATTTGGATATGTAGGAAATGTAATCTGCATGGCTAATTGATTCCCAGCATATCAGTTTAAAGGATAAAGATCAATATCTACATGATGGATATTATATTAATAGGGACATAAATAAAGGCCGAAGAGTCATTCCCCAAACCTTTGAAGCCGCTTCCCGGCTCCTGGGCCCTCCACGAGGCCACTCGGCGTCCCCCACCTGCCGGCCCCCAGCCCCTGCTGGGAGGAAACACTACCCCCCCCCCCCCCCCACTAGGAGGAAATAAGTTTCCGGCTAAAGCTGGAGAGTTTTAATGCAGCGAAGCTCGAGAAAGAGGCGGCACTGCTTTCCGGGGCTGTAGCAGGTGGACAGTCGGCCGGGAGGGGGTCGGTATTTTAGCAAAACTCACCGCTAAGATGCTTAGAAACAGACATAGACGACCCCGACGGGGACACACACAGTCACAGGTTCACACACCGGTTCGCACACGCACAGACACATAGAAATCCACACACGGGCATACTAGCCACACAGACACACACACAGCCGTCTCTAGATGTGTTCACACGGTGATACACACTCATACCCGCACGTTCCCATGCAGGGGTGAATTCCCGGCATTTTCTGCGCGCACTTGTCTTTAGGGATTCGGAACTGGCTTCTTTCTTTCCCACAGCCCTCTCCCTGCGGAGCACCGACGGCAGCTCCGGCCGAGCCCAGGGATCAGCGATCCCAGCTCCTGGAAGTCCTCTCCGGATGGGGTGAGGCGGCGCCGCGGGGAGCGAACTCGGAGGAGAGAGAGAGAGGCGTGCCCGCGAGGTCCCAACGCATCCTTTGAGGGAGAGGAGGGCCACCTCGACCTAGAGTGGCTGCAGCCTGAGGAAGGGGCTGTTGAGTCCCGGGGAGCACGTCCCCGAGACGACGCGGTGAGGGGGTACAGGCTGGGGGACACTTCGATCCGGAATGAGAACGCCTCGGTCCGGGGGTGGCCTGGATACCAGCGGCCCCCTCCACACCGCAAAGCCCGCGCCGCCAAGGGACTTTTCCAAATGCCAATGAATCACCCTTCGCTTCCTCCTCTCCATTAATTAAGAGGGATGTTTGGACAAAACGGTCGTAATCTTTATTAATTACGCAACCCTCGGTGTGCGGTCGCATCCATCAGGCCCGAAGCGAAAGTACTGGGGCTGCCTCATCTCTTCCCACAGCGCCTCTGGGGAGCGAGCCGAGGAGCCGCCGTTGCCCGCCGCGGGCGCTCCTTCCTCGGCTGGAGCTGCAGGGGTGGCCGGAGGAGACGCAGCCCTCCGGGCTACGCCAGGCCTCTCCCAGAGCCCAGAGCCGGCTGCGCGCCGGGTTCCTGGAGCCCCGACAGAGCCCCGATGTCCCCCGCTCCCGTCCTCCTCGCATCTGGGCACTCGTTCGTTCACACACACACACACACACAAACTCGCAGGCAGACTCGTTCGAACACATCGCACGGCCCCCGTTTCTTCTGGCCGCCGCCTCCCCACACAACTGCCCGCCCTTCTCTTCCATCGTATGCTTCCAGGAGCAGCCGGACTAAAATCCATTCGGCGGAGCCCCGAACACTGGCTGAGCCGTGTTCCAGGGGTGGGGTGGGGGTTCATTTACTCCTGGGTGAAGTGACAGGGATGGAGAGCAGAAAACCCGGTCGATTGGCCCCAAGGACGTTCCCCGTTCCCCGAGAGAGGTGCCCTGGAGGGCGTGACGGGAAGACCCTAGAAGCCTTCCAGGAGGCCAAGTCCCCCAGTTGCGGGGTGGGGGGCGGGTAACAAGAGGACGTTTGCTTTGCATAGGAGGGGCTGGGGTTGGGGAGGAGGCTCTACTTCTTGGCTGAGAAATAGAAAACTCCAAGCCTCCAGGTCCCTTGTGGGAAAGCTGGCTGGAGATGGGGGTCGCCAAATTCAGGTTCCTTCCGGGCAGCCCTACAGCTCTCTGTCCTCTGAGGGCAGAGACCCTTGGGCTCATCAGGAAAGAGTCCTGGGATAGGATGTCTGTAGCCCATCCCCCTCAACCTGGTCAGGACCGGTCTCTCGGTCCGAGCTCCTCTCACCCCCACCCTCACCCCTCCAACACCTGTGCTAAGCAGGTCCCATCCTCTCTGCGCTTTGAACCGGAACCATCAGAGATAAGATTCTTCCACTGGAGCCCTTTAAAGAGATTCTGCCTGATTAAAGGGGAGGGGGCAATTCAGGGCACAAATCAGGGTAATTATTTCCAGGGCCATAGCAGGTGAGGTGGGTGCTACGCAAACCCTCTTTGTGGCCTCTCTGGGCTGGAACAGCGAGGATCCGACCTCAAGGGATCGTAGGGTGCACTCCTAGCTGCCTCTCTTGGTTTTTGCAGCCTCAATCCTGGCGTGGGGGGTTGGGCCGTCAGCCTACTATGCCCTAAAGGACTGGTCCACCCACCCTTTCATCCTTCAACATCCAGGGCCAGCTGGCTTTTCGGAGCTTCCCCAGGAGGCCAAGTGTCTCTCCACATAATCCCAGCTTTTCTCATGATTACGGTGCCCGAAGCTACCAAGCTCTGGCCTTCGCCCTGGGGACACGAAGGCCTGAGGAGAAGGGGGATGTGCTATCGTGCTTCGGGCGGGCCAAGAGGTGCGAGATGTGGTGGCTGGCGAGCACCAGCCTCCTGGCTTAAGCTGCACCCTCTGCAGCATCATAGCCTTCTTTCCTGCTGCTTCCTCTGTGTGGAGGCTGGGTCACTCCATGGCCCACAGTCTCTCAATCATTCCTTCCCCTTTCTGAAAAAATTTTCATTAAATGTGCGGGTGCACTCTCCAGGTCCCACACTGTCTCAGTCATTCATTCCCCCCTCCAAAAATTTTTCGTTAAAATGTGTGGGTTCCTTTACTCACTGGTCCCCTAGGGCCTGAGACACATGCAAGCCTGGCCTTTGAAGCCTTTCCCTGGGGCAGTTGTGATTATCTTAATTGACTGTCTTACTCTACACATTGAATGGTTGACTTGTCCTCTGGCTGAGTTCCCAGAACCGCCCTAGAACTTTTCATTCAATACACACATACTTACTGAGCTTCTACTTTGTGCAGTTCCAAAGGCTAGGGCTAACCTTGTGATGAAAACAAACCGGAGTCCTCATCATGGCAGAGGTGAAGTCCCAGAAAATAACCACAAAATAAATAGATGCAACTTGTCAGGAGATTGACTATAAGTTTGCAGCTCAGCTCTGAAGAAGCTCAAAGGACTTGAGAGGAGAAGGGGTATGCAACCCTGGGGTGAGATGGGGTTGGCGCATTGCTATTTCAACAGATAAAGTCTGGGCAGGCTCAGTAGAGGTAGGTTTCTGCGGAGACTAGGGTAGGGAGGAGTGATTGCTAAAGGAAGGAAAAGGGTGAAGGTGAAAAAACCCAGTAGGTGGACAGCAGCTTAAGGAGTTACTACCGCCAGTGGGCGGGGCGTTCTGACGTCCTGGCGAACTAGGGGCGGGGCCTGGGCAGCCGAACCAGCAGAGGTGATCTGACCCAGAAAGAGAAAACTCTGGGGGCTGCAAGTCCCTCCAGATGTTTCCGAAGGGTCCGAAGACACTTCATTCCAACTATTGAAGGGGTAACAGGGGGACTGAATCTTGCCACCAACAGAGGGAGGTTTCCTTGGAGCCATCCCTCACCCCACCTCTGAGAGTAAGGTAGATGTCACTGTTGGGGGTCAGGAGATTGAGATTTCCAGGTGTCCCTGGCTCAAAAATCCAGCATGAGCTTGAGAATCTTCTTCTCGGTGCCCACGGTCCAAAAATTGAATTTTTATTTGAAAGAAAATGGGGACCCAGGTGCCTTGGTGTCCAGGTCCCCCCAGTCATCTGGACCTGTCATTCCTGCTCCCTAACTAGGAGAAAACTCCTTGCAGGCAGGAAAGAGTTGGGCAGACTACACACTACACACAGACTATACCTGCTACTATACACTACACACTACACACAGACTACACTGCTACTATACACTACAGACTACACCTGCTACTATACACTACACACTACACACAGACTACACCTGCTACTATACACTGCACACTACACACAGACTACACCTGCTACTATACACTGCACACTACACACAGACTACACCTGCTACTATACACTGCACACTACACACAGACTACACCTGCTACTATACACTGCACACTACACACAGACTACACCTGCTACTATACACTGCACACTACACACAGACTACACCTGCTTCACACGGCAGGTATGCATGTCCTTCCTGAATGATTCCCACATCTGCTACCACTCTGAGGAGAAGGGGAGAGGAAGGACTCCGGAGGAGGAGCTCAAGACCCTAGCAAAGCAGTCATCCTTCCCCAGCCTTGTGAGATAAATGGGAAAAAACCAGCAGGACCATACAGGAGAGAATGCCTTCACAGGGCTTCATACATTATTAATAAAAAGGCTTGGTAGCTCAGTCGGTAAAGAATCCTCCTGCAATGTAAGAGAATAGGGTTTGATCCCTGGGTTGGGAAGATCCCCTGGAGAAGGACATGGTAACCCATTCCAGTATTCTTGCCAGGAGAAGTCCATGGACAGAGGAGCCCGGCAAGCTCCAAAGAGTTGGACACAACTTAGCGACTGAACCACCACTCCCACTGTGAAGGTCTGGGATCAAGGGAACCAGCAGAAGCAGTAGAGGCGACAGCAGGTAGTGCTCCGTGGGGGTCTGAAAGGGGGCCATGGTTTTCTCAGAACAGTAGTGGACATACTGCTCAACAAAAAGGAGCAGTTCTTACTTGCCAGAAAATGATTGATAAAGCAAAGTCTTACTAGATTTTGGAGCTACTTGATAGGGGAGCACTCTCCCTTCTAAAGGAAATCAGTCCTGAATATTCACTGGAAGGACTGATGCTGAAGCTGAAACTCCAATCAATACTTTGGCCACCTGAAGCAAAGAACTGACTCATTTGAGGATGCTGGGAAAGATTGAAAGCAGGAGGAGAAGGGGACGACAGAGGATGAGATGGTTCGATGGCATCACCGGCTCAATGGACATGAGTTTGAGTAAACTCCGGGAGTTGGTGATGGACAGGGAGGCCTGGCGTGCTGCAGTCAACGGGGTCACAAAGAGTCGAACACGACTGAGCGACTGAACTGAACTGAACTGAGAGGGGAGAAAAACAGAAACAGTGTGAACCTGCAGCAGAAGTAAGAAGGCCCATGTGGAAAGAGAATTCCTGGGGCATCTCAGACCTGTTTTCTATCTCCACAGCAGGCTGAGGAGGTTCTCAGACAGCCTGGGCTGCTGCCCTGTGTAACGAGATCATAAGAGTCATCCTTGTAATAGAAATGATCATCACATGTCCCCCAGAACAACGTCATGTTTCCAAGTAGGGGAGGTGTGCAGTGCATTCCTCTCTGATTGGTGAGGAAGCTGCAGTATCAGAAGAGCAAACAGTGTGGTTTCATTGGGCAGGATGACCAGGGGGGTGAGAGCTAGATCCTGGGGGCACTGTGAACTCTGGAGGGATTGGCAAGTCACTCTGGGAGGGGAAATCAAAGAAGATTTCTGAGCTCAAAAAGCAGGAAAGGACCCTGAAAATCGAAGTCCTCAGAGACAGACAAAAGAGAAGAAATTGAGAAGTCCTGGAAGAGAAGAGAATTGCTTTAAGATTGAAAAGGGGAGAGAGAGCGAAAATGACAAAATACTGAAGAAACATGATAAGATATTTCTGATTTTGAAAGTTTTAATTGACATTAGTCAAGGTGGGCTCATAGTAGACAGCACAGAATGACTGTTTCTGATTTGAAGGATACATTTGTGCTGGGAAAAGTGACCTGAATCCCCATTTCACTGTTGCAGAATATGTGATGGGGGGGATAGTTGTATACTAGGGGACAACAGGATACAGAGGGTTGTGAGGAAGAAAATGATATTAGGAAGAAAAATACAAAAGTTATGATCCTTCTATGTGCCAGACACAGCACACACATCCTTACTTAGTATTGACTTAAGAATATGTCATTTAGTTTGCTCCCATGGTTTTATAATTCATTTGTGTTAAAAAAAAAAAAAAAAGACAAGGAGAAATAGAGATTGGACTTTGCCAGCTCACGCATTACACAAGTACAAGTTGATAGGAGAAAGGATGCATAAAATCAACACTCGGACCAAATCCTTTAAGGGTGATTTAGTTGCTAAGTCATGTCTGACTCTTGTGACCCCATGAACCCCATGACCCGCCAGGCTCCTCTGCCCAAAAGTACCAAAGTAGGGAGATGAGGCTTATCTTTTACACTGCACAGCATGCAGGATCTTACTTACCTGACCAGAGATCGAACCTGAATCCCCTGCAGTGGAAGCACAGATCCTCAACCTCTGTACCACCAGAGAAGTCCTACATCAGGCTTTTCCGATGCCATCATCCTCTCGCCACCAGTGGTGGCTAAGCCATTTCTCCATCACCTGTCACAGTCTACCTCCCAGGAATCAGACCACACTTTCCAGAAGTCTCCTCAGAACATGCGTGGTGTCCTGGGGTTGGGAGAACAAGTGCTCAGAAAGCCTACCACTCCTTGGTCTAGAGGCTTGGGTTCTCCATCTCGAATAAACTATCTTGGGAGAACAGGGAAAATTGTGCGTTGACAGTAGCACTTAATGATTCTGGCACATTTTCATTTTATAATTATGTAATAGTAATATAATACTATCTAAGAGTAATAGCATATATGTATTGAGCATTTCATAAGCACTGGCATCTTCAGCCCTTTACAAAGACTATTTACTTACTGTTTAAAACCACTAGATTGTATCCAGTTAAAATGAGAAAAAAGAGGACCAGCGAGTTTACTTAATTTGCTCTAGGTCACACAGCTAGCAAGCAGCAAAACGAGGATTTAAACCCCAGACAATGTGGTGCTGTCACTCCTGTTCAATGAGCAGCCCAAGTTTCTAACTCTCCAATCAGACCCCCAAAGGGATGGGATCTGGGAGTTGGCCGAATACTTTACCTCTCACTCTTTGCCCTATTCTGTAAATAAATTTCAACAAAAGTTACCTTTAATGCCTCTGGGAGGCACTGATCTATCTTATCTCCATTGAAAATAATTTGGAAATCTACTCCATTTCAGTTCCCTTTTAAAACGCTTCCAGTAATATAATCCCACTTTAAATTTTTTGCTTATTTTAAACAATCTTTTTTTCTTACTCCCAGTTAGTTTATTACTTTGTCTTCCCAGGCGGAGAAGAACCAGAGACGCTTAACATCATTAAGCTGCCTCTAATTCGGGCTGGAGGACACGTGGCAGGCAGCTGATGCTTGTTTGCAGAAGGAATCCAAATCTTCGTGCCTCCCGCGGATCAGCGCTCTCTTTGGAACGTGTCGTGGGCCGGGCTTCTTGAAGTCTTCGTAGGCGCCTAGCCAGGTGCTGAACTTCGCGTAGGATGTGGGCGCCGCCCCGTGCGGGGAACCGCGAGGAATTTCCAAAAGAAAATCGAACACAGCAAAGGTACTTCCAAGTCTCCATCCCTGGCTGTCCACGTCCCGCTGACCCGCGCCGGAACAACGTGGTGGTGTGGGGGATTGCGAAAGCCCCGTGGGGGAAATGGGAAAGACGGCGGGAGGCTGGAGCGGGTTTTTGGCTTCTCTGTTATTTTTAGGAATAGATGCGAATGCAGAACTTTGGGACGGGCGCTGGGAGGGGCCCGTGGACAGCCAAGAATGGTAACGACGCCACCGGATCAGAGACCTTCAGACTCTGAAATCAGGGCGTCACAAAATCCGGAGAGCCAGGGCTGAAGGAAGACCAAAGGCAAAACAAACAAACAAGCCTTTAAGTCTCGACCAGCGGGTTCCTGCGCTCTACCAGAGGGTTGGTGACCGCGTTCTTGTCCTCTGCTTCTCCCGGGCCCGCGCCAGTCCTTTCGGGATCGCCGGTGTAGGGGTGACTGGGCTGGGGATTGAGGTCGGGGGCTGCGAAGAGGTCACGTTTGGGTCGCTGTCGTCCCAGTTGTGCGGGGACCAGCCCATCGACCCGGGCGGTCTCGAGTTCTCTTCTGCACCGGAGGCTGCACGGGTGCCGGCACAGGCCGGCCCCAGGAGGCAGATGCCATCCCACCCGCCCAGGAGCCTCCCTGGGAACTTGTCGCGGTGGCTGCCCCGGCCCCGGGTTCCCGCGGAGGGCTCAACCTTCGCTTTTCGCCGGAGAGTCCCTGCGCTCAGCCGCGAACCATCTCCGGCGTCCGCGTTCAAACGCGGAGAAATCAAGGTAATCCCCCCGCCTTCCACCGCCCGCCAGCCGCCGAGTCTCAGCACAGATCCCTTTACACCTGGGTGCCGGAGCGTGGAATTAATTTGCACGCTGATCGGCTACTCGGAAGGGTCTTTAAAAAAAAAAAAAGTAGTAACTCTTCTAGCAAATATTTTTAAACAGGACTCTTTGAGCTGGATCTGCTCGCAGGTCCACACCTGCCGGCGACCAGCGGCTTCGCCCTCAGCTGTCATGGTCGATGACACCCAGAGCTGTCAACTGGCCAGGTTTTGTTCATTTAACCTCTAGACTTTTCCTGGTTATCCACATAATCCGCCCTCAAATCCCCACGTTGTCACCGAATTTTGATGACTCGCGGGATTTGGAAAAGCACACTTATTTTGAGGGACCGAGGGGAGTCCACGGAAAAGCCTTCAGGAAGGCGCAGCTTTCATCCCCACCACATTAAGAAAGACCACAAAGCGCGCCAAATTGGGCTGCAAATATTTACCTAACTTTCCTGGGAAGACAAAGTCAACAGGAGTGTGTGTGTGCAGAGAGAGAGAGAGAGAGAGAGAGAGAGAAAGCGATAGAGACACAGAGAGAATGTCAGAAAATAGAGCAGCGATCAGTTACTCAAATTATGGCCACTTCCAAAATCTAAGCATTTGTCCACAATCTCCCAGTTTCTAAGAAACTTGGCGGCCTTCTTTCATTAAAGTGAGATTAGGGAGAGCGTCCGCATTTCAATAAAAAACGTTGTGAAGTATAATGGCTTTCAAATCTCGCTGCCCAGTAGAATCACCTGCAGCGCCTTTTAAAAATACTGATGCGCCTCCCCTCCCTACCTCCATCCCTACTCCCAGACCAATTAAAGAAACGTCTCTGGGGGCGGGACTGGTGCTGTCGCTTTTTTTTTTTCCCCCCCTTAAACGCTCTAGGTAATTTTAACCTGCAGCCAGAGCCGAGAACTTCTGCTGAGGCTGCAATCAGGAAATAAGTTTGTTATGTGTAAATTTAATAAGAAATTGGCTCTAGGGGCAAATCTTGCAGAGGTCAGTTCCGAAGTTTCTTCTGCGAAAAAACTATCTACTTCACAACTTGAAGTTAATCCTTCCCCCAAGCTACAAGTCAGATTCTCCACTTCTCAAGTTTGACTACAAACTACTTTTAAATACACACACACTAGACATATTAATCCTATCAAAGGATCATTTCCATATGATAAGGAGTATCATCACTGTGGTCAGAGATAGCTGAGTCATTCAAATACAACTAGACCATGGCTCTTGAGATAATAATTGCTGAAATAAAAGCGTTCTGTTCTTGCAAAGATTAAATGCTTTCACTCCGTTTATTTTGTGTGTTTGTAATATTAGGGGTTAGGAGAACTTTTTTGCACATCTTCTCTACCCTCTTTCTTCCCACATCAGCATTTCCCCTCTTCCACCCCATGGAGATGTGGTATTTCTAAACCAAAGATAATCCAATTTTACATGCAAAGATAATTTCTTCTAAGGGAAGTGTGCACATTCTTCCTGAGCTCCTAGGAATATTCTTGGAAATTGAACATTAAACACTCTCATTTCCCTGAATGTATTTCAAGAATGATGGTGAATTTATGACAGAAAAAAATTTGCCTCTCTTTGGCATAGTTTAGTTTTGGGTAAGAGAAAGGAAGCCTCAGGTGTGGCTGATGGATAGAAACAATGCTAAGGGTATGTATTACAAACCTTTCCTTAAATGAACAAATCTAGCAAAAAAAAAAAATAGATAAAATCTCTCATGATTTCTTTATTCATATAACTCAGAACTAAGATCTGACTGCAGTCATTTCTAATACTCATTTCAGAAATATTTACTGTAGCAAATACTATTCTACAAACTCACACTATAACATATACAATAAAAAACATATTATTTCAAAGAAAGAAGTATGCAATTTACCTTTAACAAGGATGCAGTTCAATGCCCAAGGCATGAACATAATGGTCTTTGTATCATAACAGAACTTTAAAATACAATATTAGCTAATAGGAATTAAGTGATTAAAGAGGATGAGTTGGATCACAGACTAATGGGGGATTACTCAGCTACTGAGATTATAAATTTAGCCAGTCTATGAAGGATAATTTATGTAAAGTGGCAAAGACTGAAAAATTAATAAAACAGGGGGTAACAAATAATGAGAAATCTGATAGATCTTAACCTAAATGTTGTGAGGAAATTTCACTGTAATGTAAACTTATCCCAAACATGTAGGTGCTGCTGGCTTTGCAGCGGATGGTTCAGACATAAAGAAGGAAGCCAAAAGGCATCACATCTTGAAATCTTGCAGTGCAGAAAATGACTGGAAATGGAAGCCAAATGTCTTTTGGTTTCTTCGTGTCTACTTGCACTGACTATATTGCAACTAGAGTTTCATTGTGCTTGAACTGATTTTTATCAAAACTCAAGATGCTTTGGGGGTATATTTTTTCACCTTTGAAAACTCCAGATGAAGTTGGGAAAACCAATTGTTTACCTAAGTCCCCCAGGGTTTCAGGAGTTACTGAGTGGCAGTGTGCATAAAGGAAGCCAAGGCATCTAACATTTAGTACAGGGTGTCCCATTAAGTCAAGTCAACAGACTAGTTAACTGTCACTTACCATATACCTACAGCGGGTTAAAGGTTTTTGTGGATAGAGTAGGTAACCAGAAAAGTTTTCTTCTCTTGGTTTTCCATTCTGGTTATAGGAGATTGAGATAAAGCATATAACAAATGAGGCCAATGCAGATAGTAGTAGTAAGAAAAAAGAAAACTTCAGTAGATGTTCCCTTAGGAATAGAGTGGTCGGGATAGATCTCTCTGAGCTCAGTCGTGTCTGACTCTTTATGACCCCATAGACTGAAGCCCTTCTCTGGGGGAGGTGATATTGGACCCTTGCAAGCCTGAATGGAAGCAAAACTATAGATCCACATAGGGATTGTTTTCAAAGTATTTTCACCTGTATTCCCTCTTTTGTATACAAGTCCTTATATCAACCCCAAAATTTTGTTCCTATTTTGTAGATGAGGAACCTGAGACTCAAAGAAGTTAAATGACTTGTCAAGGTCCTTCCAAGAAAAGAGAAAACCAGTTTTCATACTCATAACAGCTGATGATGTTACTGATTTTTAGAATCCAAACCGATGTACTTTATGAATGTGGACCCTGTTCACCAAATCGCATTACATTCAGAGGCCAAGTATTTAATCTATCACTCCAAGATGAGTTTCTTTCACTTGAAATTTAGATGCTATTGAAGCCTCATGATAATTCTACCTAATTATAATAATTCTACCTAACAGTCTCAGAACATAAGCAGAACCTGGACCATGGAAACCACAAGTTCTTGAGCATGTGTGCAGCCCAGACCAAGTCTGGCATTTTGCAGTGACTTTACTGGTGGTTCATACTCATGAGCTAGAGATGTGCTCAGGGCTGAGTTACAGCATTTCCACAAGAAAGGAGTCTTCCATCATTACAAGATTCCTGCAGACATCTCCTTGGTCACTTCAACAACTACTGCTAAATTACTGCTAAATACTGATGGTATTCCAGGACTTTCCACAGGAGGTGGAAATGATGATATTATATCTGCAAAATGGGGGGCACCTGAATGCCAGAAAACCACTCGAAGTTGGAAAAATATTTTCCATCACCTTATCCTGCCACTCAATTCCTGATAAAGAACTCAGAAATTAGCACTAAACAAAGCAAAAAAGTTAGCGAAGAAAAAAAAAAAAAACCCAACAATCTCTCCAGGTTCAGGTTCTGAGCTCCTAATTGTATCTACTTGATTTTAAAGTATTCACATTTCTCATTATAAGAGCTTTACATGTATACAACCTATGAAAGATGTGCAATGTGGCTTGTATTGTGACTCAGGCAATTCAAAGATTTTTATGAGCAATAATTCAGTTTATGTCATTGTTTTACCTTCCTCTCTGGAACACAAACTCAAGCAAGCTGGTCCCCAAGTAACTTTAGACAGACTTCTAGGTTGTCAATTTGAGGGAATGAAATAACAAACACATGGGCGTGCCCACATGTGGATGTACACATGGTTACATCCACAAAGCCAAGTTCTGTGACTAGCATGTACTATACATACACGTGTAGTTTGCACTTGTACCACTGAACATATGTGAATGCTAGAATCTCAGCACTGGAGGCAAACAGTATAAAAGATAAAAATGAATATAGAAATTAAAATAGCATAAGTAACTTGTTGGAGGTAAAAGTAAATTAAAACCAATCTCTGGAATGTGATTGTTCATATTAGGAACCTGAAAACATTTTACAGAAACTGAGAACAAAATCTGACAACAGAGTTTCATTTTAGGGGAATTTTATAGTAGTGGGTGGGTAAAACTTTAAAATACAACAGATCTCACTTGGCCTTTAGGAGTTCCAGTAATTCCATGAAATGTCCTTGCAGTGCATTCCCACATGTGAATTATTTCTCTCTCAGTCCTATTCAAAATGTGAAGTTAGAATCTGGATGAGGATATATGTATTTCAGAAAAAGAAGTGCGGCCCAAATAACATGGAGCGATTTTCCCATGAAATAAGTTTCATGAAAATAGGTTTTTCTAGAAATGCTTATTTTTATTGACAGTGCAGACATAAAACACATCATATTGCAATTCCTAAATTGCAGCCATACCACTTGTCAATGGCCAGTAAATCACTTCACTCTATGATAGATACAAATGCTCCATTCAAGTTCAGTTAATAGAATAGTGTCAGGATATCATGCAGACAGCTTGCATAAATACATGAGGAATAACAGCATACCCTCAGTAGCTTCTGTGGTGTTTAGGCATGAAAACTTTGTCTTATTCCAAATTTCAAAAGATGGAATAAAGAATGTTTTCATATAAAACACATTTAGAACAACTGTTTTTTTTTTCTTTAAAAAAAGCATCAAATCCACCTGCAACATACACTCCAATTCATCTTTTTAGTTACAAAACCGGATAGATATGTATTCTTTTTCATCTAATGTGATGAGAAGTGAACATTTCAGTAATTTCTAATATTAAATCAATATCAAACAGCTACATTCAAAATAATGTATATTTGTAATCAAAGGAAGAAAAACTTCGTACTTGATTTATCGGTTTTGTCTTTGGGCAGTATTTTTTTTTATCAGATAATTGAAAATCAGTTATTTCACAGTATAAAATCTTGAATCAACACGCGTTTATTGTATGCCCCTCATTTCAAAATGTATTCGGACTAGAGGTACGGCAGGAATATTACTGCTTATCAAACAACTTTTCCAGAAATTTTAATGCACAAATTTTCCAGATTTATATACTCTAAAATAAATTATTTTAAAAATGAAATTAAGAAAAAAGGCAGGGGAAGCCTACAGTTTCTATTCTGCGCGAATAGCTTTCAGTATCTTCCAGGTGGGGGCAACAGTAAGTCAGTTTTGAGAGAAGAGAGAACGGGCTCTTGAAGTTCCCTGAGTCCAGTTACAGAAGATGAAATGACTTCCTGGTAGCAACATCGAGAATAAACCGATCCCAAGTTTCCAGGAGGTGGGACTTCTTGGACTCTGTCGGGCCACTAACAGAAGGATCCACCGCCCAGGGCGCTTCACCACCGTTCTGCTCGAAATAATCTGGAGGCAGATGAGGGCGCGCACGCGCGCTGAGCACCTGCTCAATTGCGCACGGATGCTGGGCCGTTGTTCTATCCAGCGTCCCCACGCGTGACGCCCCCGAAGGTTGTACATCACTCCCAGCGATCCGGCTCACTCACCCTCCAGGACCTCCAGGGGGCAGGGAGGCCTTTCTCTCACGTTCACATCTCATTCGTTCTTCCTCAGGACAACTCAAGCCCATTCACAACTGCTGCGGGTGTGCGCGCGCGCGCACCCATACGCTTAAAGAAACGCCCAAGTCACGGTAGTCAGAAAACCAGCTTCCACGCAGGGCCATGGGTGTCCCACTCCTCTTTTTGCAAATCTTCGCACTCCGGAGAGGGATGGTTGTGCATTCTGGCGAGGATGAGGGAGATGCATGGAGGGGGCTGACCTTGAAGAGTCCACGGAGACGCGACTCCCCACCCGCATCCCTGCCTCCTCGCTTTCCCTCTCTGGCCCAGCGCGAAGTGGACGGGAAAGGCCAGAGAGGCGGAAAACCGAGGCTCCTCAATGGCCAGGCGGCGAGGGGGTGCGCGTCCAGGGCCGGAGGGGAGAGGGCGGAGAAGCTCGAACGCAACGGGACCAGAGGCCCCCACCATTAGGGCCGCGCGGGGCTGCAGGTGCGCGAGGGAGGCCAGGCGTGCGGCCCCGCTACGTGCCGCTCCTCCGCGCGCCGCTCGCCGCTGCCGCAGCCCGCGCCCTCGGGCCGCCACCGCCCCCTGCCGAGCCCGGGGCCGCGCCCTCGGGCCGGTACTTGAGCCAGCAGATGATCCAAGTGATGACGACCGAGAAGAGCGCCAGGATGCTGGCCACCGACAGGCAGATGGGTCCCACGGGCGAGGGCGAGGGCGAGCCGGCTGCGGGGGCTGCACCAGGGGGCGCCCCGCCCCCCGGGGGGGCCCCGCCGCCGCCGCCGCCGCCGCCGCCGCCGTAGTGGTTGACGAAGATGAGGCCGGTGAAGAGCAGCACCACCATGGAGAGGAAGGAGAAGACGACGCACACGCAGCCGGCGGTGAGCGCGGCGCGCTTGCAGTTCTGGCAGCTCTCGTAGTTGCCCGGCGCGCGCAGGCCGGCGCGGGCGTGTGGTCCTCCGGCCGCGTCCTCGGAGGACGGCGGCGGCGGCGGGGCCGGGGCCGCGGCGGCCGACGGGGCCGAAGTGGGCGCTGGGCGGCGCGCGGGCAGCGGCGGGAGACGGTCCTGGGGCAGCGGGTCGTGCGCGGCGCGGAGGGCCAGCGGGAAGGCCTCGGCGAGCTTGGTGTTGTTGGGCAGGCCGTGCACGCGGCTGTCGGGCAGCGGCGTGCGGTGGCGGCACACGGGGCAGGCGATGGCGCCGGGCGGGCCGTGCCAGGGCGGCGGGCGCGGCGTGCGCTCAGGCGCGGCGGCGGTGGCGGCGGCGGCGGCGCGGAGCTGCAGCTGGCTCAGGCACTCCTGGCAGAAGGTGTGCAGGCACGCCAGCAGCTTGGGCGCTCGCCGGTCTGCGTCGAAGTAGTTGTAGCAGATTTTGCACTCGTAGTCCTCGAGCGGAGGAAGGACGGGGACCGTCACCGCGGCGCTCCGGGCTCCCGAGTCCCCGCCGTCCCGGGCTCGCGCCGCGGCGCCCCCGGCTCCGGTCGAGCTCCCGGGGCTGCTGGTTGGGCTCCGATCGCCGCAGCCGCCGCCGCCGCTGTCGCTCGCCGGCGCTGCCATAGCATGATCCGCCCCTCATCGGGGGCAAGGTAAGGCGCCTTCCTCCCCCTGCGCCGCCGTCTCGGCTCCGGGCGGGGAGGAGGCGCTTCTGCCGCCCCCGTCCGGCTGCTGTCGCCTGGCGGGGGAGGCACCGCTTGCTGGGCCGGGCGGGGGCGCAGCGGCAGCCGCATCCCCCCCCCCCCCACTCCCCCGAGGAGGCGCGGGCGTCGCGGTCCCTCCCAGTCCCTGGGAGCCTCTCTGCCCAGTCCCCCTTGGGCCTCTCAAGGCGACTTCCCTGGCCGCTTTGGATGTCGTAATTGAGAGTAGAGGGCGGGTGGGGAGTTGGGGGGGGTGCGATGCGGGAATGAAATTTGGGGTGCGGCTGCTTAAGGACCAGACGCCAGTGCAACACCCTCCTCACATTCAGAGGGGTGGTGGGAAACCTGGTCCTCCTTTTTCCTTCTCCCTCTCGTTCGCCCCCTCCCCCTACACCCTTGCTGTTTTGTGTTTATCTTCCGGAGTCGGGGGGCTGCGACCCAGGTGGAGCCTCCGCTGCCCCTGACCCCCCAGGAGCTCACCGGTGATGTAATACAGGACCCGCGCTGGGAGAGGAAGCGGCAGACTCCGCGGTGGCGGCAGCGGCGGTTCTTGTCCTTCGTGAAAACCGTGATCTCATTTCTCCGTCCAAGGGCGAAAGCCAGTCATCGCCAAACCTTTTACACTTTCCGCTTTTATTAGCAAAGCCCAGGCGGCCCTGCAGCATTCTTCTCAGGGTGGGAGCCGAGAGATGGCATTTTTCCTTTTAACCATCTAGAGGAAAATTTGGGAGCTGAAAAGTACGTTTTCCTCCCCTGAAACATTGCTTCCTGAAGGAGGCATGAAGACACAGACTCGCTGATTTCCTGACACTGACCTTTAGGGATGGGTCGCTACTTGGTGGCCCTGCATGTGTTTACAGACCAGAGTGGGGAGATGTTATTGGCACAGAGGTTCACAGAATTTCAAGGTCCAGCTTAAATCCACCCCTGGCATCACTCCCCACCGTGGTCGACTTAAACTTTTAACACACACATGTAGAGAGCTGAAAACTCCGTGAGTAACAGAAGACGGATCTTCTTGATGTTATTAATTAAAAACAAGCGAAGCCGATGTGAGTAGGTTAGGAAGAAGTAGCACTTGAAGGAACACTCAGCAGGGTGCAGGAATGGAGGATGGGCATCTGAGGGGTGATGTTGAGATATTCCTAATAGGAAAGTTCTGTTCCTCTGTTTCTCCAGGTTGGTCCTCACTCTACGAAGAGGAAACCTCCCCAGCCCCAACAGGGAAAGGAAGGGAAGAGCTCTGTGCGTTCCCATGAGATGAGAACATTCCCACTTTCCCTCTGGAGTCTCTGCAGCAGAAAGCAAGATACCCCAGGGGATATTTGTGGAAAGGATGAATGAATGAGAATCAAGCTGAAGGAAGAGAGAAGCTGAAGGCAAGGAAGCTACCAACAAACCACCAGTGTACAGACCAAAGATGGAATTGTCATAAATGTCATGTTTCCATGACACTTGAAAATAAATAGACCTTTTACTCTATGTGAATAGTGAATGTGATTGACATGGTAAGTTTGAGAGACCTTAGTTGAGGCTCATTAAAAACCATGAGCTTTCCATTTCCTAGTTTCAAATTTTACTTTAAATTAAAAAAAAATTATACTTTAAAAAAAAGTGTATCATTTTGTGATGGAGGCTGTGACAAGCAGAGGGCAGGGTGATGAATATCAGAAGAAGACCCTAGTCTGGCCTTGGAATAGTACAAAGTTTCACAAACCAACCTATTGTGGACAGACTTAAGTTCCTGTCCTCTTCCTGACCTTGTCTCTCTTTCCCTCCTTTAGCTGTTTGATTGTGAAAAAGCCTCTGAAATTGCATTTAAAGCACAGTTTTAACCTGGTTCTTCTAAATACTTTAAGCCCTGAGCAGCTCTAAGCTGAGAAGATAGACAATGCTGATATAAGGGGAAATTTTTTTTTTTTTTTATATTTATAGTTTTGACTGTGCTGGGTCTTTGTTGCTGCAAAGGCTTTTCTCTAGTTTCAGAGAGTGGGGATAGTCTCTGGTTGCGGTGGGCAGGCTTCACTTGTTATGGAGCAGAGGCTCTAGGTCATGCAGGCTTCAGTAGCTGCAATATGTGGCCCAGTAGTTGCTGCACATAGGGTTCTAGAGCACAGGCTCGAGAGTTGTGGTGCATGGGCTTAGTTGTTCCGTGGCCTGTGGGATATTTCCGGATCAGGGATCGAACCCATGTCTCCTGCACTGGCGGGCAGATTCTTTTCTACTGAGCCGCCAGGGAAGCCCAAAAAAGAAAATTTTAAAACAGGGCATGGGCAGAAGAGAAATTCAGAAACATGAGGGGCTTGTGTGCACTTGTGTGCTTATCCATCCCACCCACCCAGTTCCTAAGACACTGGCAACCTCCATGTCAAAGGGGACTGAAAGCGTTCCGAAGATCTACACATTTACATGTGGTGTGCATTTGGACAAAACATTTAAGATTTCAAAATGTCACTGTATTATGCATTCTCACCACTGAATGGAAGAACTGAGGAATGGAGCATGCAGCTCCACCAGGGTTCCTCGGCCTCAGCTGTTGACATTTTGAGCTGGAGAATTCTTTGCTGGGGTTGCTGGTGTGTGCATTGTCAGATGTTTTGCAGCATCCCTGGCCTCCATGCACTTGATGTTAGTAGCAACCCTTTGCAATGGTGACAACCAACAATGTCCCATCGGGGCATTATCACCCCTGGTTGAGGATTTACACAATAGCCACCGGTTTGGCTAAAAGGAAATCAAAAGCAGAAACATCTCCCAAGTATTAACTGTGCAAGGAAAGTCATCAGCATTACCAGTCAAAGTAGTTAGTTAATAGTTATGGTCTCCCATAGCTCATGGTCACTTGGATACCACGGCACTCTTTGAGAAGTCCAGGCTTGGATTTTGTCAATAATATAGTCTGTTGATGGGGTCATAATCAATTGCCAGAATTTGGGTTAACAAGACTGGACTTTACTCTCTGTTTGACTAGTGTTTTTTTTTTTTTTAAACCAGCATCTCCAATTATTTTATATCCTAGTACCAGTCATTCACTTTTAGGACTCTCAAGGTGTCACATGGGGTTTTGATTGGTGGAATGAGGGACTATTCATGAAGAGTATGAGTTTGCGTGACACAGACCACAGATATCCTCTCTTATAAAGCCCGGTGCTCACAGTGTTACCCGCAGAAGCATGTACTGAAGTTGGTCCTTCAAGCAGGAGTTTCCACTACAGTGAAAGATATGTTGAAAGACATCATATGTCAGAAACAAGGAACTCATTTATATTAGGATTTGAATTGACTTTGCAAGAATCCTGCTCATGCCTTGACTATATTAGACACTCAGTATTTGCTGAGTCATTTTCTTTTTGAGGACCTGAGAAAATGTGAGGCAACAGTGGTTTCAGGTAATCTCCTGTATATATTCCCTCCATATAAATAGAGCCAATATTTAAGTTTTGGGGGCAGCTATTTCACAAAGGACTTAGTGGGGAACAGAGAGTGGGGATTGACTGCTCTGGGTCTGAATTTGAGATCTGTTGTTCTTCACCTTCTTTATAGCATTGGATTGCTAGTTAGCTTTTCTGTGCCTGTTTTCTGAACTGTAAAATGGGCATAAGAATAGTTACCTCCTAAGTCTGTTGTGAAGAGTAAACATGATGTACACATAACATACACAGAGAGTTCCCAGCCCCTGTTAATACTTACTATTTATGGTCAACGGTTTCTATTCCTAACCTCAATAATTTTCTTAAATGCCCTGTGACAGAGGCCCAGAGGGTTTGTGTCACCAGTACAAGGTGACCCAGCCAAAAGAGGTAGAGTGGTCCAACTCTTCCATTATTTCAAAGGTAGAGATACAGGTAGCATCTCCATCAGAAGGACCAGGAAGAGGCCTGACCTGTGAATCTCACCATGCATTATTGATCTGTCAGCTGAAATAAATAAAGCTCTGCATAAAATAGGAGGACAAAGTGAAATCTCATTGGTAATATTGGAAGAACAAATGTATAGATGGATAACGCCACTCAGAAGCAAGTAGGAAATGAGTCAATCAAACAGTTGACATTTTCAAATACAAACTGGGTTGATTCGATCTGACATTTATTGAAGTCCTATAATGGAAGGCATTATGGCTGTGTGATAAGATAACCTGGCTTCCAGAAACCGAGAGTTTAATAGAGGATATTAAGCTGATGTGCAAAACCAGGAGACAGAATGAAGCAGGTCTGTGGTCCAGGGACAAGCCTGGTGAGAACAAGGAGTGAGAAGTTATTTCTGCTGTGGGATGAGGGAAATTTCTGCAGACTCATGGTCAGTGAATTAGGGATTTAAGGAAGAGGCAGAGAGAAAGACTTTCAAGGCAGCAGCAGGGAAAGTGTGAATGCTGAAGGCATGGTAAGGAGCCTGCTTCAGCAGTTACTTGCTGTCCAGGAAATCTCAGAACCATACTAGCAAGGCTGGACTTAATTTTATAGACAACTGGACATACCACCTCAGGGCCTGGCAGGAGTGTCCGTGGGAGTGTTGGATGGAATTGGAATTGTCTTCATCAAGAGAAAGCATAACAATTAAGAGGTTACTTGAGGAGCTAGAGCTCTTTGCTATATATTGCAAAGATAAAACTTTTAAGAGTATTCATGCAATAGAACTATTAGATGACTGAACAATTCCACTCCTGAGTACATATCCAAAAAAAAACCATTTTAAAAGATACACGCATTTTGATGTTCATAGCACCATTTTTCACAATTGTCAAGATATGGGGGCAGCCTAAATGTTCATTAACAGATGAATGGATAAAGAAGATGTGGCATATAGAGAGAGGAGCCTGTGGGATACAGTCCATGGAGTCTCAGAGTCAGAAGCAACTTAGCTAGCATGCACGCACCCTTGATATGATGTGTTGAGAATGGCACTTTCTGTGATATTCCTCTCAAAAATCCATAATCCATCTAATCATGGAATAAAACACAAAGCAAATCTCAATAGGACTTTCTACAAAATAGCTAACCAATACCACTCAAAAGTGCCAAGATCATCAAAAAGAGAGAAAGTCTAAGAAATAGTCACAGCCAAAAGGAGCCCAGGTAGACAGGATGACTAATGTGGTATAATATCCTGGAGGAGAGACTGGAACCAAAAAAGAGATATTAGATAAAGACCGAGAACATATGAATAAGGCAAGGACTTGAGTGAATAATCGTGTATCAATGTTGGTTAATAAGATAACTGTGGCATATTAATGAAAGATATTAATAATAGGTGGAACAGTGTGGAGTACATGGGAATTCTCTGTTATCTTTGCAATTTTTCTATAAATCTAAAACTATTCTGGAATTAAAGGCTTATTTTTTAATGTGATCAGTTTATGGGGATTTGCAATCACAAGCCACTAAAATTCCCTAGGATAAGACATATCAGCTCACTGTGCATTTGTTTCATCTCAAGTAAAATCCATTAAGCAAACTTGAAAAAAATGTTCCAGGAAAATATCTGAAAATAAATGGGAAAATGTCTGAAAATAAATCAGAAAATATCTGATTTATTGCATTAGTGTATCTTAATACTTAGAGTAGGCAAATGATGCTGATTTTTAAATATGTATAGAAGTAGTGCAATTACTTTAAAGAAACTTCAGAAAAGAGAGTTATACCCCAAAACTTTGGCATAAATATTACTATCACTAAATTTTTTCTTAGAAGCAAATGTTTTTCCATAGTTGGGGTAATAATGTACGTAACTTGCTTCACTTTGGTTTATTCATTCAGAGTACTATTTATGGTGTCTACTGTGTGTCAGACACTGTTTTTGAGTTTGGCGATGTAAAACAGACAGTGAACAAAACAAAATGCTTGCCTTCATGGAGCTTGTAGTCACATGTATGTGTTATATAAAAAAATAAATGAAAGTATTTAGTAAAATGACTACTGGAAATTTTCCAGTTTTTCCTACATGACTGTAAATTCAAGAAAAGTCATGTACAGAAATTCCAGATTTTCCCAGGAGTCATGTATAGATGTGAGAGCTGGACTGTAAGGAAGGCTGAGCGCTGAGGACCTGCTGGTTTTGAACTGTGTGAGGCTGAGAGTCCCTTGGACAGCAAGGAGATCAAACCAGTCAATCCTAAAGGAGATCAAGCCTAACTATTCATTGGAAGGACTGATGCTGAAGCTGAAACTCCAATCCTTTGACCGCCTGATGGAAAAGACCCTGATGCTGGGAAAGATTGAGGGCAAGAAGAGAAGGGGGAGACAGAGGATGAGATGGTTGAATAGCATCACCGACTCAATGAACATGAGTTTGAGCAAACTCCAGGAGATAGTGAAGGACAAGGAATCCTGGTGTGCTGCAGTACATGGGGTTGCAAAGAGCTGGACATGACTGAGAGACTGAACAACAACAATAATATGATAGTAAGTCTAAAGTCCTACAAAGAAAAATGTAGCAGGATAGGAAGACAGAGTGTATTGGATTGTGGAATGGATGGTTTGTTTTTTTAAATAAGGTGGCCAGGAAGGTGCATCTAATAAAGTAGTATGTGAGCAAAGACCTTAAGGAAGTGAGGGACAGTGTGGCTCTTCAAAGGAAGAATACCCTGAGCAGTGAACAGCACGTGCAAATGTCCTGCGGTGGGAGTATAGTCCATGCGTTCCAGGAACAGCCAGGAAGCCAACGGCAGAACAGAGTGAGTTGGGGGAAAGATAGGGTAGGAGGCCACAGAGGAGGTCAGGGCAGGGATGATCTGGAATTGTTAGAGTAAAATGAAAATCCATTGAAAGGTTTTGAGCAGAGAAGTACATAATTGATTTAGGTCTGAAAAGAATCAGTTACTGCAGTGTGAAGAATAGCTTAGAGGGGACAAATTTAGAAGCAAGAAACCTGGATAGGAGGCTCCAGTTAAGAAACTAGAGAGAAAACAGTGCTTGGATTGGGTGAGACTTGTTGGATTCTGTATGTGAAGGTAAGGCCAGCAGGATTGGTGTGGGGGAGAGAGGGAAAGAGCATTTTTCAAGATTTTTTTTCTGAACCCCAAAACCCCAAACTTATATATATATATATTTTTACTCAATAGCAATCATTAACCTAACAAATATATAATAAGCATTTCCCATAATATTGATAATTTTCATAACCATGACATCTTTGATCTTTTTGCTTAAATATCACATCAGAGATGCTTACTCTGACCCCTTCTGATCTAAAAAATTGCAATCCCCTCCCTTCCTGATATCCCTCTTAACCTTGATTGGTGGGGTGCAAGCTTCTCAGGTGGCACTAGTGGTAAAGAACCCACCTATCAATGCAGGAGACATAAGAGATACGGGTTCTATCCCTGGGTTGGGAAGATCCCCTTGAGGAGGGCATAGCAACCTACTCCAGTATTCTTGCCTGGAGAATCCCCATGGACAGAGAAGCCTGGCACGCTACAGTCGATAGAGTCACAAAGAATCGGACACAACTGACATTAGCATGCACACAGTGCAGATTGAAAATGTGCAGCCCTTGCTTAAAAATTAACAAGAATTTTAAAAAGGCTGCCAGCATAGCATTAAAATAAGAGAGAGGCCCTGATAAAAGCAGGGTCCTGTCACAAGCCCACAAGGCCAGCCCTACATATTCATGTCATATATTTAATTAACAGATTTATTTACTGTGTATCTTTCTCTTTCTTTATGTAAGCCTACGGAGAATGGGGATTGTTTGTGTTTTCTTCCCTTCCATATCCCTAACACCTAGAGTAGTACCTAGCATGTAGCAGACACTCAAAAAATATTTTGGAATAAATGATTTTTAATGGCTGATTAACCATTTATCTAATTACCCTATCATAATTTCCTTAAGCCTTCTTCCATCAGTGGATATTTGGGTAAAATATTTGGCTACTGCAAATCACATGGCAATTAAAAATTTCGTCATCTAGCCCTTTCCATATTTTGGATTAATTCTCCAAGGCTGATTCTCAGAATTTTTGTCGGCCATCGTCCTCAAAAAATATTTTACAAAATATTATTAGCTGATGACTTCACATTCTATTAAGCATAAGCCTTTAAACAACTGGTGTTTTTTTATTTAAGAACACATTTTTATCACCCAGGAAAGTACTTTTATTCTGTTAACATTCATGTTTATGAAGGAATAAATTTTTTTTAAAGAAGAATTTATTTTTTCTCTTCAAGAGGATCATTGTAGGTGTTAAAATCATTCTTCTACCTACTGCTTGTTTTAATTTTATTTTACTGAGATATCAGTTTAAAAAAAGAATGAGTAGGTCAATCTTATACTTCATATAATTAATTTATCCCATTTCCTCACAGATGTTCTTGTTTCACTGGATTTTTGATGTCTCAGTACTTTGTCATTACTTTATGTTGTGATGGTTAAACTATAGTTTATGCAAGAAAATACATATCTGTCATGCCTCCCAGGGACGATTAGAAGTTGCTTTTTAAATTTTTCAGTTCTTTGTAAGTGTAATTATTAGAGGTGCCACCAAAAGAGGAAAGCCAGAGGTTCCAGTTGTTGGCAATCCTGTGTATTTGTTATCACTTATGTGAACCTGTGAAGTCTTTGATACCCCAGAGCTTATACCAGGTGGCAGGTTGATTGTACCACCGTTGGGCTTTGTGTCAGTGGACAGTCACTAAGGCCAATCAAGTGTCTGCATACCAAAGCTAGACAGGATCAAGTCTAAACAAGTTGGGAGACATGTAAGAAGCTCACAAACTCTTGTATCTTGACATTTTTTTTATAAGAAACTTGAAAAATGGCTTTTATGCTCTTAAATTTGCTCTTAAATTTTTGAAGTATTATTTTGCAATGCCTTCATTTTTCTACTTCCATTTTATGATCAGTGTGCTAATACAGAACACAAAGGTCCAAATTGCTTACCCAGGGTCATCTGGTAAGTTTAGCTAAAATCAAAATCTGTATGCCTTCTGGAGCTTTTAGGGGGAAGTTCATTCCCTTGCCTCCTCTAGCTTCTAGAGCTGTCGGCATTCTATGGCTCGGGGCCACATCACTCTGAGTTGACATCCCTTTTTACTCTGACTCTGATCCTCTTGTCTCCCTCTTAAGGACCCTAACCTTGGGGTTAGGATGTGTACATCTTTAGGGGCCATTATTCTCTTGGCCACAGCAACTCTGTAGCCTCCCAAAAGCTGCTCACAGTTGGTGACTGGCCCTTAGATTGCAGCTGTCCCAGGCCCCCCATAGCTGCAAAAAGGCTGAGGGCTCAATATCCTTTCTGGCCCTCCACTGGGTTACAGTACACCAGTTGGAAACTTTACCATAAAATATAAAATAATGGGTGACTTTAGGGTTCGAGCTTCATGGTGACCACGCGGTGTTACGAGGCAGTCGTACACGCGTTCTCAGGCTACAGTGTCGCATCCATCCCCCCAGGCTAAGCCCTCCAACCCCAGTAACCCTCGAGTCTTCGACGTGGACATCGGAGGGGAGCGAGTTGGTCTAATTGTCTTAGAATTGTTTGCAGATATTGTACCCAAAACTGCAGAAAATTTTTGTGCATTGTGTACAGGAGAAAAAGGCATTGGACCCACCACTGGGAAACCTCTCCATTTCAAAGGATGTCCTTTCCATAGAATTATTAAGAAACTTATGATTCAGGGTGGAGACTTCTCAAATCAGAATGGGACAGGTGGAGAAAGCATTTATGATGAAAAATTTGAAGATGAAAATTTCCATTATAAGCGTGACAGGGAGGGATTGCTGAGCATGGCAAATGCGGGCAGCAGCACCAACGGCTTCCAGTTCTTCATCACCACTGTTCCAACTCCGCACTTGGATGGGAAGCACGTAATGTTTGGCCAAGTGATTAAAGGAATGGGTGTGGCAAAGATTCTAGAAAATGTGGAGGTGAAAGGTGAAAAACCTGCCAAATTGTGCGTTATTGCAGATGCGGAGAACTGAAAGGAGGGGATGACTGGGGAATATTCCCAAAGGATGGACCTGGTGACAGTCACCCAGATTTCCCCGAGGATGCAGATGTGGATTTAAAAGATGTAGATAAAATTTTATTAATATCAGAAGACTTAAAAAACATTGGAAATATGTTTTTCAAATCCCAGAAGTGGGAGATGGCCGTTAAAAAATACACAAAAGTTTTAAGGTATGTGGAAGGCTCCAGAGCTGTTGCTGAGGACGCAGATGGAGCAAAGCTGCAGCCTGTCGCTTTGAGCTGCGTGCTGAATATTGGTGCTTGCAAACTGAAGATGTTTGCTTGGCAGGGCGCACAGCTGTCGATAGCTGTTTGGAGGCCCTTGAAATAGACCCATCAAATACCAAAGCACTGTACCATAGAGCCCACGGATGGCAAGGATTGAAAGAATATGAACAAGCATTGGCTGATCTTAAGAAAGCTCAGGAGATAGCACCAGAAGATAAAGCTATCCAGGCAGAATTGCTGAAAGTCAAGCAAAAGATAAAGGCGCAGGAAGATAAAGAGAAGGCAGCTTATGCAAAAATGTTTGCTTGATGAGGAATTCAGTTTTGCTTCAGTGTGCGTTGAGTGTATGAATGAGGAAGACAGTTTAATGGCTCGTCTGTTCAGTGTGATCACTTCTGTGCTCCCTCTGATGCTTCGGTTCCCCATGTTTACAGTCCAGGGATATGGATAGGGGCTTGCTCTTTAATACACCAGTGTTACAAGCTACAATGGTGTTGATTCCCTTTTCAGTGACTCTCTGCATTAATCAAAGGATAGTGGTGTCTCCAGCTTGTTTTTAAACTCCTAAAGACACATCGTGTTTGAATAAACAGACAAAAGCTTGAAAAAAAATATAAAATAATGTAAAAGCAGATTTCTCGTCAGAGGAACTGCCAGTACCTGTGTTTATTTTCCTGACAACTTTCTCCTGTGGCCGAGTCTCCTTTGGAGGAATTAATACACACACTACGCCCCCTCCCCTGACCCCTTCCCAGACGGGAGATCAGCCCTCCGCCCCTGACTAATGGGAATTCATGTATCCCAGCTCCCTCTCCCCTTGAGTAAGTTGATTCTGAGGCATGTGTTCTCTCTCTGCTCGCAGAGTCTCCCCAGAATTTAGCCCCAGAGTGATGGCTGGATTGACAGTGCACCCGTAAGAGGCTCTTTCCTTCCCTGCTTCCTATTCCTACTCCCCTACTGCTGTGTCCTTGGGATCACCTCTTATCTCAAGGTCTGTTTCTGGGGAAACCCAAGTTAAGATGTGGGGACAAGCTTGGAAATGGAGAGAGCAGAAAAAGAATGTTCAGACTCATTTGCAAAAGCTTTCTTTTTTTTTTTTTTCTTTTAAATATTTATTTAGTTATTTGTCTTCACTGGGTCTTAGTTACAGCAGGATCTTTTAGTTGTTGCTTACAGCATGTGGGATCTAGTTCCTTGACCAGAGACCAAACCCAGGTCCCCTGCACTGGGAAGTCAGATTCATAGCCACAGGACCACCAGGGAAATCCTGCAAAAGCTTTGCTTGTTGAACCACTCCTGAAGTAAAATCTGGAGTCGGGAGGTAATAGGAGCTCATAAATATATTTTAGCATGAAGGTTTGTGTGTCATTTTCAGAGTGTATCCTGGGGAGATTCCAAACCCAGAGAAGGGAGTAAAATGGCGCTGGGGCAGATCGGTGCAGAGAGGCTCAGACACACCTCACCCACCACCAGTTGCTTGATGCTCCAAAGCGCTCCAGGATTGCACGTGGAACATCCTGAGCCCTGGGTGGGGTGCAGAAGTCAGATCAGAGGGAGATCCTGGCTAGGAGGGGGAGGAAGCAAGTGGACCTCAAGAGCAGAAATCACAGCAGCTCAGCATTAGGTGCACCAAGAACCAAGGTAGGATGATAGTCACCTGAGCAGGAGCCAGGAAGGACCCTCTCGCTCTTTCCCACCTCTTGCCTCTGCTTTCCTTGAATCCATGTGCCATTCAGAATGAAAGGAAGAGGAGAAGGAAGAGAACCACAATCCTAAAATGACTGAACCCTTACCCCCGTAAAAGGTGATGTTTAAAAGTGGAAGAGAGGTGACTGAGTTAGCAAAATAAGTTTGTTCTTTTGCTTTTAATAAAAAAAAAAAAAAGAAAGGAAAACATCTTAAAGAACAAGAATAGTAGAAGTTTTCTTATGCAATTTGATTATGTCCCAGAAATGGTCAGTTAATCAAAAAAGCAAAGAAAATTGGGGAAGGGGATGCTTATAAATTGGGAGCATAAAATATTGCACCTAGCATTAGAGAAGGTATTTCATTTCCCATTATTTAACTATGGTCCACCATTCATTCACATGGCACCATGAGAATAGCCATAGGGAACAATAGGTTAATTGGATAATGTGGAGCAACATACACCTGTTAACAACAACGAATGTATTTTCCAACCCTCGCACGTGTGTGCAAATGTTTCCCAGAGCTGCTGGCCTTTTATGGCTCTAAGAAAAGAGGAGGGTGAGTATCATCTTGGAAAAGAGAGGGACTCGTGAGGACAGTGGGCTTCCCAGGTGGTGCTAGTGGTAAAGAACCCTCCTGCCTTTGCAGGAGATGTGGGTTTGATCCCTGCATAGGGAGGATCCCCTGGAGGAAGGCATGGCAACCCACTTCAGTATTCTTGCCTGGAAAAACCCAGGAACAGAGGAGCCTGGCAGGATATGGTCCATAGGGTCACAAAGAGTCAGACACAACTGAAGCACTTAGCGCGCGCGCGCACACACACACACACACGTATGAGGAGCACTAGCCCTAGTGGAAGGGGTCTGAAGGGAGAAGGCTTCCAAAAGAGTAAGGTGTCACACAGGTGTGTTGTGTCACGGCTCCCTCCTGTCTCCTTCACCTGCCAGTGAACCCATGCAGGTGAGGTGGAGACCCAGAACTTATTAGGCAATATTAAGGACTTACTGTTGATTTTGTTTGTTATAATAATAGCAGTGGGGTTAGGGAAAATGTTATCTGCTATAAATGTATCCTGAAGGATGATCAGAATCAATAATCTTGAATGGCTCCCAGAGATTAAAGTGGGGGCAATTTTAGCATCGTAGATTTTCCCTGGTGAGGAGAGGCCCTGTCTCCAAAACCTGTAACTCTTTGAAAAGATCTAAGTAACAAATAGAGATTGTGCCTTCTAAGCCAACTCGCTGCAGGCTCACTTCTAAAATGCAGTTTCTTAACCCTGTTATCACTTGGCAACCTTTGTACGGCAAAGGCAAGGTAAACCGGCCGTGCAGGAAATGTACTTTTCTCCAAAAGGTCTTTCTGCAGGCCGGGACCGTTTTCATCAACTCTGTATGGTGGATAGAGAAAAAAGTTTTTCCTCGTACAAGTCTGTCCTTTGATCAGATGCTATAAAAAAAAAAAGGTCGCAAATGCGTTAAATAAAAGCTTTCTCTTTGAGCTACGGATCCTCTCTTTGAAGAACAAAAGTAAGGTACAGTATTTTTATTTTATTTATTTATTTATTTTCACAGACCACAGCAAGTTTTATTCATCATACTGCTCTGGAGACAGACAGGCTCACTTTAACATGCTGTCCTCTTGGGCTTCTTCTGCCAGTTCTGCCTCAATGAGCCTCTGCTCATCCGGCTTCTTTTTCTTCTCAGCTGCTAATACTCTTCTCCTCTTCTGCTTGGGGTTTCAGGTAACGGTAGCGCTTGGCTCTGTAGGCCACGCCTGCAGAGAAACACACCGCAAAGCAATGGCTGAGCTTGATAAGCCGAGAGGGACCTGCACGGGCAAAGCCATTTTGTCCGTGACCTTTGCACCGGAAGCACAATCCGGACCGAGGAAGATGCCGCAAGGGTCCAGAAAAGTGTATGAACAGGGGTGTAGTATCAGCACTTCTGGAACGTCTTGGTGCCGGCAGCCTTGATAACCTTGAGCACGTTGAAGCGCACCGTTTTGCTTGGGGTCGTAGGTCGACACCGTTGAAGTGAGGGGAAAGGTGCACTTGTACTTTCGGATGTTCGGAGGTAGTCTCGGCTAATGACGGAATCCTCTGCATCTTCATCATGGTCACCATACCAGATAGAATCTGCCCTCAGAGATATTAAAGGGCACTTCTTGTCAATCTAAGTGCCCTCCATGGCCTTCTTCAGTATCTTGAAGCCCAGACCAGGAGCTTCTCCTTGCCAGTTTCCCCAAGCAGGACCATCTTCTTATTTTGAAAGATGATTGGTAGCTTTTGGTACCCACTCTCAGTCTGAATGTCCACCACCTTCACTGCAAAAAAGGTTTAAAGGGGGGGGGGCAGGTAAAAGGGGTACAATATTTTAATAAGAAAAGCAGCTTCTTGGATGCCACAAATAGGAGTAAATGATGCTGCAATCATATCCCATTTTTCAGTAAGGTTTGTTCTGGCTTTCTATTATAGCAGAGCATAGTGGGCCCAAGCCCTTGACCCGTTGCTCTGGGTCATTACTCATCTCTGTTACCAGGCAGTGGGTCCTGCTCCGCCACTGGACACTGAAGCAGTGGGCCCCGCCTACAAGCAACCAACAGTTATGGAATTCTAGTTCGTGAGGGGAATCAGACCACAGTGGAGTGGTGGTTGTGAGATGAAGAGTCAGGTAAGGGGCGAATCCTGGCTTCTCCTGGAAGCCCTCCAGCTCACCCCACCTTGGGCCAGCAGGTGAGCTTGGTGGGGGCCCAGAGAACAGACTGGGCACAATGTCATGCAGAGCTCCAAAGCCCTCACTACGGCCTTCCACTAGCCTTGGCCCAGGCCTTGAGGCAGCAGTGAACCTCTCCCCTGTCCCTGTCGCAGTGACCTAACAGTAGTGGCAGTCTGCCTGGGTCACAGTCTGTGGGACCTGGTCTCTCCGCTTTGGGTGACCTGAGGAGCCTGAGGGCTAGTTGGGTTGGGCACCTGGCTCCCTCAGAGATGACAGCTGGGCAGAGTCTGGGGACCTAGCCCTGAGTGAGCTGGCAGCTGAGCTGTGCCTCCTCTTAGCTAGGACTGGGGCCTTGGAAGGTGAAAGTTGTACCTTGGAACCTTGCCCTTTCTTGTCAGGACAGAGAATAACGTTCGTTTGGTAGAGATTTACAGGAACATCATTACCTGACCATGACCTGACTTCAAGAGCAAAGGATCTGACCACCAGGAAGTTTGCAACAGTTAGCCATGTTCCTCCCCCACCTTTTGCTTTTAAAAGAGCTTTGATGAAAGTTTTCAGTAACTTTGTGCTTCTTAGGGCATGAGCCACCCATCTCCTTGCATGGCCCTGTAATAAACCTTTCTCTGTTCCAAACTCCAACGTTTTAGTATTGTTTGACCTCACCAGGTGTCAGGCACATGAACTTGTGTTTTTGGTAACACTATCACAGCAATGAATCCCTAAACTCTAAAGACTACCTGAATGTTGTGAAATACTAAAGGCATTTGAGTTTCCAACCTAATACCAGAATTGTCTTAAGCTCTAGAGAGTTTAAAGGCCAAAGACGGTATGTGCTAAGTTGCTTCAGTCGTGTCTGATTCTTTGTGACTCAGTGGACTGTAGCCCGCCAGGCTCCTTTGTCCATGGGATTCTCCGGCCAAGAATACTGGAGTGGGTTGCCATGCCCTCCTCCAGGGGATCTTCCCAACTCAGGGACTGAACCCCTGTCTCTTATATCTCCTGCATTGTCAGGTGACATCTTTATCCCTAGCACCATCTGGGAAGCCCAAAAAGATGGTGTAAGTCTATACATAAAATAACCATCCCTTCAACTGAAAAAAAAGATGCTGTAGGTGCCCATGAACTCAAAGGGGGGGTGAGAAGAAGGCCTAGCCTCCAAGCCGCTGTTGAATACTTTGCAAAGATCTTTGTAGTGAAAGGCTTCCCAGACTTGTGTGAGTCAAGCAAGTCCTTGATGTGTTTAATCACCAATAGCAAAATTTGAAATCAAAGGGAATTTCAAATAAAAACATCTCAGACCCATTGTGAAATTCTCACTCTTTAGCTGTCTTGTTTTCTGTTCATAATCTCTCATTGGTAAATATTTTCTCCCATTCACTAGATTACCTTTTTGTTTCATCAGTGGTTTCCTTTGCTATGCAAAAGAATTTAATTAGGTCCCATTTGTTTATTTTTGTCTTTATTTTCTTTGCTTTGGAAGACAGATCTAAAAGAATGTTGCTATGATTTATGTCAAAGAGTGTTCTGCCTGTTTTCCTCTAGGAATTTTATGGCTTCCAATCTTTCATTTAGGTATTTAATCCATTTTGAGTTTATTTTCATATATGGTGTTAGAGAATGCTCTAAGTTTATTCTTTTACATACAGAGTCCAGTTTTTTTTAGCACACTTATGGAAAAGACTGTTTTTTCTCCATTACATGTCCTTGCTTCCCTTCATAGATTAATTCATGGTGAGTGCATTGGTTTATTTCTGAGCTCTCTATTTTGTTCCACTTATCTAGGTGTCTGTTTTTGTGTTAGTACCATACTGTTTTGATGACTGTAGCTTTGTACTATTGTCTGAAGTCAGTGAGTATGATACCTCCAACTCTGTTTTTCTTTCTCAAGATTGTTGTTGTAGAAGTTATTTATATACTCAGGAAAATAATTCCTTTTCAGATATATGATTTGCAAATATTTATTCTCATTACAGGTTGCCTTTTTACTTTATGGTTGTGTCAATTTACTGCACAAAAATTTTTAGGTTTGATGTAGTCTCATTTGCCTACTGGGACTTCCAAGGTGGCTCTAGCGGTAAAGAACCCACCTGCCAGTGCAGAAGACCTAAGAGACACAGGTTTGATTCCTGAGTCAGGAAGATTCCCTGAAAGAGGGCATGACAACCCACTCCAATATTCTTGCCTGGAGAGTCTCTTGGACAGAGGAGCCTGTCAGACTATAGTCCATAGGGTCACACAGAGTCAGACATGATTGAAGCAACTTTGCACACACACACACACACACACATTTGCCTATTATGCTTTTGTTGCCTGTACTTTGGGTATCATATCCAAAAAATTATTACATTACATTCAAACTCATGAAACTTTCCCCCTTCTTCTAGAAGTTTAACAGGTCTTATATTTAGGAATTTAATCCATTTTGACTTAATTTTGTATATGGTGTAAGATGAGAGTCCAACTTCATTCTTTTGTATGTGCATATCCAGTTTTCCTAACACCATTTGTTGAAAAGACTGTTCTTTTCCCACTGGGTGACCTTGGCATCTTTTTCAAAGATAATTTGGCTATATATGAGTTGACTTATTTCTGGGTTCTTTATTGGTCTACTTGTCTGTCTACTACCACCGAGCTTTTATTACTCTAGCTTTGTAATATTTTCTGAAATTAAGACCCATGGGACTTCCAACTTTGTTATTATTTTTCAAAATCATTTGGTTATCCAGGGTGCTTTTAGATTCCATATGAAGTTTAGAATGAATTATCTAATTTCTTGAAAAATGCCAATGTATTTTGATGGAGATTGCATTGACAGTTACTATTCTTTAATATTAATAAATGTAGTGCAAAATCTCAAAAAAGTAGTGAAAGTACTGAGGCAGCAGATAGAAGCTTGATAACTAGAAGCTTGTATAGTTATTTCTTAACATCTTTTTTAAATAAAACTATCACAGAGGAAAATTATGTGCAAAATACATCTGTCTTAGTTCTATCTTTTTCTCATAAACAGATAGTTTGAATGGTCCCAGTAGAAAGAAATGAGATAATCAATTGATTCCTTTGAACATAGTGGTCATAATAATAATAATAATAATAATAATTATTATCATAGCATCATATAATTCATTTAATTTTTATATTCTATAAAGCATTTATATCCCATTAACTCCCTTTATTTTAGCCCAAAGCAGCATTTTTCAATGTTATAGCCCATTTTCCTCATTACAAAAAAGGTTTTTGTGATCAAATAATTTGGGCAGCATTGCAAACTACATTCTTCTATACCTTGCACTGAGAGATTCAAACTCCAAGAAGACCTACTGCAAATAGTAAAGAAATTTTTAAAAAAAAAAAAGAAAGAAAGAAAGAGAAAGAAATCAGCTCACTGTTGTATAAACCAGTGTTTACTAAACTTTTATGGCTCCAATTTTCTTCTTAGTAAACCAATTAATATCCCATGAATCTAAGATATGACTAAAGATTCTTGGAGCAGAGAATTTAAATGAGCAGTTTTTAAATGCTGTTTTGTAAATACTGAGATTGTTTGAAGTGGTGCAGGAAATAGGATGCATAGGACAAAAGAGCATACCTGTCATCATAAGTATTGATTTCTCCCTAACACCTATAAGCTGCAAAGCTGTGAGTGAGATTCATCATGCACAGAGACCTCAGTGTGTTTGTAATAGTTTCCATAAGCTTTTTGCATCATCTACATGAATCCATGTAACATTCTATTTGCATCAATGCCCTTGCTGAAAAAGAAGAAATGGATTCTGCGGTTATATTGAGCCAAGCCAGACTGGCTCTGTTAGACAAGATCTGCTTAATCACTGCTTCCCATGACAATGATTTTGTAGTATTTTCTATAGAGGGAAATAAAAGATAAATCGCCCTTCCTCTAGCATGGTTAATCATAACTGACTGTTTATATATTTCTCTCCCTGTCCATGATGTATCCTTCTTCCTAGCTTCTTTTAAAGAACGGCTTCTTCCAAAACACTGTTAAAGATCAAAAACCTTTAAATGATGTATTATTTATCTGTCTGGCCACACAGATTTCTACAGAGTCACTAAATCCATCAACAGTACATTCGCTGACTTAATAATAAGCAGATTTGGCTTTCAGGAGACCAAGGCAGCTTAAAGGACAAGTCCATTAGGTTTTATCACATCCACCACCAGCATGCAGGGGCAAGGTGCTCACTTTAACTAAGGGGCAGATCTATGGGTCTGAAGCTCATATAGTTTTGAGGCCCTTTTTTATTTAAAAAATTCAAATTATTAAGTAAGAAATTAAATATTCATTTAGAATTATAAACAAACACAATAACAGCAACACATTGAAAGCTGGAAAATTCTGGAGAGATCTCAAAATGTAGAAAATAACATTTTTTGATAATTCAGTTCAGTTCAGTAGCTCAGTCATGTCCAACTCTTTGTGACCCCAAGAACTGAAGCATGCCAGGCCTTCTTGTCCATCACCACCTCCCAGAGCCTACACAAACTCATGTCCATTGAGTCGGTGATGCCATCCAAACATCTCATCCTCTATCGTCCCCTTCTCCTCCTTCCTTCAATCTTTCCCAGCATCAGGGCCTTTTCAAATGAGTCAGATCTTCACATCAGGTGGCCAAAGTATTGGAGTTTCAGCATCAGCATCAGTCCTTCCAATGAATATTCAGGACTGATCTCCTTTGGGATGGACTGGTTGGATCTCCTTGCAGTCCAAGGGACTCTCAAGAGTCTTCTCCAACACCACAGTTCAAAAGCATCAATTCTTCGGTGCTCAGCTTTCTTTATAGTCCAACTCTCACATCAGTACGTAACTACTGGAAAAACCATAGCCTTGACTAGACAGACCTTTGTTGGCAAAGGAATGTCTCTGCTTTTTAATATGCTGTCTAAGTTAGTCATAACTTTCGTTCCAAGGAGTAAGTGTCTTTTAATTTCATGGCTGCAGTCACCATCTGCACTGATTTTGGAGCCCAAAAAATAAAGTCAGCCACTGTTTCCTCATCTATTTGCCATGAAGTGACGGGACTGGATGCCATGATCTTAGTTTTCTGAATGTTGAGCTTTAAGCCAACTTCTTCACTATCCTCTTTCACTTTCATCAAGAGGCTCTTTTGTTCTTTTTCACTTTCTGCCATAAGGGTGGTGTCATCTGCATATCTGAGGTTATTGATATTTCTCCCAGCAATCTTGATTCCCCCTTGTGCTTCATCCAGCCCAGCGTTTCTCATGATGTACTTTGCATATAAGTTAAATAAGCAGGGTGACAATATACAGCCTTGACGTACTCTTTGTCCTATTTGGAACCAGTCTGTTGTTCCATGTCCAGTTCTAACTGTTGCTTCCTGACCTGCATACAGGTTTCTCAAGAGGCAGGTCAGATGGTCTGGTATTCCCATCTCTTTCAGAATTTTCCAGTTTATTGTGATCCACACAGTCAAAGGCTTTGGCATAGTCGATAATTAGCTATCTGATATACCAAATAAAAGTACTGCCTGCATGTTTGATGACCTCTTCTTAGAACAATGGTTTTGCTACACTTTTTACCTAGAGAACAGGAGGAATCAGTTTCTCTCTATCATGGTGGATCAAATGAATTTTTACTTTTTAGCCACCGCATGAGGCATGTAGGATCTTAGTTCCATGACCAGGGGTTGAACCTGTGGCCCCTGTATTGGAAGCTTGGAATCTTAACCATTGCTAGGGAAGTCCTCAAATAAAGTTTTTTTTTTTTTTTTTTTTTTTTTTTACAGAATGGGAAACTTTCTCTTGGCTTCACCACTTATTATTGGTATTGGTATGTATGTTTTTAGGATTGTTGTCAATTTTAAGAAAACTTCACTCAGGTGTCTTTCATATATGAGCTGTAAGATGTCAAGATATTTCAGAGGTTTGTTGCAGGAACAAATCTCAAGCACTATTTGAATTGACAACATTCACTAACCAGCTTCTCTTTTATTCCTGATGTTGTGTCATATTATCAAGGTCATGTCAGGCCCTGAACTTTCATTTTTCAAGGTGGAGTATGTTGGTATAGAAGGTGGTGGGACCATTCCTAAAATTTGTTCTTGCACTGGGGCAGCTAACAGTAACTAAACCATACATGCAAGAGGCTGTGGACCACATAAATATTACCCTTAACCAAAACTATATGTAACCTCATCAGTTTCCTTAGTCAGGGTCCAAAAATACCATGGGCTCCTCCCATGCCACCCAGCACAAGGGGAAATATGACTGATTAGAAGTCAAAGTGGAAAGAGACAGCAGTCTCAACCATTTGTGGTTAAAATATTGTACTCCTTAAATTTCAAAAGCCCAGATGGTCACGGAAGCACTTACAAGTTCAAGTATGAAGCCTTGAAACTTAAGCTTTATTAGTTTCATGGTAAATTCACTTCTCAATTTTCTTCCACTCAATTTTTTTTCCACCAGAGCTACTGCTGTTTCTTTAGGAAGGATGTGTGTTTGCTTCTTGAACTTAAGAACCAGGTCTTAAAAAATATAATGCAAACAAGCAAGAGACATGTATCTGACGATTTTCCAGCTGACCAACTTATTGCTTTTAATAGAACAATTACTTGGCATTATGTGGATCAGTGGCTTTTAAATCTGGCACTAAATTAAAACTATCCACATAGCTTTAAAAAATACACTTTCCTTGGCCACAAACCCAAAAATTCTGATTCTTTAGACCTACATTGAGGCCCAATAATCTCCAATTTTTAAGTCTCCCAGTTTATTCTGATGTGCTGCCAAGTTTGAGAACCACTGATGTAGACAAACTATTTGGATGAATGCCTATGCCACTGAAGTTCCACGGAACTAAACAAAGGGTAAATTTACAAAGAGGTTTTTTTATTTGGTGTAAGCAAGAGTGTTGAGTTCCCCATCAAATCAACTGGATCAGCAATTAGTAAGGAGGTTATGAGAGGATTTGTATTAGTCCAGGCTTTTTGTGGGGGGGAGGAATAGAAAAACTCATTTCAAATGAGTTTAGACAAAAAAAGAAACTTATTGGCTCCTAAGGCTGAAAAACCTATTTCAGGCATGGCTGAATTGAGGTTTAAAATAGCCTACACAGAGCAATTCCCATGGAGAGAAAGCACCCTTTCAATAATATCTGTTTTGGAGTAGAGTTTTATTGCCATGGTTGAATTAAGTGTCCATTTCTGACATAATCACTACATCCAGGTTGGCTGAGTGTCCAGACTCGGCCCACAAGACCACTTCAGGCACACAAGGGTTGGTCAGCCTCCACCCATGTGACCTGAACAAGAGGGTGATTGTTCCTTTAGGGTGGGGGTCCCCAACATCCAGGATTTAATGCCTGATGATCTGAGGAACTGATGTAATAATAATAATAGAAATAAAGTGCAGTGCTCTTCAATTATCCTGAAATCACCCCCCCCCCCCCCCCCCCGCCCCCAACTCCAGTCCATGGCAAAACTGTCTTCCATGAAACCAGTCCCTGGTGCCAAAAAGGATGGAGGCCACTGCCATATGGCAAGTCAGGGTTGCAGGCAGAAACAGCTGATGAACGGGTGGTGGGCTCAAAGACCTCTCAAACCACTTCCAACTGGAGGCAGACTCACGTTGTCTTTGCTGAATTCTCTGACCTGCCCAGCCCCTGGTGTCATGCATTTCTGACGCCCTGCTCCTGACAGCTAGGGTGGGGGCTATGGAATCTGTCTGGTGATCTGCTGGTTTCTACCTAGCCTTTGGATGAGGTTCCTGCAGGCAGTGTTGAAGCAAAGTAGGTCGTGAATCAAATAAGGCTCAGCAGAGAGAGTGTGTCAAGAGGCAAAGCCAAGGAAGGCAGAAGTTGAAAAGGGGATGTTTCTAAATGCTTGGCTCAGTGGATCCTAAAATCATTTTTGAGAAGAAGCAAGATGGCTGAAGCTGTCTACAAAGCCATTTCCCATTGTCGTTGTAGGACCCAGCACTGCTAATCACAAACTCAGCTTACCAGATCTGCTTTACCACAATAAGGTAGGTTTTTGCATTTAACTATCACAGATCAGCAGGGAGGTAGACACAGAGATGAGCAACCCAGATTCCCCTCAAGAAAGCTTCATTGCTCAGCTGTGGGGAGTGTGACCAGCGTACAGCTTCCCACTCACTGCTGCTTCAGAGTCTGCCTGGGTTGTAAACAGCAGCTGGGTCTGAGACCAAGCCCATCATGGGACAGCCTGCCTCTAGAGGTGGGTACAAAGGACCAGCCATTTCAGTCCAATGGGAGGACAACTTTATGAGGGAACATTTGCTCTGGAGCTCCCCAGAGGTCCAGGGGCTTTATTGGGCGTTATAGTTCATCTTCTCTCTGGGCCAGTTCTCACATGCTTTCACAGATGTTGCTATCTATGAAGATCTCTCACTCTAAACTTTGTTTCAGCATCTGCTTCTGGAAAACCCAACCTGTGGTAAGTGTCATTAGGTTCCATTATAATTGGGCAATTAGAAGTAGGAGGAAACATTAAATATGCGAATTATTTCTTAAATATTAAAAAAGACAAGTCTTTTTGGATTCCTTCTCTTTTCCTTAAAAAAAAAAAGGGTATCACATTTAAAATTCTAACCGGTTTATTGTTGTTGTTGTTTAGTTGCTAAATCATGTCTGCCAGGCTCCCCTGTCCATGGGATTTACCAGGCAAGAATACTGGAATGGGTTGCCATTTCCTTCTCCAGTGCTTTACCTGGCCTGGGAATCAAACCCTCATCTCCTGTGTTAGCAGGCGGATCCTTTACCATGAGCTACAATCATAAAGGAGAGAGGAGAGAGGAGAGAGGAGAAGCCTGTTTATATGCACAGTTATAAAATATAACATAGAGCAGTTGATTCTAAGTCGATGGATCGTATATGCAGATGTTCCCCTCAGTTCTTTTTATTAGTTTCTCTTAAGAATCAAAGTAGAACATCTTATTTGATTTTTGCCAAAATTTGAAGACCAGTGAAAAGTTGTACAGAGAAAAAGATCTAGGTTAGTCAAATATTTGAGTAACTGAGTCATTGTCTTCATCATGTGTTTTCAACTAAAATTTTTTAAGTTAAAATAAGATTTAACTCAAAACTGAAACTTTTTGAAGCACAGTATAATTTTCATTAATAAAGTCATATTAGCATCTCAAAACACATCTGCACGATGATTTTGAACTTCAGTTTCACTTCATTACAGCTGTGGAGAGAAGTCAGTTAGCAAAGGCCTGTCATTTTTAGAGTCTCTGTTAAATTAGTTTCTGTAAATGGGGTTAAACTATCATAACTTACGGTCTTCCCCAGTAGCTCAGCAGTAGAGACTCTGCCTATAAAGCAGAGACCACAGGAGACATGGGTTTGATCCCTGGGTCGGGAAGATCCCCTAGAGGACGGCGTGGCAAGCCACTCTAGTATTTTTGCCTGGAGAATCTCATGGACAGAGGAGCCTGGCAGGCTACAGTCCAGAGGATCTCAAAGAGTTGAACACGACTGAAGCGACTTAGCACGACCGCATCATAACTCAGATCTTTAAATTTTTTAATATTTTTAATCCAAGTAACAAAGCACACAGTTAAAAAAATTCACACAGTTCAGAAAAACTTATAATGAGAAGGAGCAGTCCCCACATCATGGCTCCTTATTGTCAGCCAGTCTCTGCAGAAACAGCCACGGTTAATCATTTATGTTGTTAAGTTCTGTTAGTGGCTACCTAATGCATCTGTAAATTATACACTTCCATTACCACTTCTTGATCTGTCAACTTGGGATATTAAATATTGACTTTCTGCTGTCACGGGTGAGGCTTTAGCTCCCCCGTTGTCCCATTTTGTATTTCATATTACTATTTTTAGTCTTTTATAACTGTAAATAGTATACGTCAAAACTGTTTCTTATTCCACTGGCTTCCAAAGGCCCCTCTTGACTGCTCATCTGTTATGCTGAGGATGTTAACAACCCTCCCCTCCCCCTTCTTCTCATTTCTCTTCCCTCCCTTATTTCCTGCCCTCTGTTAGCTGTTCTTCAGCCTTTATACTGTCAATGTTGATAATTTATTATCTGTTTTGTAATCATAATTAAACCTCCTGTGTTTTGTCTATAGGTTGAGTCTATGTGTTGAGGTAAAAAAAACAAACCAAAACAGTATTTACTCTTACATGAGTCATGACTCTGACTTATCACAGAGCCATATAACATGCAATAAACACACCACTCGCTCAGGTTCCACTGTCAAGAACCTTGAATCTCTCAAAGGGACATGTTTGAGGTATCAACATCAAATATCTTCTCCTTTCTTACAGTCTCCCAGCTATTCAAAGCCACACTCCAATTTAGCTGCCGTATATTTGAATTATGATTTTAATGATTTTAATAGACTTTCCCCTAGTCTCTGACTGCTTTTTCCATTATATTTCTAGTGAATGAAAAATAATATGCTTTAATCACTGTATTCTGAATATCTTATGGATTCTGTCGATTTTTTTCCCCTCCTTCTACTTATTGGAGAGTGTTTCCTTGAAGTCCCATGATTTCACATTCTAATTTGGACTTATCTTTTATCAAAATAGCTGCTCAATTGTCACCTTGAAATTTACTTTCATTAGATTCCTTTTTAGTGACATGGTTTCTTGCATCCTGTATCATCCTCTTTCTTGGTGTTCATCTTCAAGTAAATTCTTCTGAAATAAATAGTACAAAGTAAACTCTGCAAGTTCTTGCATGTTTAAAAAAAAAAGGAAAATCACCATTTCCTGTTCAAACTTGATAGTTTTTACATGGTACCCTTTGTTCAAAGTTATTTTTCCTTAGAAATTTGATGCTGAGAAAGCTAATGCTGTTGACTTTTATTTCCTAAGGGTGAGCTGTGTCTCTTTGGAATATTTAGAATATTCTTACATTCTTGGTGCTCTGATATCTCATAATAATATATTTGAATCTGGGCTTTAAATTATTTTGCTAAGAAATAGTTAAGTCATATGAAAGGACATAAAGAATAATACAGTGGGGACTTCCCTGGCAGCGTAGTAGTTAAGACTCCATGCTTCCATTGCAGGGGTTACAGATTCAATCCCCCATCAGGGAACTAAGATCCCCGCACACTGTGCAGCGTGGCCAAAACATAATAAAAATAACACAATGAAAATAAAACACTGGACATGTCTTTTATGTTTCATTTCGTCTCCAGCATTCCTTAAAAACCTTTACTCTTTCTTAGAATTTTTATTAATTGAATGAATTAATCCTCTGTATCTCTTTTTTACCCTCCTATTGTCTATTTCTTTGGGATTTTGTTTTCATTATTGTCATTCTTTTCTGGGGTAAATTCCTTTATTTTACCTTCCAATTATCCCATCGATTTTATAATTTTATTACCAAATTTTCTTATTTCTAGGCACCCATTCGTATTTTTTTTTTCTGAAATACATTGACATATAGCACGGCATTAGCTTAAGGTATACAACATAATGATTTAATAATTATATTATAGTGATAATAATTTGATTGTAATATTATCTAAATAGTAAGTTTAGTTAGTGTCTCACTACAGTTACAATTTTTTTCTTGTGATGAGAACTTTTATGATTCTTAGCAACTTTAAAATATGTAACAAAGTATTAATTATAGTCACCATGTAGTACATTACATCTTCCTGACTGACTTATTTAGTAGTGAAAATTTAGTTCTTGTTTTCTGAGGGCCCCTTTATATACGTACTTTTTATGAGTGCTATGTGTTATATAGCATTTGAAAGCAGAGTTCCAAAGAATAGCAAGGAGAGAGAAGAAAGGCTTCCTCAGCGACCAGTGCAAAGAAATAGAGGAAAACAACAGAATGGGAAAGACTAGAGATTTCTTCAAGAAAATCAGAGATACCAAGGGAACATTTCATGCAAAGATGGGCACAATAAAGGAGAGAAATGGTATGGACCTAACAGAAGCAGAAGATATTAAGAAGAGGTGGCAAGAATACACAGAAGAACTGTACAAAAAAGATCTTCACGACCCAGATAATCACGATGTTGTGATCACTCACCTAGAGCCAGATGTCCTGGAATGTGAAGTCAAGTGGGCCTTAGAAAGCATCACTACTAACAAAGCTAGCAGATGTGATGGAATTCCAGTTGAGCTATTTCAAATCCTGAAAGATGATGCTGTGAAAGTGCTGCACTCAATATGCCAGCAAATTTGGAAAACTCAGCAGTGGCCACAGGACTGGAAAAGGTCAGTTTTCATCCCAATCCCAAAGAAAGGCAATGCCAAAGAATGCTCAAACTGCCGCACAGTTGCACTCATCTCACACGCTAGTAAAATAATGCTCAAAATTCTCCAAGCCAGGCTTCAGCAATACACGAACGGTGAAATTCCAGATGTTCAAGCTGGTTTTAGAAAAGGCAGAGGAACCAGATCAAGTTGCCAACATCTGCTGGATCCTCGGAAAAACAAGACAGTTCCAGAAAAACATCTATTTCTGCTTTATTGACTATGCCAAAGCCTTTGACTGTGTGGATCACAGTAAACTGTGGAAAATTCTGAAAGAGATGGGAATACCAGACCACCTGACCTGCCTCTTGAGAAACCTATATGCAGGTCAGGAAGCAACAGTTAGAACTGGACATGGAATAACAGACTGGTTCCAAATAGGAAAAGGAGTATGTCAAGGCTGTATATTGTCACCCTGTTTATTTAACCTTTATGCAGAGTACATCATAAGAAACACTAGGCTGGAAGAAGCACAAGCTGGAATCAAGATTGCTGGGAGAAATATCAATAAGCTCAGATACGCAGATGACACAACCCTTATGGCAGAAAGTGAAGAGGAACTAAAAAGCCTCTTGATGAAAGTGAAAGAGGAGAGTTAAAAAGTTGGCTTAAAGCTCAACATTCAGAAAACTAAGATCATGACATCTGGTCCCATCACTTCATGGGAAATAGATGGGGAAACAGTGGAAACGCTGTCAGACTTTATTTTTTGGGGCTCCAAAATCACTGCAGATGGTGATTGCAGCCATGAAATTAAAAGACAGTTGCTCCTTGGAAGGAAAGTTATGACCAACCTAGACAGCATATTAAAAAGCAGAGACATCACTTTGCCAGCAAAGGTCCGTCTGGTCAAGGCTATGGTTTTTCCAGTGGTCATGTATGGATATGAGAGTTGGACTGCAAGGAAAGCTGAGGGCTGAAGAATTGTTGCTTTTGAACTGTGGTGTTGGAGAAGACTCTTGAGAGTCCCTTGGACTGCAAGGAGATCCAACCAGTCCATCCTAAGGAGATTAGTCCTGGGTGTTCATTGGAAGGACTGATGCTGAAGCTGAAACTCCAATAGTTTGGTCACCTGATGTGAAGAGTTGACTCATTTGAAAAGACCCTGATGCTGGGAGGGATTGGGGGCAGGAGGAGAAGGGGACGACAAAGAATGAGATGGCTGGATGGCATCACTGACTCGATGGACATGAGTTTGGGTAAACTCTGGGGGTTTGTGATGGACAGGGAAGCCTGTCATGCTGCGATTCATGGGGTCACAAAGATTCGGACATGACTGAGTGACTGAACTGAACTGAACTAAACTGATGTGTTACAGACTCTCTGAAGATACTGATAGAGATTTCTTAAAAGGGTTCTTACACTACCTGAATTATTTCTATTTTCTCCAAGATCAACCTTCCAGTCTAATAGAAAGGCTGAATCGGAGATGTGTGTATGTATGTGAAACTTGTAGACTGAAAGATCCAGGATGTGGCTTTTCCCTGGAAACCAACCAAATGACAAAATATGGCAATCCTTTGTTTCTCCGCTGGTAGTTCACTATATTTGTTTACAGAATACTGGGGATTTTCCTCTGAGCGTCAATGCTAAATGACATGTCTATTTTAAAGTGGGAATGGGAGAGATACTCAACTTGCAGTTTATCTCTATATTTTCCACTCCTCCCAGGCCTCTATCCTATCTATCACAGCTGCACCCAGAACCACACTTGTTGCAAAGATGGAGCCTTGTTGCAAAGATGGGTTCCCTTCTCCACTGCGGCCACCTCCTAGAATGCTCTAGACTCTAGTCTCCTGAACCATTAAAAAAATATATATATCAACTTCTATCTGCTGCTGTCTTCCAGACATTTGTTTATCTCTCTTGTCTGTTAAGGTCACTCTCTGGATAGTTTTGCTTTTATTCCTTTTTAAATTTCTGTACTATTATTTAATGAGATTTACAGAGAGAAGGGAGTAAACATGTGTGCTTAAAAGGAAACCATTAAAAAATGGAAACTATAAACAAGATGAAAAGATAACCTACAGACAGGGAAAAAATATTTGCAAACAATGTGATCAACAAAAGGTTAATTTCCAAATTATACAAATAACTTATATAACTCTATATCAAAGAAACTCGATCAGAAATGGGCAGAATAACTAAATAGACATTTCCCCAAGGAAGACATACGCATGGCCAACAGGCACATGAAAAGATGTTCAACATTGCTAATAATTAGAGAAATGCAAATCAAAACTACCTCAAACTGGTCACAATGGCTATCATTAAAAAGTCTACAAATAATAAATTCTGGGGAGACTGTGGAGAAAAGGGGATCCTGCTACACTTGGTGAGAATGGAAATTGGTACAGCCTCTGGAAAACAGTATGGAGTTTCCTTAAAGAAACTAAAAACTAAAAATAGAGATGCCATATGACTCAGTGATCACACTCCTGGGCATATATCCAGAAAAAACTCTTATTTGAAAAGACACATGCACCCCAATAGCACATAGCACTCCTTACAATAGCCAAGACAGGGAAGCAACCAAAATGTTCATTGACAGAAGAATGGGTAAAGAATCTATGTATATAATGGAATAGTAGTCAGCCATGAAGATTGAAATACTGCCATTTGCAACAACATGGATGGATCTAGAGATTATCATACTAACTGAAGTCAGAGAAAAACAAATATCATATGATATCACTTAAATGTGAAATCTAAAAATAATACAAACAAACTTATTTACAAAACAGAAATAGACTTACAGACATAGAAAACAACTTATGGTTACCAGAAAGGGATGAGAGGGATAAATTAGGAGTTCGGGATTTAGGGATACACACCACTATGTATAAAATAGATAAACAACAAAGATTTAGCATATAACACAGAGAACTATACTCAATATCTTATAATAGCCTATAATGGAAAAGAATATATCTGAGTCAGTTTGCTGTACATCTGAAACTAACACAGTATTCTAAATCAACTATACTTCAGTTAAAAAAACTGCTTACCATGTGGATGCCACAATAAGGATTTTACATCCTAACCTTGATTTAAAAACTTACACACATTCATTGTAAAAAATCTAGAAAGTTTATGAGACGTCTCCCCCAAAGGACCATACAGGGATAAACTGCTATATTGTTGAAATATAAAACAATGAAAATACCAAACCCAGTTGGATCTGGATGCCCACAGAGGAGAGAAAAATTGACATTTACTGAAGGCCTTTTTGTGCCTGATACTTGATAGAACTCGCCTCATTGAGTACTACTTTACAGATAAAGAAACAGAGACTCAGTCAAGAAATTTACACAAGGTCATAGGTAGTAAATGGCAATTCTGTTTCAAAACCTTTTCCCCTTGGATTCCCACACCATGCATCTTTACCAGGAGAGGCCAAAAGCTGGTACAAAGTGCGGATGATGCTAACAAAGGCAATTTCTGGGTATAAAATAGAGATCTAAGTATCTAGTTCAGTAGGTTGTAGCCATCACCCATGTGTACAGCAGAAGTGATCAGAAAGTTATTGGTGAGAAGGACTTGAGAGTTTGCTCCCCTAAGATGGAACATTTCAAGGGAGCTGGTTTAATTGGATTAAGTCTCCTGTAGTAAAATGGCTATTGTCTTCTATTTTAGTTCTATTTTAGTTCTACTCTTGAGAGGCTCTCCTGAACTCTGCCCTCAGCAGATGCATTATAATCAAATTGACATTTAAATTTCAGATAAAAGAAATCATTAATTAAAGTGTACATTATTGAACACCCATAGCACATGTAGGATTCAATTATGAGAACATCAGTAAACAGACAATTTATTAATCAATTAGTGTTACAGACCTAAAGCATACTGACAATACTAGTCATGTGATTTTTTTTTTTTTTTTTAAGATGGAACTGATTTACTTTACATTCATCTCCTGTTTCCTTTCCTCAGTTTGAAGTTCTAAAAGACTGATGGTTTCTGTGGGCTGATTAAATCAAATATTTATTACTATTTTTGAAACCTATTTCATGACAATGCATCTTATATATGCAGATGGGAAAAAAAACCCAACAAGAGCTGTGGCTTTCCAAATGGAAGCTTCTCAGAACAGATGTCATCGTCTAAATGTGTGCTGTGGAGGAAGAGGATTAATCAAAATAAGGGATAACAAGGTAGTTCTTAATGGTTATGGCTTGTTTCTAATTTACAAGATAACTGATGTGTGTGGGGGAGTCAGAGCAAACTTAGGCAGAAGCCAAGAGCCTCTGCTTCTTATAGTCCAATTTGCAAGGGAGTGAGGAACAAGAATACATCTTGTCTTATTTTAATTATTGTTTTAATTAGTTGCTGGAAGTGCAATTGCCGTCTTGAAACCTCAATACAGGCACAACAGTAAGGAGACAGAGACCTTACCAGGAGCTCAGGATCACAGTCTTAAAGATCTAATTTTGTCTCTTCTACAGCTTGATAGAAACACATAGCCTAGGGAAAATTTTATCCACTACTATTTCTTTCCTCAATGTATCCTTCTCCATTAAGCCAATAAATCTTTGAGAAGTGTTCTCTTTTTGCATTCGTAGATTGAGAATTGGTATTTTGCCTGTGCTATTCAGAGAAAGAAAGGAAGATTCCTGGCAAAATTTTTTTTAAAAGTTGATGAATTCAGATAAATTTTACCTATGTTCTGCCAAATGTTTTTTAAAGAACTAGTAACAATTTGGCAAAAATTTCTGCACTACATTCAAATACTAAAGCCACATTTACCTTTGACTTCTCTCTGAATAGTTCTCCAAACTTGAGGTGTACTTAGATTTAAGTAAGGTCAGTAAAAGAACCTGTAAGCCTTATAAAAGTTTTAGAGCTAGAGCTGGGTAACACTTGCCAGTAAAATCATCTTTATGAGAGAGAAGAAAACCTCAGTGATATAAGATACCAGGATGATATGAGATGCTGTACCTGAACTATGATCCTTGGAGTTAAGATCCTAGCAGAGCAGAAAAAATAGAACTAAAAGGGAACTAAACTCTGGTTTAATAGAACCTCAGGTGCCTCTGTGTTGATGTTAGAAATGAACTTGGAATCACAGATGATGCAATGTAGTTATAGACCAGTGTTCATACCCAAAAGGAAATGGAGAATTGAGGCCATTATCTAGAGAATGAAGACATATCTTTCTTTCTTCTTTTTCTTTTTTTTTTGACATATCTTTCTTTATTGGAGATTTAGAAAACTAAAAAAACATCTCTTTAGCCTAGGATGGCTGAAAGTTCTCTATGGAGACAAGAGGATGCACGGAAGGACAACTGCTATGATCTCATATAAAAGGCCAGGGGAGTCATATTTTATAGTAAAATAGAATGGATATGCAGTGACATGGTAGATCATTCATGATAACAGCAGAGAAATATACCACATAACATCAAACTATGTAATAATCACAAACAGTCCAAGGGAAGGTACACACTAAAAATTCTATATTGAACTTTGCTTTTTAAATTATGTGAACTCATGTGTATTTTAAAGTAGTGGCTAATAATTTTTAAATAATATGGTAGAGTTGGAATTTAGAAATGCTATTCTAAGCTTTGGAAGTCAGAAACAATCTGATTGGTTACTCTCACAATAAATAAAGATCATAATTTCAACTCTGTCCCACTAACACTGTAACCGGTAAGATAAGAGTATTGGGGCAGAGATGAATATCTTGCCAATTTCTTGCAGAGTTCTGAGTTAATTGCAAGTGTTTAAAAAAACCCTGATGGCTCAGACTGTAAAGAATTCGCCTGCAATGCAGGAGACCCAAATTCAATCCCTGAGTCAGAAAGATCCCCCGGGGTAAGGGCATGACTATCCACTCCAGTATTCTTGCCTGAAGAATTCCATGGACAGAGGAGCCTGGTGGGCTGTATGTAGTCCATGGGGTCACAAAGAGTTGGACACAGCTGAGCGACCAACACTTTAAACACTTTCAAAAAACCTGAAGTGCTTAAAAGAAACTTTTAAAGTTACAAATATCATTTCTTCATTTTGCCAACTCTCCTGTACTTTCAAGTTAACTACTAACTAGTCATGATGTTTAACTGCTAAACTTTAGCAAAACATTTATATTAACTAGACTTACATAACACAGAGCTTAAAAGTTTCATTTCACTGTAAGTACAAAGTAAGCTATATAGGGCAATGGCTAAGCCCTGAAGCTATAGTCAGAAAAACCCTGTGGGAATCCTGCGTCCCCTGTGAAAGTGACTTCTAAACCCTGTGTTCCTAAATTTCTTCATTTGATGATCTAATAATAGTACCTATTCCTTAGTTGTTGTAAGGCTTAAATACTAAAGTACTTAACAAATGCCTGACTTGCAAGATTTTGTTGTTGCTGTTACATATTAGTGAATTTATGCAACATGCCACTATTTTAGCAGATATTGTTCAGGAGCAAATATATAAGGGACTTAAAATAGCTCAAAATATTACATCATGTTAAGATAGATGGCTCACTATTCTTACCCAAAGTCATCTTTGCAAAATTCTACCTGTGGATAATTGGAGCAAATAACTGAGTTCAGTGGTTTATCTTCAATTAATTTTCTAACTCAAAGGAGAGTAATGCTGAATTTATTCATTTATTGACCCATTCATTCACACATATGCTCATTCATGGGTTCAACAATCATACTCCTTTGCCTAGAGTCTCTACTAAGAGACCCTCCAGGAAATTGAGCCAAGTAGGAGAAGAGGAAGCATAAGCTGGGAGAGAAGGCAAGAATGGAAACTAGAGGGAAGTGGGAGGGGGGATCGGGATGGGGAATACATGTAACTCCATGGCTGATTCATGTCAATGTATGACAAAACCCACTTCAATATTGTAAAGTAATTAGCCTCCAACTAATAAAATAAATGAAAACAAACAAACAAAAAAGAATGGAAACAGACTGAAACATTGGCAGAGCAATGAGCAAGGCCTGACAGATGGAGGCAAGGCTGTGGTTCAGGATTTCTTTCTGTTCCTAGACTCACGCACCATGATGACCCTTAGGTTCTGGGAGTCTTCCCTGATGCCCTAAGTTATTGCCATTTCTCTCCCCATTTCTACCTATGCTAGTTTGAAAGGGTTTCTTTGCCTTAAAACTCAAAGAACCTGGTGTATACTGGATACTGAAAAAAAAGTTTCCTTTGGATCTGATGATTGTATTGGATTTCCTATCGAGTCAGGTAAAAACTCTTGGAGGCTGGGGGAATCAAAATATACTAATATTAAGATCTTTATTCTAGTGATTTAGAGGATTTAAAAAAAATGGAAGGGAGCACTTTTTGGGAACTCATAATGCTCTTGACCCTTGCTTGGTGTCATTAGATGACACATCTCTTTATTGTCACTGAGTTTGCTGCTTGGCAAGTGGATGTGGTTAGGACAGCATAAACACTCAATTAGGTACAGAAGGAAGAAATTAGAAGGCACGTCTTTTACCGATATGTCATTATTTCTCTAAATAACATGATTATTTAGACATTATATCTCTAAAGATATGATATCTGGTTACATGATTACTTAGAGATATGATACATGATATCTGGTTAGTTTGGGAGGGACAAAAGCTCTAGGATGCCAAATGATGGTCCAGTAAGATTGTAGAGGTAATATCCCTCATTTTCCCCCAAACTTTCTTTCTGTATTGTATATGGTAGTTCTCTAGCCTCTCTGTTATGATATGGCACAGCAGAGTTTGCTATGCTGGATTTACATAATCATACTTATTTACTGACTATTAATATGACATTTTCAAAAGCCCTAGACCCTGTAAACACAACTGTTTTAAGCTAATGCACAGGAATATCAGCACAGAACTACAGGGGTTAGCTAATAGAGGCTGAAATTCCACACTGCTAATGAAACATGGTATTTAAGAGTTGAAGCAAATTTTAAGATTTCAACATTGAGCTCTAGGAAATAAATATTTTATAAAATTTAAGGTAAGAGTAACTGCCCAAATATTACTTATTGCCTTATAATATTCAGTTCTTTATCCTCAGTAATTATGATTATTTACTAAATAAATATTACTATTATTAAGGGGTAAATACTATATGTAAAAACAACTATTATAAATAGAGTCATTATTTAAATGTATCATATAGAACTTTATTATTATCAGTTCAGTTCAGTTCAGTCTCTCAGTCGTATTTGACTCTTAGCGACCCCATGGACTGCAGCACACCAGGCCTCCCTGTCCATCACCAGCTCCCGGAGTTTACTCAAACTCATGTCTGTTGAGTCGGTAATGTCATCCAACCATCTCATCTACTGTTGTCCCCTTCTCCTCCCGCCTTCAATTGTTCCCAGCATCAGGGTCTTTTCAAATGAGTCAGCTCTTCACATCAGATGGTCAAAGGATTAGAGTTTCAACTTCAGCATCAGTCCTTCCAATGAATATTCAGGACTGATTTCCTTTAGGGTGGACTGATTGGATGTCCTTGCAGTCCAAGGGACTCTCAAGAGTCTTCTCCAACACCACAGTTCAAAAGCATCAATTCTTCAGCCCTCAGCTTTCTTTATAGTCCAACTCTCACATCCATACATGACTACTGGAAAAACAGTAGCTTTGACTAGACAGACCTTTGTTGACAAAGTAATGTCTCTGCTTTTTAATATGCTGTCTAGGTTGGTCATAACTTTTCTTCCAAGGAGCAAGTGTGTTTTAATTTCATGGCTGCAGTCACCATCTGCAGTGATTTTGGAGCCCCAAAAAATAAAGTCTGTCACTATTTCTGCTGTTTCCCCATTTATTTGCCTTGAAGATGATGAGACTGGATGCCATGATCTTAGTATTCTAAATTTTGAGTTTTAAGCCAACTTTTTCACTCTCCTCTTTCACTTTCATCAAGAGGCTTTTTAGTTCCTCTTCACTTTCTGCCATAAGGGTGGTGTCATCTGCATATCTGAGGTTTTTGATATTTCTCCCGGCAATCTTGATTCCAGCTTGTGCTTCTTCCAGCCCAGCGTTTCTCATGATGTACCCTGCATATAAGTTAAATAAGCAGGGTGACAAAATACAGCCTTGATGTACTCCTTTCCCTATTTAGAACCAGTCTGTTGTTCCATGTCCAGTTCTTTTTTTTTTTTCATGTCCAGTTCTAACTGTTACTTCTTTACCTGAATACAGCTTTCTCAGGAGGCAGGTCTGGTGGTCTGGTATTCCCATCTCTTTCAGAATTTTCCACAGTTTATTGTGATCCACACAGTCAAAGGCTTTGGCATAGTCAGTAAAGCAGAAGTAGATGTTGTGCTGGAACTCTCTTGCTTTTTCAATGATTGCCAATGGATGTTGGCAATTTGATCTCTGGTTCCTCTGCCTTTTCTAAATCCAGCTTGAATATCTGGAAGTTCTCAGATCACGTACTGTTGAAGCCTGGCTTGGAGAATTTTGAGCATCACTTTGCTAGTGTGTGAGATGAATGTAATTGTGCTGTAGTTTGAGCATTCTTTGGCATTGCCTTTTTCTTTGGGATTGGGATGAAAACTGACCTTTTCCAGTCTGGTGGCCACTGCTGAGTTTTCCAAATTTGCTGGCATATTGAGTGCAGCACTTTCACAGCATTGTATTTTAAGATTTCAAATAGCTCAACTGGAATTCCATCACCTCCACTAGCTTTGCTCATAGTGATGCTTCCTAAGGCCCACTTGACTTCACATTCCAGGATGTCTGGCTCTAGGTGAGTGATCACACCAGTGTGATTGTCTGGGTCGTGAAGATCTTTTTTTGTACAGCTCTTCTGTGTATTCTTGCCACCTCTTCTTAATATCTTCTGCTTCTGTTAGGTCCATACCATTTCTGTCCTTTATTGTGCCCATCTTTGCATGAAATGTTCCCTTGGTATCTCTAATTTTCTTGAAGAGATCTCTAGTCTTTCCTATTCTATTGCTTTCCTCTATTTCTTTGCACTGATCACTGAGGATGGCTTTCTTATCTCTCTTTGCTATTCTTTGGGACTCTGCATTCAAATGGGTATATCTTTCCTTTTCTCCTTTACCTTTCACTTTTCTTTTCTCAGCTGTTTGTACAGCCTCCTCAGACAACCATTACTATTTTTTTTCCATTTATTTTTATTAGTTGGAGGCTAATTACTTTACTATTATATGACAATTCAACTATTAACCATCCACATCTCATGTGTCTGCTATTCACTGTATTACAATATATAATAAACATTTTATTCTTATATAATCACCAGTATTTAATAATACTAGTATTTTGTTCTAGTAATACTAGCAGTTGGTAATCATTGACTAAATAATCACTGCTGTTATTTAGGTATAAAATATGCTACATGTAGTAATGTATAAAGTCAAATAATGTAGTACTGCATTCATCCTTTAGATTCTTATATGAAATTATGTGGTCACGCTGTGGGCCTGGTCTTGCAGGATGACTCATTTGGCTAAAGATTGAGATGATGTAATTTGCTATAGTGAGACTTGTGGCATTGCCTTTTTCTTTGGGATTGGGATGAAAACTGACTTCAGTCTGGAACTGCTGAGTTTCCAAATTGCTGGCATATTGAGGCAAGCACTTTCACAGCATGGGTTGACGATTTCAAATCAGCTGCACAATGTTCATCCTCGACTAGCTTCTCATAGTTGATCTTAAGGCCCACTTGACTCGACATTCCAGACGTCTGGCTCTAGGGAGTGATCCACCAGTGTGATTGCGGTCGGCCGCATGCAAGGATCTTTTTGTGACAGCTTCTTCTTGTTTCCCTTGCCTACCTGTTCCACTCTGCTATCTGTGCAGGCCATACATTGCCCCTTTATTGTGCCCTCTTTGCTAATGGTTCCTTGCACCCTCAATCGACTTGCAGATCTCTAGTCTTCAATCAATGATAATATCTCTATACATAAAGTTTTAAAACACTTGTAAGAACACAGTGCTATATAATAACAATTATTTCAGAATATTTCTGTATTTTCAGAAAATACAGAAAAATTGTTTTCAAGAAAGCATTTTTTAACTTAGATTTTTTTGAATTTTAGTTTTTTAATTTTAGCTAAATAAATGATATAGTTGATTTACAATGTTTGTTAGTTTCTGTTGTACAGCAAAGTGAATCAGTTATACATATACGTATGTTCATTCTTTTTTAGATTCTTTCCCCATCAAGGTCATTATAGAGTACTGAATAGAGAGTTCCCTGTGGTATACAGTAGGTCCTTATCAGTTATCTATTTTGTATATGGTAATGTGTATATGTCAATCCCAATCTTCCAATTTATCTCTCTCCCCTCTTTCCCCCTTGATAACCATAAGCTTGTTCTCTACATCTGTGACACTTCGTGTTCTGTAAATAAGTTCAATTGTATATAAGGAGGCTTTGTTTTGTTTTACACCACACACACTGTTCTACAATGTCTCCTTTCACTTTGTGATATACTATGAATATCTCCAGAGCAAAAAGTTACATGAAACATCCTTTATAAAAGATGTATAATGGTACATAATGTGAATATATCATAATTTATTCAACTGTTTCTTACCAGGGACCTTCAGGTTATTTGGAGTTTTTTTTTTTTTTACTTCATAAATAATGCCAAGATGAAAATTCTTAAACATATATTCTTAGGTATTTATTTTTTAATAATTTAATTGTTTATTCATTTTTAATTGGAGGATAATTGCTTTACAATGTTGTGTTGGTTTCTGGCATACATCAATATGAATCTGTCATAGGTATACCTGTCTCCTCTCCCTGTTGAAACTCCCTCCCATCTCACACCCCATCCCACCCCTCTACGTTGTCAGAGTACTGGGTTTGAGCTCCCCATGTCATACACCAAATTCCCACTGGTTATCTGTTTTACATACGGTAATATATATGTTTCTATGCTTGTCTCTCAATTCGTTCCACCCTCTCCTTCTGACACTGTGTCCACAAATCTATTTGTATTTCCATTGCTGCCCTGCATGTAAATTCATCAGTACCATCTTTCTAGATTCCATATATGTGTTGATTACAATATACATTAATATACAATATTTGTTTTTCTCTTTCTGACTTACTTCACTCTGTATAATAGGCTCCAGGTTCATCCACCTCATTAGAACTGACTCAGATGAGTTCTTTTTTATGGCTGAGTAATATTCCATTGTAGGTATGTACCACAACTTCTTTTTCCATTCGTCTGTCAACAGACATCTAGGTTGCTTCTGTGTCCTAGCTATTGTAAATAGTGCTGCAATGAGCATTAGTGTGAATGTGTCTTTTTCAATTATGGTGCCCTCAGGGTACATGCTCAATAGTGGGGTTGTTGCATTGTATGATAGTTTTATTCCTAGTTTTTTAAAGAATCACCGTACTGTTCTCCATCATCTTCCCAGGTGGTGCTAGTGGTAAAGGACACAATGCAAGAAACATAAGAAATGTGGGTTGGATCCCTAGGTTGGGAGGATGCCCTAGAGGCAGGCATGGCAATCCATTCTGGTGTTCTTGCCTGGAGAATCCCATGGACAGAGGAGTCTGGTGGGCTATAGTCCAATGGGTTGCAAAGAGTTGGACACAACTGAAGTGACTTAGGTCACACATACTGTTCTCCATAGTAGCTGTATCAATTTACATTCCCACCAACAGTGCAAGAGGGTTCCCTTTTCTCCACACCCTCTCCTGCATTTACTATTTGTGGATTTTTTTGATGGTGGATATTTTGACCAGTGTGAGGTGATATCTCATTGTAGTTCTGGTTTGCATTTCTCTGATAATGAGTGATGAGCATCTTTTTTTGTGTTTATTAGCCATCTGTATGTCTTCTTTGGACTAATGTCTGTTTAGGTCTTCTGCATACTTTTTGATTGGGCTGTTTGTTCTCCTGATTTGAGCTGTATGAGCTGCTTATATATTCTGGCGATTAATTTTTGGTCACTTGTTTTGTTTGCAATTATTTTTTCCCAGTCTGAAGTTTGTCTTTTAATCTTGTTTATTGTTTCCTTTTCTATGCCGAAGATTTTAAGTTTAATTAAGTCCCGTTTGTCTGTTTTTGCTTTTATTTCCATTACTTTAGGAGGTGGGTCAAAGAAGATCTTGCTGTGATGTATGTCAGAGTATACCTCCTCTGTTTTCCTCTAAGAGCTTTATAGTTTCTGGCCTTACATTTGTCTTTAATCCATTCTGAATTTATTTTTGTGTATGGTGTTAGGAAGCATTGTAGTTTCGTTCTTTTACGTGTAGCTGTCCAGTGTTCCCAGCACCACTTATTGAAGTGTTAGTTGCTCAGTTGTGCTCAATTCTTTGCAACCTCATGGACTGTAGCCCACTAGGGTTCTCTGTCCATGGAATTTTCCAGGCAAGAATACTGGAGTGGGTTGCCCTTCCCTTCTCCAGGGGATCGTCCCAACCCAGGGATTGAACCCATGTTTCTTACGTCTGCTGCATTGCAGGCAGATTCTTTACCTTCTGAGCCACTGAGCGACCTATGGTGTTAGGAAGTGTTCTAATTTCGTTCTTTTACATGTAGCTGTCCAGTTTTCCCAGCCCCACTCATCAAAGAGTCTGTCTTTTCTCCACTGTATATTCTTGCCTCCTTTGTCAAAGATAATGTGTCCACAACTGTGTGGGTTTATCCCCAGGCTTTCTATCTTGTTCCCTTGGTCTGTATTTATGGTTTTGTGCCAGTACCATACTGTCTTGATGATTGTAGCTTGTAGTGTAGTCTGAAGTCAGGAAGGTTGGTTCCTCCAGCTCCATTTTTCTTTCTCAAAATTGCTTTGGCTATTCAGGGTCTTTTGTATTTCCATACAAATTGTGAAAAGTTTTGTTCTAGTTCTGTGAAAAATACTGTTGGTAGTTTGATAGGGATTGCATTGAATCTATAGATTGCTTTGGGTAGTATAGTAATTCTCATTGAAAGAATATTGATTCTTCCAATCCAAGAATATGGTATATCTCTCCACTTGATTGTGTCATCTTTGAGTTCTTTCATCAATGTCTTATAGTTTTCTGCATATAGGTCTTTTATCTCTTTCAGTTCAGTTCAGTTGAGTTGCTCAGTCGGGTCCAACTCTTTGCAACCCCATGAACCACAGCATGACAGGCCTCCCTGTTCATCACCAACTCCCAGATTCTACCCAAACCCATGTCCATTGTGTCGGTGATGCCATCCAACCATCTCATCGTCTATCGTCCCCTTCTCCTCCTGCCCTTAATCTTTCCCAGCATCAGGTCTTTTCAAATGAGTCAGCTCTCCACATCAGGTGGCCAAAGTATTGGAGTTTCAACTTCAAGATCAGTCCCTCCAATGAACACCCAGGACTAACCTCCTTTAGGATGGATTTGTTGAATCTCCTTGCAGTCCAAGGGACTCTCAAGAGTCTTCTCCAGCACCACAGTTCAAAAGCACCAATTCTTCAGCCCTTAGCTTTCTTTATAGTCCAACTCTCACATCCATACATGACTACTGGAAAAACAGTAGCTTTGACTAGACAGACCTTTGTTGACAAAGTAATGTTTCTGTTTTTTAATATGCTGTCTAGGTTGGTCATAACTTTCCTTCCAAGGAGCAACCGTCTTTTAATTTCATGGCTGCAATCACCATCCACAGTGATTTTGGAGCCCACAAAAATAATGTCAGCCATTGTTGCCACTGTTTCCCCATCAAGTGATGGGACCAGATGCCATGATCTTAGTTTTCTGAATGTTGAGCTTTAAGCCAACTTTTTCACTCTCCTCTTTCACTTTCATCAAGAGGCTCTTTAATTCTTCTTCACATTCTGCCATAAGGGTGGTGTCATCTGCATATCTGAGGTTATTGATATTTCTCCCAGAAATCTTGATTCCAGCTTGTGCTTCCTCCAGCCCAGCATTTCTCATTATGTACTCTGCATATAGGTTAAATAAGAAGGGTGACAATATATAGCCTTGATGTACTCCTTTTCCTATTTGGAACCAGTCTGTTGTTCCATGTCCAGTTCTAACTGTTGCTTCCTGACCTGCATATCGGTTTCTCAAGAGGCAGGTCAGATGGTCTGGTATTCCCATCTCTTTCATAATTTTCCACAGTTTATTGTGATCCACACAGTCAAAGGCTTTGGCATAGTCAATAAAGCAGAAATAGATGTTTTTCTGGAACTCTCATGCTTTTTCAGTGATCCAGCGGATATTGGCAATTTGATCTCTGGTTCCTCTGCCTTTTCTAAAACGAGCTTGAACATCTGGAAGTTCACGGTTCATGTATTGCAGAAGTCTGGCTTGGAGAATTTATCTCTTTAGGTAGATTTATTCCTAGGTATTTTATTCTTTTTGTTGCAGTGGTGAATGGGATTGTTTCCTTAATTTCTCTTTCTGATTTTCATTGTCAGTGTATAGGAATGCAAGGGATTTCTGTGTATTAATTTTATTTCCTGTGATATACTTATTGATTAGATCTACTAATTTCTGGTGAAATCTTTAGGGTTTTCTATATATAGTATCATGTCATCTGCAAACGGTTGAGAGTTTTACTTTTTTTCTGATCTGGATTCTTTTATTTCTTTTTCTTCTCTGATCGCTGTGATTTGGACTTCCAAAACTATGTTGAATAATAGTGGTGAGAGTGAGTACCCATGTCTTGTTCCTGATCTTAGAGAAAATGCTTTCAGTTTTTCACCATTGAGAATAATGTCTGCTGTGGGTTTGTCATATATGGGCTTTATTGTATTGAGATAGGTTCCTTCTATGTCTACTTTCTGGAGAGTTTTTCTCATAAATAGTGAATTTCATATGATATTCAAAAATATCATACTGAATTTTGTTGAAAGCTTTATTTACATCTATTGAGATGATCATATGGTTTTTATCTTTCAGTTTGTTGATATGGTGTATCACGTTGATTGATTTGCTTATATTGAAGAATCCTTGCATCCCTGGAATAAATCCCATTGCATATGGTCCTTTTAATGTATTGTTGGATTCTGTTTGCTAGAATTTTGTTGAGAATTTTTGCACCTATGTTCATCAGTGATATTGACCTGTAGTTTTCTTTTTTTGTGGTGTCTTTGTCTGGTTCTTGTTTCAGGGTGATCGTGGCCTCATAGAATGAGTTTGGGAGTTTTCCTTCCTCTGCAATATTTTGGAAGAGTTTGAGCAGGATTCGGCTCTTCTCTAAACTTTTGGTAGAATTCCCCTGTGAGGCCATGTGGCCTTGGGTTTTTGTTTGTTGGAAGATTTTTTATCACAGTTTTTATTTTAGTGCTATGATTGATCTGTTTATGCTTTCTATTTCTTCCTGGTTCAGTTTTGGAAGGTTGTATTTTTCTAAGAGCTTGTCCATTCCTTCCAGATTGTCATTTTTTGGGCAAATAGTTCCTCATAATAGTCTTTTATGATTCTTTGTATTTCTGCATTTTTATTTCTAATTTTATTGACTCTCCCTCTTTATGCTACATTCTTCTAAGTGGAATCCTTAAGGCATATGGACTCTAGTTTTCAGTATATCTTTCCAAGTTAATTTCATAAAAGTTTGTAGTAATTGACATTCTTATCGGTTATATATGAAAGTGCTAGTTTCAGCACCACCCTCAACAACACTAGAATCTGTTGCTCTTAATAATTGGCAATATGAAGTTGAGATATTGTCTTGCTTAACTTGTATTTCCATACTACTAATGGGGTTAGGCATATTTCTTTTTTATTGAAGTATAGTTGATGGACAATATTATATAAGTTTCAGGTGTAAAACATAGTGATTCAAAATTTTTAAAGGTTATAATTATTATAAAATATTGGCTATATTCCTTGTGTTAGACAATATGTCCTTGTAGATTATGTATTTTATATGTAGTAGTTTGTACCTCTGAGTCCCCTAACCCTATCTTGTCCCTCCCTTCTTCCTTTGCCCTACTGGTAACCACTAGTTTGTTTTCTATATTTTGAATCTGTTTCTTTTTTCTTATATTCACTAGTTTGTTGTATTTTATTAGATTCCACATATAAGTGACATCATACAGTATTTGTTTTTCTCTATGCAATTTATTTCACCAGGGATCAAACCTGCATCCCCTGCACTGGAAAGCAGATTCTCCACCACTGGCCCATGAGGGAAATCTCCGTATTCTTTCTTTTATTTCATTAATTTCAGAGATTTTAGATTAAGTCCCATCTCCTTCTGTATTTTCATTAGTCTTCATTATTTTTCATGTTTCTTATTTCAAATGCTTAAATTATTTTCAGTCTTTTAAACAATTATAGGAACTTTAAACTTTTTTAAAATCATAGTTTTCATTACAATAAACATTTTTAATATAACTTTTAAAATATTTAGGTTTATTCTCTTAGTGTTGATTCCCAGAAGTCAGATAAGTTGTTGGAGAAAAAAATTTTAAGGATCTTTGTAATATTTTACAAATTCTTCCTAGCTCCTAAAATCCCATCTTATAGAAAGCCGTGTATAGGAGAGAGCTCAAAAAGTAGCACAATTAAAAAATAAATTGTTTGGACAGATTTTAAACATCTCTACTATTTGAATTCTATAGCTAGCAAAAAAATTTTTATTATATTTCCTACTTGAGAAGTGCTTCAATTGTACTTAGTCTAGTGCTATGGAATTTACTAATTTGTCCTAAAGTCTATATTCAAAAGAGATTGTATGTTCATGAAAGAGCTTTTTAATTAAACACATGGTAGAGAGGAGTAGATTTTAGTTACCACGATAGTATGACCTTTATAAATGAGGTTGAATGAGAATACTACAATTTGAAGCACACAAACAAAATTATATTTGCTGTCAGTATTAGATTTTCTTATTTCATCATAGCTTTTGAGCTACTTTGTTAACTAGTAAATATTTAATATAACTTGAAAAATTTGCCCCTCTCCACCACATTAATCTTTGTTCATATATCATTAGTTCATATAGCAAAGAAAGATAGGTGCATTGACGGGGGAAGGATTGGGAGAAGGGATAGTTAGGGAAGTTTGGAATGGACATGTACAAACTGCTATATTTAAAATGGATAACCAAGAAGGAATTACTGTATATCAAGGTAACTCCGCTCAATGTTATGTTGCAGCCTGGGTGGGAGGGAAGTTTGGGGGAGAATGGATACATGTATATGTGTGGTTGAGTCCCTTCACTGATCACCTGAAACTATCACAACATGGTTAATTGGCTCTACCCCAATACAAAACAAAGTTTTAAAAAAAAAAAAAGCAAGGCAGACAGGACACTGTGTGTGATAATACAACACCAATGACATAATTTTTTATTATGTCATCAATACCCTCTGTTTGTACTTAATTGTCTCTTTCTAGTAATGGATCAACCGTGTAATGGCAGAAATATTTTCAATAGCAGACTTATTTTCCAATACTGACAGAGAAAAGTATGCAGGAATTTTGTTCAAAATATAGCATACAATCTAAGGTATTATTAGCCTCAAATATAAAAATAAGATAAAGACTGACTTCCCTGTCACTGCTTCTTATGCATAGGACCAGAGCTCTGTTAATAAACCCAGAGAAGCCTGACAGCTAAATAAGCCTAGGGTACATTGAAAAAGTGGTGAAATGGACTTCCCTGTGGTCCAGTGGTAAAGAATCTGCCTGCTAGTACCGGGGACACAGGTTCTAGCCCTGGTCTGGGAGGATCCCACATGCCGAAAGGCAGCTAAGCCTGTGCACTGCAACTACTAAAGCCTGCATGCTCTAGAACCCAGGCCTTGCAACAAGAAAAGTCCTCCCACCACAATGAAGAGCAGCCCCACTTGTCACAACTAGAGAAAGCCTGTATGCAGTAATAAAGACCCAGCTCACCAAAAAAAGAGAAAAAAAAGTGGTGAAACAGTTGGCTGAAAAAGAAAAATTTGTAAAATAAATAAATAAATAAGGCAACATTTGACCTTGCACCTCTTGAAGCAGACTCTACAAGAATGAGCTTAGACATAGATGCTGGAGGAGATCACCTCAGTTGTGAGGGCTTAGGGCACTGGAAAAGCTGAATGCCTTATGAATCTTACTGTAACTACTGAGAAGTGCCTGAAATTCCTAGAGTTTCATTCTTTTGGCAGCGTTTCTTACCTTTTTAGGTTACGGTACTACTTTGAGAAACCTACTTTGAGAAACCAAGAGAAGCAATGATGTACATGCCAGAAAAAAAGCATATGAACATAGACCCACAATGTTTTACATCATTTCCAACAAAGGAAATTCCTTTTTCACACTTACAAATGTATAAGCAATCTTTATGTTTAAGCTTCATGTTTATGCTTAAGCACCTTTCAGAAGCAGAAGAGATTAAGAAGAGGTGGCAAGAATACACAGAAGTGTACAAAAAATGTCTTAATGACCCAGATAACCATGGTGATATATTTACTCACCTATAGCCAGACAACCTGGATTGTGAAGTCAGTGGACCCTGGGAAGCATTTCTATGAACACAACTAGTGGAGGTGATGGAATTCCAGCTGAGCTATTTCAAATCCTAAAAGATGATGCTGTGACAGTGCTGCATGCAATATGTCAGCAAATTTGGAAAACTTAACAGTGGCTACAGAACTGGAAAAGGTCAGTTTTCATTCCAATCTCAAAGAAGGGCAATGCCAAAGAATGTTCAGATTACCACACAATTGCACTCATTTCACATGCTAGCAAGCTAATGGTCAAAATCCTTCAAGCTAGGCTTCAACAGTATGTGAAACGAGAAGATCTCTATAATTACATGTGGGCAATTTTCTTTTCATTTAGTCTTGTGGTGAATAACCTTGAAGAGAGAAGATTTTGTGAGAGCAAATATGCATTTTGACGGGTTTTTTGTTTTTTTTTTTTTTGAGGTTGGATTTGCTTTTATTAGGGTGAGTGCGACAGGCCCACCATGGTCGGATTAGTGTTCTGCCCTCAGAGGCAGCCAAAGATAGAGTTTTAATCCTTGTTGAATTATTATCAATCGTCTCCAAAATGTTTTTAGTTTTCTAAGTAATATTCAATAAAGGTTCATATGTGGCATTGGTCTTTCCTCATCAATTTTTTTCCCATGTAATGTATGGACTTTTTGAAGAGACTGGGAAAATTGTCTTACAGAATATCTCACATTCTTGATTGACCTGTTTCATGAGATCTTAACTCCTTCATCTCATCCTGGGTATTTTCTCTAAACTTGAAGATTTGATGAGATTTAGGTTAAATCTTTTGTGTAAAGATAGGTTGCTGTGGGGACTTCCCTGCAGGTCCAGTGGTTAAGAATCCGCGGGCAAATGCAAGGGACACGGGTTCAATCCCTGGTTCAGGAAGATCCCATATACCGTGGAGCAATTGAGTTCATGCCATTACTACTGAGCCCACATGCCCTGGAGCCTGTGCTCTGTTCAAAGGGAAGCCACTGCTGTGAGAAATTCCCACACAGCAATTGGAGAGAGGCCCCATCTCAAGACATCTAGAGAAAACCTGATCACAGTCATGAAAACCCAGCACAGTCAAAAATTAAATAAATAAAATTTCAAAATAGACTGCTGTGAACTTAAGTACTAAGTTATAACAGGAGGCCCTTGTTGCCCTTTGTCCCATTAGTAACATTAAATTTTATTAACTGGCTACCATGACAGGTTCCAGGTATCTGTTTCATAGGTTTGTTTCCAACTTTTTAATTAGCAATTAAGTTGTGGGATAATACTTTGTTGTTGTTTAGTTGCTAGGTTGTGTCCAACTCTTTTGCAACCCCATGGAGTGTAGCCCACCAGTCTTCTCTGTCCATGGGATTTCCCAGGCAAGAATACCAGAGTGGGTTGCCGTTTCCTTCTCTAAGGGATCTTCCCCACATAGAGGTTGAACCCGAATCTCCTGCATTGCAGGCACATTCTTTATCACTGAGCCACCTGAGAAACCCAAGCTAATACTTTGGTAGCAGGGAAACAGTGTATCAACTTTTAAAAACATCCTTATTGGCATATAATTGTCGTATGTTAAAATGCTCATGTTTTAAAGTGTACAATTTGGTGAGTTTTCCAATGTGTATACAGTTATGAAATGATAACACAATAAAGGCAATGAAAGTATCCATTACCTCCTCTGCAAGTTTCCCCTTGTCCTCCCTTCCTCTCCCCTATCATTATGGCAACCAAAAATCTGCTTTTGTCTCTATAGATTAACTTGCACTTTCTGGAATTTTATACATAGATAGAATCCCGCAGCAGGTACTCTTTTTGTCTGAATTCTTTCACTGAGTATAATTATTCTGAGATGCATCCCTATTGTGTGTGCATTAATAGTTCATTCCTTTTTATTTAATAGACTCCATTGTATGGATATTGTACCATTTGTTTATCCATTCACACGTTAAGGAATATTTGGGGATGTTTTCCAGTTCAGGCCTTTACAAATAAAGCTGTTTCGAGTATTCACAGATAGGTTTGTGTACAGACATATGCCTTTGTATCTCTGTGGTCATTGTTCAGTTGCTCGGTTGTGTCTGACTCTTTGCAACCCCATGAGCTGCAGCATGCCAGACTTCCCTGTCCTTCACTACCTCCCAGTGTTTGCTCACACTCATGTCCATTGAGTTGATGATGCCATCTCTATGGTAAATAACCTAAAGATTAACTTCTTAAGACACTACCAAACTGTTGTTCAAAGTGGTGGTACCATTTTACATTCTCACTAGCAGTGATGACAGTGTCAGTTCTTCTACATACTTCACAGCATCTGGTATGGTCAACCTTTATAGATTTTTGCTATTTTAATTGGTATGTAGTTGTATCCGTTTATGGTTTTAAATTTTAATTTCAAATTGTTTCTAGTATACAAGAAAGTAAAAAAATAAGAAATTAAGTTGACTTTTTATATTGAATTGGCATCCTACAAGCTTGCTAAACTCACTTATTTCTAATTGCTTTTATATAGATTCTCTAGGATTTTCTATGCAAATGATCATGTTATCTGAGAATAGTTTTATATATTTCTTACTAATTTGTATGACTTTTTCTTCCTCCTTTCTTCCTTTTCTCTCTCTCTCTCTTTTTTTTTTTTTTTTTTTTTGGTTTGCCTTATTGTGCCAGCTATAACCTCCTAAACAATACTGGATAAAAGTGAAGATTTGTTCTGGGGGAAAGAGTTCAGTATTTTACCATTCTATATAATGTCTGTAGATTTTTTTTTTTTTTTATCAGATTGTGAAGATTCTCTTCTGCTGTTAGTTTACTGGGTTTTCTTCTTAGACACATTAATTTTCAAATGCTAAACAAACTTTGAATTCCTGGAAATGCAAATGATGTATTATCCTTTTCATTTACTGTTAGATTGAATTTGTGAGCTTTTGTTTAGAATTTGTACATCTATGCTCATAAAAGATACTGGTCTGTAAAGGTTTTTTTTTTTTTTTTCTTTTTTAAGAAGTCTGTGTCTGATTTTGATATCAGAGTAATGCTGGCCTCATAGAATATGTTAGAAAGTATTCCCTCCTTCATTTTTCAGGAAGACTTTGTGTAAACTTGGTATTATTTCACCAAAGAAGCCATCTGAATCCAGAGTTTTCTTTATTAAAAATTTT